>NC_092372.1:35909919-36220033 GCF_030028105.1 Mobula birostris | reverse complement strand
CTCGTCTCCATCTGAGATTCTACCAACAATGGTTGTATCATCAGCAAATTTATAGATGGTATTTGAGCCATGCCTAGCCACACAGTCATGTGTATATAGAGAATAGAGCAGTGGGCTAGGCACACACCCCTGAGGTGCACCAGGGCTGATCGTCAGTGGGAAGGAGATATTATCACCAATCCGCACAATTGTGGCCTTTCGGTTAGAAAGTTGAGGATCCAATTGCAGAGGGTGGTACAAGGCCCAGGTTCTGTAACTACTCCATCAGGATTGTGGGAATGATGGTGTTTGTAACTTCTCAATCAGATTGTGGGAATAATAGTGTTTCAAACAGACTTGGAATTTCTTTTTTCATAAATACCACTAAACCAGCATGGCAACCTCACATATACGGTGCTCCATCTGTGCACTAGAAATCATGTTCCTCATCAGGATTATTTTATACTCAAAGTACATTTTTGAGCTCATCTTAGATTGATTCTCCATTGATACTTGTTTTTAACCTTTTACAAAAGAGAATCTCTCCATTTTGTTAAACGGTACATATGCCATTAGCAATGCCTCATTGCCTGGCATAGTTGACTCATCCAGTTGTATCCCAAATTCTGTTTTCTACAGCTCTCTACATAGTTGATAGTCAATGTCTTCACTCATTTCATCAATACAATGAGCTACAGCATTATTCCTCAGAGGAATTGATTTTAAAATACTGGTGTCCCTTTTGAGATCAGTGGTAAGCACTTCCAATACAGCAGGCATTATTTATCTTTTACCAGTTGTACGAGATTTTCCACACTTTGCTATCACTTTGGAGATGTTATAAGAAGCAATGAGACTACAATCAAAAACAAGAGAAAACCTGTAGTTGCTGGAAATCCAAGCAACACACACAAATTGCTGGAGGAACTCATCAGGCCAGGCAGCGTCTATGAAAAAGAGTACAGTCGACGTTTTGGGCTAAGACCCTTCAGCAGGACTGGAGAAAAAAAGATGAGGAGTAGGGTTAAAAGGTGGGGGGAGGAGAGGGAGAAACTCAAGCTGATTGGTGAAACAGGGAGGGGGAGGGGTGAAGTAAAGAGCTGATAAATTGTTTGGTGAAAGAGATGCAGTGCTGGAGAAGGGGGATCTGTTAGGAGGGTCAGGCCATGGAAGAAAGAAAAGGGTGAGGAGCATCAGAGGGGGCGATGGGCAGGTAAGCAGATAAGGTAAGAGAGAGAAAAGGGGATGGAGAATGGTGATTTGGCGGGGGGGGGGGCATTGCCAGAAGTTTGAGAAGTCAATGTTCAGGTTGGAGGCTACGCAGATGGAATATAACGTGTTGTTCCTCCAGCCTGAGTGTGGCCTCATCATGACAGTAGAAGCTATGGATTGACATAACAGAATGGGACTGGGAAGTGGAATTAAAATGGTTGGCCACTGGGAGATCCCATTTTTTCTGGCGGATGGGCTGTAGGTGCTCGGTGAAGCAGTCTCCCAATCTACGTCGTGTCTCACCGATATACAAGAGGACAGACTGGGAGCACCGATCACAGTAAGTGACCCCAAGAGTGTTGTCTCACCTGGCAGGACTGTTTGGGGTCCTGAATGGCAGTGAGGGAGGAGGTGTAGAGGCAGGTGTAGAACTTGTTCCACTTGCAAGGGTAAGTGCCAGGAGAGAGATCAGTGGAGAGGGATGAATGGATAAGGGAGTCACATAGGGAGTGATCCCTGTGGAAAGGAGAAAGTGGGGGTGGGGGTAGGGAAAGATGTGCTTGGTGGTGGGATCCCACTGGAGATGGCAGAAGTTGCGAGGAATTATGTGCTGGATGCGGAGTCTGGTGGGATGGTAGGTGAGGACAAGAGGAACCCTATCCCTGTAGGGTGGCAGGAGGATGGACTGAGAGCAGACATGCGTGAAATAGAAGAGATGCGGTTGAGGGCAGCGTTGATGGTGGAGGAAGGGAAGCCCCTTTCTATGAAGAAGGATGACATCTCCCTGGTTCTGGAATGAAAAACCTCATCCACTACCAAGATCACTTTTGCTTTCTTGGCAAATGACTCAAGTATGCAGTGCTTTTCAAACGCTTCCTTCTTCTTCTGGAACTGAGTAATACCATGAGCAGCTTTTTTAAAGGGTCCTTTACTGAACTGTTCCTGCAATCTTGCTGGTTTCATGGCTTCATTAGACTGTACAACATTACAAATAAGACACATGGGATGTCGCTGATCTGATGGGAATGGAATAAAACTGCACTTGAGGTATGTAACATTATATTGATGCAATTTCTGTAGTTTCTGTTTCTTAGCAGGATTAGAATTTGAGGCTTCACCACCTTCAGACTCATAGAGATTACACCGTATGTATTTGTCCATCATTGAAGGGGTTAAATTAAAATAAAATATTAACACAAACTGGGAATGCCTACTGGATGTTGACAAAGGCAATGGGTTGACATGGTTGGCCAGGTCTCGTGCCTCAAGTTAGGGCACCAATTACTGCAATTATTCCCCCCAAGCATCCTGAATGCCCCTCTCGGCAGCTAACCTCGATGAGTATGCCTCAGCTGTCGCGGACTTTATCTGGAAATGCACAGAGGACTGTGCGTCTTGCAAGACGATCCGGGTATTCCCTAACTAGAAACCTTGGATGAATTATGAGGTCAAGTCCCTTTTGAAAGCTAGAGCTGTGGTTTTTAGGTCCGGGGTTACCAGTCGCTACACGGAATCCAGGTGTGAACTCCAGAAAGCTATTAATGGTGCCAAGAGGCAATATCCAGCCAAGTTGGAAGCCCAGGCTAACCAGAGGATGCCGGTAGTCTATGGCAGGGTCTAAATGAGATCACTGGGTGCAAAGAAAAGGCTGAGAATATCAATAACTGTGGCGCTTCTCTTCCTGATGAACTTAACGTATTCTACGCAAGATTCAAACGGAAGAGGAGCGTCCCACTCCCTCCGGATGTACCGGACCTGGTGGCATCGAGATTCATCATCGCTGAGGAGGACGTTAGAAGGGCCATCCTGAAGATAAATCCAAGGAAGGCGACGGGCCCAGATGGCGTCCCGGGACGGGTTCTCCGGGCCTGTGCAAGCGAGCTAGCTGGAGTGTTTGCTGACATCTTCAACTGCTCCTTGCTTCAGTCTAAGATCCCCCCGTGTTTTAAGAAGGCAACGATAATCCCAGTGCCAAAGAAGAGCAAGGTGGCATGCCTGAATGACTATCGACCTGTGGCTCTGACATCAATTGCTATGAAGTGCTTCGAGAGATTGGTTATGGCACACATCAACCACAGCCTACCGGTCAACCTCGACGCTTTGCAATTCGCCTACCAGAGCAACAGGTCAATGGCAGATGCCATCTCTCTGGCCCTACATTCCTCCTTAGAACACCTGGGGAATAAAGACACATACATAAGGCTCCTTTTCATTGACTACAGCTCTGCCTTTAATACCATCATTGCAAATAAACTGATTCCTAAGCTCCGGAACCTGGGCCTTAGCACTCAGATCTGCAGCTGGATCTTCAACTTCCTCATAGACAGGACCCAGGCTGTAAAAATAGGGGGCAAGCTCTCCTCTTCAATCACTCTGAGCACCGGTGCCCCACAAGGCTGTGTACTCAGCCCCCTGCTGTACTCACTGTACACCCATGATTGTGTAGCCAAGTTTATATCAAACTCAATATATAAGTTTGCTGATGACACCACAATTGTAGGCCGTATCTCGGGTAATGATGAGTTTGAGTACAGAGAGGAAATTAAGAACCTGGTGGCATGGTGCGAAGACAATAACCTATCCCTCAACGTCAGCAAGACGAAGGAATTGGTTGTTGATGTCAGAAGGAGTAGCAGACCGCACAACCCAATTTACATTGGTGGTGCACAAGTGGAACAGGTCAAAAGCTTTAAGTTCCTCGGGGTCAATATCAACAAATGACCTGACTTGGTCCAGCCAAGCAGAGTCCACTGCCAAGAAGGCCCACCAGCGCCTTTACTTCCTGAGAAAACTAAAGAAATTTGGCCTGTCCCCTAAAACCCTCACTAATTTTTATAGATGCACCATAGAAAGCATTTTTCTGGGATATGGAAACATCTGCCTGGTATGGAAGTTGTCCTGTCCAAGACCAGACATCCCACCCTGCAAAAACTCATTTCAGGGAGGTAGCGCCATCAATTTGTGGGAGACTTCCGGGAGAGGTGGGATGTCTGCAATAGAGGAGCTCCTTAGCAACTAGCCAGCTAGTTTAAATAATGTTAGCTATGCTAATAAACGAATGACACCTGATAAACTCACCTCAACATGTCTTTTACAGTCTTAACCCACCATGGGCAATAGAAAAGTCACTGTTGCAAACAGTGTAGCGAGCAACACTGTCATTATTTTGACCCCTATTAGGCAGGGGTACGCTTTAGTGTGGTCTGGGGTGATGTACGTTTTATATATTTTTTGGAACACTCTACCATGGCGCGCTCTCGCTTGCTCTCTCTCTCTCTCGTGGTCGCTCGCGCGCTCTCGCTTGCTTTCTCTCTCGCTCGCTCTCTCTCCCTCTCTCGCTCGCTTTCGCTCTCTCGTGCTCTCTCTTGCTTTTCTCTCACTTGCTCTCAAAAAAATTGATTTCCATGATATTGTATATAATTTGCGGGCATCAGGGAGCCACTATTAATATGCAGGAGACTCCCAGAAGTTCCGGGAGAGGTGGGATGTCTGCAAGACCAAAAGAAGCTGCAGAAGATCGTGAACACAGCCCAGCACATCACACAAACCAATCTTCCATCCTTGGACTCACTTTACACCGCATGCTGTCGGAGCAGTGCTGCCAGGATAATCAAGGATACGACCCACCCAGTCAACACACTTTTCGTCCCTCATCCCTCAAGGCTCAGGAGCTTGAAGACTCGTACGGCTAGATTTCGGAACGGCTTCTTTCCAACTGTGATAAGACTGCTGAACAGATCCTGACCCGCATCTGGGCCGTACCCTCCAAATATCCAGACCTGCCTCTCGGTTTTTTTTGCACTACCTTACTTTCCCTTTTCTATTTTCTATTTATGATTTATAATTTAAATGTTTAATATTTACTATCGATTTGGACTCCAGGGAGCACGAAGAGCAGAATCAAATATCGCCGTGATGATTGTCCGCTCTAGTATCCATTGTTTGGCGACAATAAAGTATAAAGTAAAAGTAAAGTATTTCTCCAAACACTCCCTTAGGTCATGTAACTGCCCGTGTTGGGAATCACTGACTTGAGCAAACAGTTTTTAAATGGCATCAGTGTCAGTTGCTTGTGTTTGCATTCAAAAAGCAGTGATTCTTGTCGCTGATAATAAATAAGTACCGTGAGAAATAAGCAATAAAATGATTTGGAATTCTTTTGCTCACTGTGGTTTCAAGCATTCATGCCTGGAGTTGCCAGAAACAGCCGGGAGTAAAAATTAAACAATTTCACTGCTTCAACAAGTTAGGAACTATGAGGAACTTGAAGATATTGACAATCATCTTGAATGTTACAATGAAAATAAAAGATTTGGGGGATGCAGTCATCAACAGCATTGTATGAAGGCAATACTTTATCTGCACTAGGTGTCTGTGCTGATTTTGATCATTTACAGTCAGGCTGCGCATCACATCCAATGATCACGGTAAAAGCTGTGCAGGGGAATCTTACACGTGGAAAAGCCATCGCATGGGAACAGTTCCACACTCACAAACTCAGAAGTTTGGGTCCAATAGTTATCACAAGCTGGGGTCTTCCTTGGTTGTAATGGATAATCCATGACTTTTTTGTGCCTTATCATGCCCTTCGTTCCCCACGAAGTGTTGCAGAATTGCCTTCATGGCCGTTGATCTCATCTGCCCTGTCCACTGAAGCAGACTTCACATGCTAGGATAGGCATGTCCCTATTTCTCCAGGGTATGAGGCCTGCCAGCTACCCTCACCTGGTTTAGCTGCCTGTGGAAATGATGGTTGCTGTCACATGCAAACAGCTACTTGGTGCCACAGGTGAGCTACACAACAAGCCCCATCACCAGAGGAGCTACCCCTCCCTGGGATACCCCATACACTGCATTTGTGATGTATTGTACTATATACTGGTTAGAAAGCAAGGTCACCCTTTGTAGAGGACAATAACAGAACGACCCTGTTGAGCAAAAATACATGAAGGAGGTGAAGATTGATTGTGAAAACATATTCCAACTCAATATAGCACAAGGTTCTGAAAGAAAATGAAGAGATATTTAGTTTCATAGATAAGCAATGAGAGAAATAAACGTGATACACATTAAAAAACAGACAATACCACTGTAACCACGCCCCCCCCCCCCACCACGACCCTGCCAGTATTCAATGTGTTGAAAGGTCAGTCGGAAGAAAGGCAAACCTGAGTGACAGAGTTTAGGGTGAAAGTGTACGTTGGCATCTTAGCAGAATCCAAGTTCGATACTTTTACTTTTGAAGAAATTAGAATGACAAGTGACGATAGATAATAAGCAATACCTTTTGCCTATATCCCAAGATTGTTATGCCATATTGGCAAGCTAAAGTTCATAAAACTGAACCTCTTATGTCTGGGCCCAGCCTAATGTTCACAAAGAAAACTCTGCATACCTTGATGATAAATACTACCGTGCCAAAATGATCCTGACGTTGAGAACAGAGAATAAAAAGGCAACACTGCAGTGAGCGCTTTGGCAACGCTAACCTGTGAAGAGGCCACAGCAACATTTTGCAAGCAAAGGTGGTAATATGCAGTTGGCATTTGGGGGTGGGAGACTTGTCTGGAACACCAACGTGTTGGGTTATGGACTGTAGTTTTTGATAGACTCCAGATGGAGTTCTCTTTGGGTGGGGGGGGGGGAGTTCTGCTATTGCTTGCATGGTATAATTACATCAACCATGCTGCAGTGCTTTGATGTTAGTAATGGTACAAATCAGCTCTTGCCTCAGATGACCTGTATCCACTCTAATTTGCCTACCACCACAACAGGACAACAGCAGATTCAATTTGTCTGGCACTTTACTTTACTCTGAACTATCCGGACAACAAGAACTCATATGTCAGGGTGCTGTTGTTTCACCACAGCTTGACATTCAACATGATTATCCCAGTCAAACTCACCATCAAGCTTCCGGGCCTCTGCACCTCCATCTACAACTGAATATTCATTTCCTCCTTGGCAGACCTTTGTCAGTGAGGATCAGTAATAACGTCTTGTCCTCAATGGTCATCAACACAAGAGTCCCTCAAGGCTGTATGCCTAGCCCCCTCTCTACTCTCTATATGCACAGAACTCTGTGGCTAAGCACATCTAATACCACCTTCAGATTTGCAGATGACAGTACAGGTTGTTGGACAAATGACATGTAGTAATGAGCTAGCTTACCTATGTGAGATAGGACACCTGTTGGACTTTTTTCAAGATGACAACTTCCTGCTTAAAGTCGGTAAAACTAAACAGCTGATTGTAGACTCCAGGAATGGGAAGGAAGAAAAACATTTTCCAGTCTAGACTGAGGGATTTTCTGATGACACAAAGGTTGGGGGTGTTGTGGATAGTGTGGAGGGCAGTCAGTGGGACATCGATAGGATGCAAAACTGGGCTGAGAAGTGGCAGATGGAGTTCAACCCAGATAAGTGAGGTAATTCATTTGGTAGGTCAAATATGATGGCAGAATATAGTATTAATGGTAAGACTCTTGGCAGTGTGGAAGATCAGTGGGATCTTGGGGTCTGAGTCCATAGGACACCCAAAGCTGCTGAGCAGGTTGACTGTATGGTTAAGAATTAAGAAGTCACACAGTGTAGTGGCGTTCATCAACTGTGGGACTGAGTTCAAGAGCCGAGAGGTAATGTTACAGCTATATAAAACCCTGATCAGACCCCACTTGGAGTACTGTGGTCAGTTCTGGTCACCTCACCACAGGAAGGATGTGGAAACTATAGAAAGGGTGCAGAGGAAATTTACAAGGATGTTGCCTGGATTGGGGAGCATGCTTTATAAGAATAGGTTGAGTGAACTTGGCCTTTTCTCCTTGGAGCGACGTAGGATGAGAGGTGACTTGATAGAGGTATATAAGATGATGAGACGCATTGATTGTGTGGATGGTCAGGGGCTTTTTCCCAGGGCTGAAATGGCTAACACAAGAGGGCGCATTTTTAAGGTGCTTGGAAGTAGGTACAGAGGAGATGTCAGGGTAATTTTTTTTACGCAGAGAGTATTGAGTGCATGGAATGGGCTGCCAGTGATGGTGGTGGAGGCAGATACGATAGGGTCTTTTAAGAGACTCCTGGATAGGTAGATGGAGCTTAGAAAAATAGAGGGCTATGGGTAACCCCAGGTAATTTCTGAAGTAAGTACATGTTTGGCACAGCATTATGGGCCACAGGGCCTGTATTGTGCTGTAGGTTTCCTATGTTTCCAGAATAGAGGAATACATCACTGGCACATCCCTCCCCTCATCAGTAGCTGCATCAAGAAGACAACATGTACCATTGAAGATGCCACTATTTACGCCATGACATCTTGTCTCGGCTACCATCAGGCAGGAAGTACAGAAAACCAGTTTCAAAAACAGCTCCTTATCTTCAACTATTCAGTTCCTGAACCAAGCCAATCAAACCTCATCACTATTTCAATATAGCAAACTGACCACTTCGACCAGTTTGCACTTCAAAAGATTTTTGCTTGTCTTTGTTGTGATTTTCTTGAAAAGTGTTTGCATAATTTATATATAGTTATACAAACATCGCTCATCTTGTGAATGCTTTGTATCTGATGCTAGGTGCCTGTGATACTGCTCCAAGCAAGTTTTCCTTTGCACTTCTGCATACATGTACTTGTGCACTAGACAATAAACTCGCCTTCGACTTTGACCTGTGCACACAGCAATAAACTCAACTTGATTTGACTAACAGATTGCCGCTGTTCCCTCCATTTCTGACTGCAGATGGCTTTCCCCAATAAATTGAATTTGTTTTTTATACAATAGGCCACTATGAGTCATACACTTAGCTACACCTCCAACTCGTTGATTAAAGTAGCGCTGCACAAACCTTTGAACCAGGAACATTAATATTACAATAGAGCCTCATTAATCAAATATTCATGTTTTGTATTCAATGAGATGCTGTTATAAATAGACATTTGTATTTTTATTTAGGAATTAACAATTAATAAATTAAGATTGTGTAGAGTATATTCTTCCACCTAAGCTCAAAAAATTCAAAAAGTAAGAAAGAAAAAATACTACTGATTAGCAGAGCTGATTCCCTATTTGAGAACCAGGTTCAAGCAACTTCAAAAATTGTGACCTTTGATCATAATTTAAAGATGACTTTATAAATTTCAATATGTGTGTTGTTATCGCTTATCGGTTCAAATATACCGAAGTAGTTCCTGTTATCAATGGGAGGGTAAAAATTATAAAGCTAATTGATTACCATAAAAACTGAATCAGTGTCAGTCAATTATGATGATATCCACATAGATATTTTACTTTCAGTTATGATAAATGAGGTCCAGCACGGGAAACCTCAGCTTGCCATATAAAGATTTTTCTTTATTCTGCATACACCTTGAATAAGGAAGTGCAGCTAATTGACTCAGTGAAAAGTTCACTGGCTATTAATTTGTGCTTAACAGCAGCTAATTATAAATCAAGACAGAAATACAGATCTACACTTACTGCTCTGCCTGTTGCATCAGTGCCAGTGAATTTAATTTGCTATGTAAAAACAAATCAAATGCATCTTTATAGAATCAGAGAAATTGTAATATAAAAGAACATTATTTGGCACCTCATGCCTGTGTAAGTACTAGTTCTGCTGTCAAGTATAACTACGCACACATTCTCTGACAATAACTTACCTCTTTCTTAGGCAACACACACAAAATGCTAAAGGAACTCAGCAGGTCAGGCAGCATCTATGGAAATGTATAAACAGTCGATGTTTCAGACCAAAACCCTTCCTACGTGAAAGGTTCCGGCCTGAAACATTGACTGATCATTTCCACGGATGCTGCCCGACCTGCTGAGTTCCTCCAACGTGTTGTGAGCTATGTTATTTTTAATTTATAGCCATAACTGTTTTCAACCTTTGAGCTAGACAGTAGGTCTGAAAACCATAAAAAAGTCACTCACAATGTCATAATAAAAACTTTCATGTTCTTAGGAATTATTTTCGAGCACTTTTATGTTTGAATATAACAATTATCAGTTTGCATGGGAATCTTATTTGACATATACGTTTATACAACTTAATCAGATTTGAACGCATTTCCTTTGTAAACTTGCAAGGAACTTGAAATGTTGATTGTGTAAGTTTGTAGGACTGGTAGAGTCATGATAATTTTCAAGTTAGGTATGTATCTAGATAAAACTAACTCCAGGTAAAAATGGTATTATTATTGTGCAGAATATTCATTTTGTACAATTGCTTGGCCATAAGATGATCTTCAGGAAACCAGCATTAGTCAAAAGATGGAATTAAAGACGTTGGCAAGGTTCTGAGGATCTACATCCCAAAATTTTGAGAGGTGTATATAGAAATAGTGGATGGTCTGGTTATCATCTCTAATTCTGTAGATTCTGGATTAGTATCTGGATCAGAGGGAGTGAGAATAACAAATGTGACCCCGTATTTGAGGAAGAAGAGAGAAAACAGAACTACTGGCCTCTTACCTTATTGTCAGTGGTAAGAAAATGATAGAATCTATAAGGATTGATGTAAAAACAGAAAACCTTGAAAAGAATAATAGAATTGAGCTGAGTCAATGATGATTTATGAAAATAAAAAGTTTTTGATTTAGCTACTGGATATTTCTTAGCGTATCAATAGATTAAGAGGAAACCTGTGGAGGATGTGTTTCTGGATGTTCATAAAACTTTTAATGAAGTTAGGAAATAAGGATAGAGCACTTGGAAGCAGGGGAAATATATTGTTGTAAATAGGGAATTATATTTGGTCAGAAAGCAAATTGTGTATCGTTCTCAAGTTAACAGATTGTGACTAGTGGAACACCACAAAGATCAATGCCTAGGCCCTGTTAATTCACAATTTGCATAGACAATTTTGCAGAGGGTATTTCCAAGTGTTATCTGATACTAAACTGAACTAGATTGTGAAAATGGAAAGATGTTTAAAGGATATATGGACAAGCAGTGTGACTGGCAGATGAAATATAAAGTGGTAAAATAAAGGGCATTTGTTTTGGAGAATATAACAGAAAAGAAGGGTTTTTGTTAAAGGCTAGGTAGTGTTGAGAAACCTCAATGTTCTTGTACATAACTCACTGAAGGCAAAAGCACACGTGCCAAAGATGGTTAGAAGGGCAAATGATGTGTTAGCCTTCATAACAATTTGATAACTGGATTATTATATTATGGTCCTTTAGACTTTGGCGAGAACCCACCTGGAATACTGTGCTTAGTTTTGGCCTCTTCTCCTGAGACAATGTATTTGGCATGGATAGAATTCTTTGAAGATTCACTTAGACCAATTGCAATGATGGTTGGTCTGCCATATGCGGGTGACTATACTAGGGTTTTATTCTCCAGATTTCAAAACTTACAATATTCCTTAAAAGTTTGACAGGCTATAAATGCAGGGAGGAAGTTTCCACTGATTGAGGAGTCTGGGATCAGGGGGACACAGTTTCATAATAAAGAATAGACTATTTAGGAGTAAGATGAGGGTGGTGAATGTTTCCATTTCTCCACTCCAGAAAGCTGTAGAAACTCATTGTATAGAGTCAGCCCGTGCAGAAACAGATTCTTTGGTTCATTGCATTTGCATCAATCCATTATTCAACATTTTTTTATCCTGCACTAATCCCATTGTTCCTCTTGTGTTCCCATAAACTCCTCCTGCACTCCTCACCACCCAAGTTTCCAGCCACTTACTTTCTTTAACACCAATTTAGCCAATTAAACTACAAACCAGCAGGTCTTTGGCACGCAAGGGGAAACTTGAACAACTGGAGGAATCTCACAGTCACAAAACTCCACATAGACAGCATTATAATCTGGATCAAACCCAGGTCTCGAGCTGTGATGCAGTAGAACATACCACTGTGCCGTAGAGTTCACTCAAAACGCAGACTGATAGACTTCTAAATACCAAAGGAATTGAGGGCTATGACAATTGTGTTGGAAAATTTTGCTGAGGTAAAATATTAGCAAAGGTATTGATGAATGCTGGATTAGGCTGAAAGAAGATGGATGACTTACTTGTGTTCGTATTATGATCTTCTGTGATTATAAATATTCTCTGGTCTACACTCTACTTCTTTCCATATTGACATTCCACCTTTAATTGGTCCTTATACCTGGGGATACGAATTGACAATAAACTGGACTGGTCAAAGAACACTGAGGCTGTCTACAAGAAGGGTCAGAGCTATCTCTATTTCCTGAGGAGACTGAGGTCCTTTAACATGTGCTGGACGACGCTGAGGATGCTCTACGATTCTGTGGTGGCCAGTGCGATCATGTTTGCTGTTGTGTGCTGGGGCAGCAGGCTGAGGGTAGCGGACACCAACAGAATCAACAAACTCATTCATAAGGCCAGTGATGTTGTGGGGATGGAACTGAACTCTCTCACGGTGGTGTCTGAAAAGAGGATGCTGTCTAAGTTGCATGCCATCTTGGTCAATGTCTCCCATCCACTACATAATGTACTGGGTGGGCACAGGAGTACATTCAACCAGAGACTCATTCCAGCGAGATGCAACACAGAGCGTCATAGGAAGTCATTCCTGCCTGTGGCCATCAAACTTTACAACTCCTCCCTTGGACGGTCAGACACCCTGAGCCAATAGGCTGGTCCTGGACTTATTTCATAATTTACTGGCATAATTTACATATTACTATTTATGGTTCTATTACTATTTATTATTTATGGCGCAAATGTAACGAAAACCAATTTCCCCTGGGATCAATAAAGTATGACTATGACTATCAAAACTATGAGCAGTCATAGACCAATCAGTCTTTCGAAACACTATCTTGCCAAATGGTAGTGAACTTCTCCTCAAGAAATTCTGCTCCCTTTTTGGAGATGGAAAAGAATGCAAAGATGACTGGGTGACCCATTGTCCTTTGTGGCATCTGGATCTGTCAAATAAAAATAATTATACTGCAACAATCACTCTTTGCAAGGGAAGTTCTTCACTTTTAAACTTGGATAATCTTATCCATTGAACACAGGGCTCCTACAAGAAATTTCCCAGAGGACTATTCCCACAATTTATAGTTAAGAATGATTTCTTCCTTTTTTGGTCATTCACCTCAAATCTTTTCCACAAGTTTGGCTTAGAACTGGGTGTCCATGGGGCATTCTGTACCTTTTCCATGAAGGGGTTAGGGTAGGGTCTTGTCACAATAAAAAGGAGGGCTGGAATTATTTAACAGTAATCAAACTAATAAGGCTCAGACAAATCTGAAGAGAAAATATATGAAAAAAAATCTGTGAATCAGTAACCAAAAATCTCAAACTCATCATTACTTTGGTACTTTTAAAAGCACTAAGTATTAACATAATTAGAAGTGAATAAAGCCCAGAAACTTTCTTGATATAGTGTTTCTTACAAAGAAAAAATCTCACAAGGCTTAGCCAGTGCACTCAGCGGTGAATGACACTCCTCCTTAATGAAGCAATTGTGTAAAAAGAAGATGGTAAAGAATTTCTGGGCAAAGTGGCAATAATCATCAGAACTACACACTTCAGTCTGTAAACATTGCTCAAGTGGAGCCTTGTCTGCAGTTGCACCTCGAAAAATATCACTCTCAGTCTGAATCAGATTGATGTTATTTAATCTTAACCAATTTCTGTCAAAAATGCCAAATTCAGTGTGTAATCACTTAAACATGTTACATGTTCAACTTTAGTACCCAGATTTCAATACAGCTCAACACAAAAGAAGTTAACTTTGTCAACACATGGATCTCATACCTCACAGTTAGATATATATTTTTAAAAACTTGTCTAACTGGAACTTAGTTTTTACCTGATGGGTCTTGTGAAATGTCTTCAGATTGTATTGTTTCAGCACTTTAGATGCACTAGATAAATGCAAGTGTTCATTATAAAAGTTTAATATTTGTTCACATTTACGAGATGCACACTTGTTTCGGCCTCGTGTCAATGTTTTTGACATGAAATTGACACCTACAGTGCATTTTGCCAATGTAAATTTATCATTCTGATTGCACAATTTAACTAAAAAACCCAAGAATATTGTTTTCTGAGAATCTGTAGTCAAAATTTTTTTCCTCAGGATATGAATTTTAATATTTATAAAGAGAACAATATGAAAGTCCTTTTTTAACTGAAGTTGTATTTACTTACAGAATAATTATTTGGGTTTAAGGAACTTCTAGATGGGGACTTCATTAATTACAATACTTTGTTTTATAGAAATGGTACATTACGTGGCAATGTAAAAATACCGTAACTGTTTCCCAATGCAGATAACCTACAGGACAGAATGTCTGTAAGAGCTTTTTCAGTTCTCTGTTGAAGATTGACAGAGGTCCTACATGAATGTATGGATCCATTGTACGGATCTGATAATGGATAAGCAGTCCTCAAATCAAAATCAAAATCCTCAAAATGGATTTTGATTTTCCCCAAATGAAATAGTGCCAAGTATGTGAATGTGAAATACAGATTAATTTGTTATGACGTCCAAAAGAAATATTAAAAATAGAAGCTTAGCTTTGTATGCACCTTTTTAGAAATTCAGCAAATAACAATAACGCTCAAAATAAGGACTTTCAAGATGTTAACTATCTTAGGACATAATCTTCAGATAGCTAAGAAATTCCAAAATTAATAACAGATTTGGCTTCATTTTCACACAATTTATTAGAAACATAATCAGAAAAAAGTAGTTGAATAAGTATTTGGCCAATCGTTCTTCCATAGTGTCATCCACTTATTGCAGTAGTTTTATATTTCAAGTTTGACACCTCTGTGGTTAAAAGACCCCACGCACAAATTAATCCCGCACGAGAAATTAGCAGGCATAGCACTGGATTCTAAACACTTAGTATTATTAAATGGAATGCATGATTTTATCTACAACAATTAAAAGACAACCTTTGGCAATCCTATGAGAGAGAGATGAAAAACTGAGACTCTAGGCATGAGTGTGGGATTTTTGTTAGTATTTCTCCGTTGTTCATCTCACTAAATGATGGTATCACAGTGTTCAATTGAAGTGAAAAAATATTCTGAGACTCTTGGCCTCATGTCCAGTTAATAAAATTATTTACATAAATGTAAGCATCCTATTTTATGCAATAACATTTTATTTCTAAACACAATTTAACCTTTTGATTATTGTAAATAAATAAAGTTCACATAAAGATCTATACTTTGATTGGTATACAACACAGCCTTATTAACAATAACAGAGTAGTGCAGAGGGTCCCATTTACAAAAGAGAATTGTTGAACACTTGCACATATTGGCACGAGGTATAAATTAGAAACAAAAACGACCCGAGCCACTGGAACAAGCAACCCTCTAAGATTCAACTGCTTTCTTCAGCAGACCGAGACTCTGACTTCAGTTTGACAAATTCTTTTGCCACTTCATCATTGGTTCTTTGTGAAAGTATCCGAAGAACAGTTAAACCTGTCTCATCCATGTGAATACTGCGGCCTAGTGGACACCAGCAAGCACAGCTGCCTTTATCTACAATATCTCGTAGTTGCATTAAAGCAATCCCAATAATACGATCTTCTCTTGCAAAGCAGTAATCCTTTACACAGACCTGAAGTTCATATGCATCTGGACCATCTTCATTACCCAATATACTGCAAAAAGAAAATTTAAAAAAATCTCACTCAGAAAAGTTCACTGAATTGAGGTGATGTTATTAATGCAGATTGTTTTAAAGCAACAGATTTATTTGAAGACAATCAGAAAATATTATATGTATATATATAAAACTTCATATTTTAATTGTGCTATGCCTTAAACAGTGAAATTTCCTGGAATCCATTAAATATACCAAAAGATAACAGAAGTGTTCAGACAACACACATCAAAGTTGCTGGTGAACGCAGCAGGTCAGGCAGCATCTACAGGAAGAGGTTCAGTTGACGTTTCAGGCCGAGACCCTTCGTCAGGTGTTCAGACTCTGCCACTTCCAGTCAATTGTAAGGGATAAAATGTACTGTATGCATTCTCTGATACTAAATTGAACCATTGAACCATTGCTAGTGCTACTGGGACAGTAGAAGGGGCTGAAGGGTGCAGAGAAGGCAACATAGGGGACAAGAATTCCCACTTTACAAGATCAGATGGGCCTCAGTATATAAGTGAATTCTGATGTCCAAGCCACTGACAGAGTAGGTGGTCACTATCAAAGAGGTCTCAGCCAGAGTGGCATCTTGCACTGTCAAACTATGCAACATTAAGCCAGAGGTGTTTGTGCACCATTCTTTATATCATGTGTCTTTTATACTCATATACTGTGTGCTGCCATCATTGAGGAGGAAACTGTTCCTGGAGCCTTCACCCATCACCATTAATTTGTTCATCATCATTCAAGCCTTCCACTGTTCCATATGCAATTATTTCTAACCTTTAGCATTAATGTTTGAGTCTCCAGTTTAAGTTTGGCATGTTCATCAGAACTATACAATTAATCAGGATTGATTCTCCGGTTGAGGTAAATTATATGACAAGGCAGCAATGATTACTCTGAATTCAGAAATCATGAGAATGTTGCAGAGGTAAATACATGACATATGCCTATTTTGTCTGATTCCGGTGCCAATTTCATATGGTTCAGCTGGTTTCACTTGTGTCACATCAATAATGTGGAACAGGCTGATTTATGAAGCCATGTGCTATGATTCTGGAGTCACTTTAAACATCTGCTTTGAGACCACAGGTTTTTTTCCCCAAAAGACAATATGCATAGTGCACTCAGACCTCTGTCCCAATATGTGTGTGGAATATGCAAACTTCGGTGAAAACTGGCCCCTGATACTGCAGGAATATCCAAGAACAGGGCATGACCAATTAACTTGATTAATGGTAGTTGAAATTATTATAACCTAAAAAGCTTTCTTCTGTTGCGCAGTCTGTTGCTGCAGAAGCAGGTTGTCTTTGGGCATGGGAAGAAGTCAGAGTATTCAAGGGACACCCATGTGGACTTGTGAAGAACATGCATATTCTGATGATTAAATTCAAGTGCAAGTTGAATTATCATTCAGTCATACATGAATACAGCCAAATGAAACAGTTCATCCAGGCCAAGATGCAAAACGCATTACCCACAGCACATAGCACAAAGAACACATACGGTTACATTTTCAGAAAAACATAAAGTCATAAAGAGAGAAAAAAAACTATAACCCAAGTCCTTGAGTAACATGACTGTTGATTTAAAGGATGTTGTCCTGGTTCCGCTTGTTCTACCACCAAGTAAACGTCAGAGGGCAGCACCAAATAAACACCGGTGCTAACTCTTCTTTGAGTCTACACTTTACACCAAAGCTTCTTCAGAAAATGTCTGTTATTTTCACACACGTATTATGTACATTTCCCAATTTGTATCTAATTATACGCATTTCATTAAAGCCAACGTAAAAATTGTTTTATCTAAAGCAATCATTTACTCACAAGTGAAATGTTTCATTGTATTTTGGAGCCCAGTTGTTGCTTTTCGATTTTGTAGTAAATTTTCTTTTCTTGTCACTGAGGTGTGGACCAATCATAGTGACCTCAACAAATGGTCGAAACATGCCATTTGTTTGCCATTTCAGATCATTAGCAGCTACCACTGTAAAAATAAATCACATTATACTGATTTAATTGCTTCAACAAATTTCAAATAAAATCCCAAATGAATCTCTTTGCAAACAATATTTGCCACTAACTGACTTAAAGCCAAAATATACAACTAATTCCTTAATTTTTATTCAAGATAGGATAAAATAAATTATCCTCACATAAAAATAAATCTCACAATTTTATATTTGCATTTTCATTTAACCACAACATAGAAAAATCACCAGAACTTTCATGCCAATGAAGAATCACTTTAAAGTTCTTAAGACTGTTAAAAGCACAGAAACAGGCTTTTCTGAGCCAATTTACTGGTTTCAGCCAGTAGCCTTTTACCTCATGATTTTTAAATGGTCACGTAAGCACGTTTTAAATGTTGTGACAGGACCTATTGAAGGGAGTAGCAGAACAAAGGAAGCATGAAGAAGTGAAATGTGGTCATGGGATTGACACCTGGGCACATTATGAGAATATGAGAAAGGAGAAATGTCCTGACAGCTCTGTAAACAGGACCTAATCACAGAATAAACAGATATATCTTGTGCATAGATGGAAACAGGCACCTTGATAATCATAGATAGTTAAAGTGGTAAGATAATTATGGAGCGGTGTCAGCAGGAATCTGAAGAAATTAAACAAACAAGTACACATCTGGAAAATAAGTTGAGTTGGAAAGTCTGTCAAGATCTCTGAGGATCTAACCTGGTCCCAACATATTGATGCAGCCATAAAGAAGGAAACAACCTTGTACTCAATGTCAATAAGATGAAAGAGCTGACTGTGTACTTCAGGAAGGGTAAGACGAAGGAACACATACCAATCCTCATAGAGGGATCAGAAGTGGGGAGAGTGAGCAGTTTCAAGTTCCTGGGTGTCAAGATCTCTGAGGATCTAACCTGGTCCCAACATATCGATGAGTTATAAAGAAGGCAAGACAGTGACTATACTTCATTAGGAGCTTGAAAAGATTAGGCATGTCAATAAAAACACTCCAAAACTTCTATAGACGTACTGTGGAGAGCACTCTTGACAGATGGCATCACTATCAGGTATGGGGTGGGGAGAGAACTACTGCACAGGACCAAAAGAAGTTGCAGAGGGTTGTAAATCTAGTCGGCTCCATCTTGGGTACTAGGCCACAAGGTATGCAGGACATTTTCAGGGAGCGGTGTCTCAGAAAGGCAGCATCCATTATTAAGGACCTCCAGCACCCAGGGCATGCTCTTTTCTCCCTGTTACCATCAGGTGGGAGGTACAGAGGCCTGAAGGCACACACTCAGCAATTCAGGAACAGCTTCTTCCCCTCTGCCATCCGATTCCTAAATGAACATTGAACTCTTGGACACTACCTCACTTTTTTTTAATGTATAGTATTTCTGTATTTTGCACAATTTTTACCCTATTCAAATTACATATGCTGTATAAAGTATCCTGAATTAGATTTACTTATTTATTATTATTAACATTTTTCTTCTATATTATGTACTGCATTGAACTGCTGCTACGAAGTTAACAAATCTCACGCCACATGCCGGTGATAATAAACCTGATTCTGAGTCTGAATTACAGCCATGCAATCGGTGGTAAGGAACCATCAGGCAGGGTCTAAGAGATATCCAAAGGTATCTATACAAAACAGTGCCTCCTGGGATGATTGATAGCGGTGGCTCCAGGCCAATTTCAGGTTTGTAATACTTCATGAACCTCAACTGAAACAAATCTAAGACAAAAACAAGGAATTACTTTTCAAACTATATTCATTAAAATTAAAAGCTAATGGAGTGGTGGTATAGTGGAACGAATTAAATTTTAATGTGTGATAAAACACGCTATTCAATCATTGTACCATTTAATGATTCTATTGAGTCTAATAAATGTATATTTATTGCAATTAGTTCAGACAACTCACCCTTGAACTGCCCTGTAGTTCAAGTTCCACAACATCTAAAGTTAATTACTCGTACTCCGATATTATCAGTTCTAGATGAACCCAGTTAAGAAATGATGCTCAAACTCTTCTCTGAGTCCTGATCTTCTGTAGCGGTTTGTCTCTCATAATAGAAAACTAAATACAGTGGATACTAGTCAATTTGGCTGTTGGTTAATCGGGGTAGCCACTTACTTGGGACAACTATTCAAGAACAAAAACAAATTGAGAAAATATCCATTAATCCCTTCGTTTATTTAGGAGAATGTACTGCTTAATTGGGACAGGAGACTTTGCCGAACATTTTCTTACTAAAGTCACGTCAGTTGTGCACATGCGTTTGTGTTCAAAAAGCAGTGATTTTTGTCACTGATGGTTGGTGAAAAATAAAGAGCAAGACAGTTCAGAATTGTTTTGCTCACTCCGGTTTCAAGCGTTGAGACTTGGAAATGCCAGAAACAGCCAGGAGTGAAAATAAAACAGTTTAGTTAGGAATTATGTAGAATTTGAAAGTATCAACAATCATCTTAAATGTTACCTTTCGTCGTCACTGACACGAAACTGTTGCCTCTGGTGCCAAGTAGCTGTTTGCATGTGTCAGTAGCCATACCCCAAACACCACTTTGACAGGCAGGCTAAACCAGGTGAGAGTAGCTGGAGATTCTCATATGCCAGTGAGATAGGGACATTCTCAAGGGCGAAAGTGAGCAGCCGGAAGTCTTGGAGCATATTGGTACCAATGATATACGTAAACAAGGTGAGGAGGTCCAGAAGAGAGATTTTAGGGAACTAGGTAGAAAGCCGAAAAACAGGACCTCTAGTGTAGTAATCTCTAGATTGCTGCCTGTGCCACGCACCAGTGAGAGTAAGAATAGGATTAAGAGGTGGCTGAAGACATTATGGAGGCATTAGTAATGATCTTTCAAGAATTCTGGAATGGTTCCGGAAGACTGGAAAATTGCAAATATCCATCCATCCAAGGGAGAGAGGCAGAAGAAAGGAAATTATAGGACAGTTGGTCTGACCTCAGTGGTTGGGAAGGTGTCAGAGTCAATTGTTAAGGATGTGGTTTTGGGGTACTTGGAGGCACATGATAAAATAGGCCACAGTCAATATGGTTACCTCAAGGGAAATTCTTGCCTGGCAAATCTGTTGGAATTCTTTGAAGAAATAACAAGTAGGATAGACAATGGAGAATTGGCTGATGCTCTGTACTTGGATTTTCAGAAGGGCTTTGACAAGGTGCCACCCATGAGCCTGCTTAACAAGTTGCCCATGGTATTACAGGAAAGATACTAGCATGGACAAAGTGTTAGCTGATTGGAATGAGGCAAAGAGTGGAAATAAAGGGAGCCTTTTCTGGCTGGCTGCCTGTAACTTGTGATTTTCCACAGGGGTGTGTATTGGGACCGCTCCTTTTTACGTTATATATCAATAACTTGGATGTCAGAATTGATGGCTTAGTTGCAAAATTTGAAGATGATACAAAGATAGGTGGAGGGGCAAGTAATCTTGAGGAAGTAGAGAGGCTACAGAAGGACTTAGACAGATTAGGAGAACGGGCAAAGAAATTACGGATGGAATACAGCTTTGGGAAGTGTATAGTCATGCATTTTAGTAGAAGAAATAGAAGGGTTAACTATTTTCTAAAGGGAGAAAAACACAGAAAAAAACCGAGGTGCATAGAGAGGTGGAAGTCCTTGTGCAGGATTCCCGAAAGGTTAATTTGCAGGTTGAGTCTGTGGTGAAGGCGGCAAATGCAATGTTAGCATTCATTTCAAGAGGTCTAGAATATAAAAGCAAGGATCTAATGCTGATACTTTATAAAGCACTGATGAGGCCTCATCGAGTATTGTGAGCAGATTCGGACCCCTTATCTTTGAAAAGAAGTGCTGAAACTGGAGCGGGTTCAAAAGAGGTTCATGAAAATGATTCCAGGATTAAATGACTTGCCATATGGAGAGTGTCAGATGGCTCTGGACCTGTATTCACAAGAATTCAGAAGAATGAGGGGTGACCTAATTGTAACCCTAATAAATGTTGAAGTGCCTTGATAGAGTGGATGTGGAGTAGATGTTTCTTATGGTGGGAGAATCTAAGAGCAGAGGACACAGCCTCAAAATAAAAGGGCATCCTTTTAGAATGGAGATGAGGAGGAATTTCTTTAGCCAGAGTGTAGTGAATCTTTGGAGTCTGTTGCCACATGTAAACTTAAAGCAGAGGTTGATAGATGCTTATATTAGGGCATGAAGGGATACTGGATGAAGGCAGGAGATTGAGGCTGAGGGGAAAATGGATCAGCACGATGAAATGGTGGAGCATTCTTGATGGGCAAATGGTCTAGTTCTGCTCCTAAGTCTTATGCATGTCCAAGAATACGAAGTCAGCTCCAGCAGACGGGGTGGATAAGATCTACATTGAGATCCAACAGCCAGGAAGGCAGTTCTGCAAATCTATATGGAAGGTGCAGGGCATAACGAGACACATAGTGTCGGATACGATGGACAAGTAGTACTGGTAGTGTTCTATTTTGTTCTGTATTTCATTTAAGTGCATAATTTGTTACTCAGTTAAATAGTAGTTTGTCTTTTTTGATATACCATTTTAACCACTTCCATAAAACTTAATTGGAGCAGCCATTTAATAGCCTGCCCAATTAACCGGAAACCACTGTGTACGATTTGTATTAATACACATCCATACATTAAATTTATTGAAAAGAGCTTCCATTACAAAATTAATAGACATAAGAAATCTTTTTGCAGTTACATTTCCATCTTCCTAAAAATTCAAGGTTTGAAATTGAAATTGCATGACTTCTCCTAATTATTTACTGTATTTTTCATATAAGATCTAAAAAAATCCCACAAAACAATCACCCAACAATGTTGTTTAAAAATGGCATCACTACGCACTACCTTTGTATATTGCTTTGAACTAGATCCGACTGAATGATGCATATGCCATCAGTTCTTTGTTGATTATATCCTTGAAAAGAGCAGCTATAACTACTACAACTACTATAACTCCTGAGTAATTGGGTCATGAGAATGATTACCCAGACACATACCCCTACTGGTGTTTAAATGTATTTGCTCAGGATATAAAACAAAGACTAAATGACAATCCAGATGGAATGAAAAGGGCAAATTAAAAACAAAATCTATAGTCTTATGTCTAAAACTTCAAATCTTAGAATTAAGATGTTACAGTTACAAAATATTTTGTCATACATTAACCTACTGCATCAACCTGATATCACATACCACAGGTGCTACTTTGAACATCACTAGCAATTAACAAAAAAGTTACACTAGACTGGAATTGACCTGGCATTATCAGTGTTAAAGCATTTAGGATAGAACAACATGAAGGTTATCCATTTTTACAGCAAATTAATACACTGTATTACATACTTTAATAATGAAAGATAATATAGTACCATATTTGAGGGATTTCCTCTAAAAGAGACTATTGACTGAAGATGGTCTTAGAGAAGTTTAAGAAGAAATTTAATAGAGGTGCTCAAAACTATGACAGGGTTAGTAGAGCAAAAATATTGTTATTGGTGATAAAGATGACATTAGTTACATGAGTGTGTCAGAAAGTCAACCTTGCAAGGCTAGGAATTTTGTTTATTTTGCAATTATGTATAATTTATGTTAATTTAAATTGATATTAGTTCATGTTTGTCCTCATCTTGTAGTCAGCTGCTAGTGCAAAAAGCTCATTTTAATGGCATTTACACCCGGTGCATGTATGCCTTTGGCAACAATACACTTGAACTCGAAGCACTAGAGAACAGAGATTTAAAATACATGCAAAGGATCCAATTTGGTGTGAGCATAAATTTCCATAAACATGGGGGAGTGATGACCTGAATTTTAATCTCTGAAAATTTGCAAGTATGCAGATTTGTTCGTGATTTTTAAGGAGAACTGGATAAATACCTGCATAGCTTTGGCTAAAGCAAGCAAGAAATGATTCTGCAATGACTTATTACTGAATTATTGGGCTCCCTCCTATTTTGTAACAATTCTATTATTTATGAAGAATACCACAGAGAATCTACCAGTATTTAAACCCATATGTTGAAATGATAAAACAATTGATGTTAAGAAAATTGGAAATAACAAATTAAGTAAGAATTGTATTGAAAAGATAACAATTTTTAAAAAGCACCAAGAAGTACTCAGGAACGGATTTTAATAATACAGGAAAGATTAGAGAATACACATTTAAAGATATACCATTTTGAATATAAATAAAAGGAATTTTTTTGTTTTGTTTAGCTGAAGTACTGTGAACTAAACTGTATCAATAACTACATTAAGAGTTCCAATATTCCAGTTAGAGCCTAAATTCTCATTAAATATTTTGGGGATTCAACAACATTTTTGTATTTCTACTAATGGTATTAACCTTACCTTTTACTGTTACTTTGTGTTCTCCTGTTCCTGGATGGGTGAAAAGATCTATCTGTATGGAGACTTCGCCCACTGGTTCTTCCACACCAGAGCCTGATTAATAATTAAAGCATAAAGATGAAACTCCGAAGCTACATTATCATTGATGAGTGCAGGCTTTTCAGTGCCACATTCACTTCAAGGCAGTTGTGCAATGCACTGAAAAGAACTTTGATATTAAAATATTTGGTTTTCATGCTTGAAATATTTGATATGATCCATGCACAAGACCATATTAGTCATGCATCAATACTGATCAAAAGTAAGAATTAAAGCCTGCCTCGTGGACAGGAGGAAAGAAATCAGATGAAACTATTGCTTCATTGGAATTATTGAAAAAATTCAGGATTATAGCAGTAGCTGATAAATATTTGGTCTGGATTCCATTTTCACAATGGCAAATTAAGCTGTTAATATTCACAGTGCTCTCATCAAATCCTTTCCTCCCTCATAGTTTGCCGTCTGACGGCGAGGACATACCCGTTCCATGCTTCTCTTGAAATAACAATTACCTCCCTGGATGACGTAAAACTTACATGATATTTTGTTGCCCACCCTATTTTTAATCCCTACCTCTCAGATCACACAACTACCTCAATCTGATTTTCTAACTTGGCAATTAAAGGTTTGAACCATGAGCTCTTCTGGCCTATTTAGGTTAGAATTAAACCCTAAGTATCATTTAAATATTGTACCTAACAACTGCATTGTACAGGATAAATATATTGGTTGTCATTGATTTCAGCAGCAATATATACACATTATAAAACTCCTCCACATCATTCCAACCCACCATTCTCCACAACTTCCATCACCTTCAACAGGACCCTACCACCAAACACGTCTTTATCTTCCTCGCCCACTCTCTGCTTTCCATATGGATCGCTCCCACTATGAATCTCTTGTCCGTTTGTCCCTCTCCACTAATCTCTCTCCTGGCACATAGCCCTGCAAGCGACAGAAATGCTGCACCTCTTCGCTCGCCTCCTGGTTTACCTCCATTCACGGCCCCAAACAGTCCTTGCAGGTGGGGCAATATTTCACTTATGAATCTGTTGGGGCAGTCTATTATATCCAGTGCTCCTGATGCGATTTCCTCAATATTGGTGAGACCCAATGTAAATTGGGGGACTTTGTCGAGCACCTCCGCCCAATCACCAAAAATGGAATTTCCTACTGGCCAATCATTTGAATTCCTATCCCCATTCTCATTCTAACATGTCGGTACACGGCCCCTCTTCTGCCACGACAAGGCCTCTCTCAAGGTGGAGAAGCAACACCTCATACTCCATCTAGGTAGCCTCCAACCTGAACTTCAATTTTTTCTTCTGACAATTTATTTTTTTTTCTCCTCCTTCCCTCTTCTTGTATTCATCCCTCTGGTCTCTTACCCCTTCTCCTCACCTGCCAATCACCTCCCTTTGGTGCCCCTCCTTCTTCCCTTTCTTCCACGGTCCACTCTCCTCTCCTATCAAATTCCTTCTTCTCCTAGCCCTTTACCATTCCCACCCACCTGGTTTCACTTATCACCTTCTAGCTAGTCCTCCTTCCCCTTCCCCCACCTTCTTATTCTGGAGCCTTCCCCATCCTTTCCCACCATGAAGGAGGGTCTGAGCCCAAAACCTCGACTGCCTGTTCATTGCCACAGGTGACACCTGTCCCGCTGAGTTCCTCCGGTGTGTGTTACTCTGGATTTCCAGCATCTGCAGAATCCCTTGTGTTATTAATTTCCTATAGTTATTACATATTGTGTATTTGCGATAGATTTTAATGTATAGTGAAATGTTTGCTATCATAATGTTGAAAAACGACAGGGTTGCAAACTGGAAGATATTTGTAAAGCTTTTCTTAGAACATAATTTCCATTACATTCTAGTTTTGTATATGAAGTCAAAATAGTTTGAATATTAAACATCATGAAAATGCTACAAAATGCTACAAAATGCACTTGTGAGAGAAGCAGAATTATTGGGTTGAACTTTTTCACACTAGCATTAGCAATTTAACACAACTACAAAAATCATGAGCTTCTGCACAGTTGATCATCAGGGACTCCCTGACTGAACTCCAGCATTTGACTTGACATGGTGTCCAAGTGCAAATGAAAACTTTTCCAGTTTCCTTGCAGTCATAAAATCTATTGAGAATCTGTGCTAAGTTAGCAGTGGTGCAGAAATAACAGGTCCACTCGTTTAAAAGGAGTAGAAGAAGTGCAAAGGATATGATTCACCAAGGTGACATACTTGGTTATTGGTGGATAACCAAGGTCACTGGTGAACAGAAACTTTGGTTTCTGGTTGATTAATCGGTTTTGATGAACAAACTTCAAACAAGAATACAGGAAGAATTAAGACTGTGGATATAGAGTGAAAACAGTGAAATGATAGGTCTGCCATTGTGTTGAAAATAGCAAAAGGGAAGTACAAGGCAGAAAACAATAGTAATGTGTCAATCAAAGAAAATAAATTCTAGAGTAGAAAGGTCAACAATGGCAACAAAATAAAGGAATGCCCATTCAAAGGTTTGTGCTCAGAAGTGTGCAAGAATCTTGGAGTGCACATCTTTACATACATTTAGGTTGTTGAACACAAAAAGGGATTTATTATTAATTAAGACACAGAATATAAGAGCATGGAGATTAGAAGAAAGTATAAATTCACCATTGGGGTTTTATGAAAAATTGAATAAACTGTTGATTACTTTGAAAAACAGAAAGACAAATGGAGATTTAAATAAATGAATTCTCCACTTAATTAAGAAATCTTTATCCACATGGTTAGAAAGGAGGTAGTTAGAACACAGTTCCCAAAGGTTGGTAAAATAAGAAGTAAGCACAGCATTCAAAAAGGAAATTGAATGTCACTGCAGCACTTTGGCTTAGTCTCACTCTGATATCGGTCTTGTGGCTGTAACACTATTTCAATGAAGGTCATTGGTAGATTTGAAAATAGCATCAAATCATTGGTTATGGAACTTTTATTTTTCACTTACACTTCCTCTAAATTCATCATTTGTTTCTCTAGTTGTGGAGTTCTATCCCTTTGTGCTCTTTCATCATTTCATTTCATCCTATCATCAGCCTTCACTTTTGTTCTTTCTTCCCTCTGCCTCTGTATTTGCTTGAAACCCTTTAAACTCAAACTTTGTTTTTCTTTTCTAATGTAAATCACCAATAATTAACTTTGTTTTACTCTTTCTATAGTCATTATGTAGTCTAGTTAACATGCCCTGAATTTTTAGCTGCCATTTCAATTTAGTTTAACTAGATTTTGCTAACGAAGTGCCTCTTAGGATTGGATTTGAGGTGGAATGATGTTATTTCTATGTTTTATGTTCTATATTAGAATGAATGGAAAATAGAGAAAAAGATTTCAATTTACCCTGTTACTATTTGAGTAGGGTTTTTCATTTTTTCTTCTTTAAATGGGTTCTTTAGAAAAGAAAAGTAAATACGAGCAATAATGTTAAAATGAAAACATTTTGTGCTACTAATATTGCAAAAACAAAATTTGATGATTGCTCTGTAATGGGCCAATGATCAGCTTAATTTTTGAAAGGTGTCTTAATGTATTTTGTGATGCATTCATTACACCAAATTTTCGAGAGAGAAAATAAGTAAACCCTTTAAATTGATTAAATGGATAAAGAACTTGCCCATTCTTAAGTTTTGGAAGGTTATGAAATCCTTAACATCTACCTGAACAAATCAAGTAGTCAGACCATGGTTACAGTTTCAGATAAAGGATGACTTAAAGTGAACAAGAATATTAGGCTTGTTATGAAAAGAAACAAATAACCTTTAAGGAAAACATAGGAGCAATATAAAACAAATACACCATTGGACCATATCACTGAAAAAGCACTTGACCTTTGGACTAATAAAACATGTGACCTATATATCAACATATGCAAGATTTAAGAGAACCTCTGCATTATAACCGAAAAAAATTACACTGCTTGAGCTCTTTGGTCTTTGCTATTTATATCCAGTGGCTATAAACAAATTAAAATGGAAATTAAAATTAAAATGGTGAGTCACAGTGCTGCAGTTATTAATGTAACTATCTCACCAGTGACTTGGGTTCAGTTCTGGCCTGTGGTGCTGACTGTATGGGGTTTGTGACACAGTGATTTCCTCCAACTTTCCAAAGATGTGCTGATTGCTAGGTTAATTAGCTTTAGTAAATAACTCCCGGTGTAATAGTAGAATATCACTGGGGTTATTAATGGGTATGAGAGAACTGGTTAGTTATAAGGGGTTAAGTGGATTACTCAAGAAAGTGGCATAGGCTCAACAAGCCAAATGGCTTTCTTCTATATTAAATAAGTATACTAGATATTTCCCTTCAGTTCATTGTTCTTCTATAGTGATGACCTGTGAGAATTCAAGAAATTTTAAGTCTAATACAACCAGAAACATTCATTCTGTTTTTCTCTCTTCACAGTGTTGTCTGACTTGTTGAGTCATCCCAACAATTCTGTTTATATTTTGTATTTCTAGCATCTGCAGTAGTTTTGCTTTGTTGATAGTTTTTTTAAATGTTAATGCTTGGGTAGATTTGCAGCTGATTGATAATGGTATCAAATGTAGGTAAATACAGCACAGATAACAGCTTGTTATAATTCTGTCAATATGACTTGATATTTTGGTACAATAATGAAAAAGAAAATGCTGGAAATACTCAAGAGGCCGGGCTACATCTGACGGAAGAAGGAGCAATTCATATAAAGAACCTTTTGTCAGAACTGGGAGGGAAATAAAAACAGCTTGTTAATCTGCAGGGAGAAAGGGGTGTCTTTGATCAGGTAAAACTGATATGACTATGGTAATAAGCTGTAAACGCGGTTATCTGGTCAATGATTGAATGGGAGTAATTAGAGAGTGAGAACATAGACAAACGATACGGTGATATGGGAGTTGTGAAATGCAGAGCAGGTTAGTGTGTCCTCCACTCCCAGAGGAGGAAAGTAGGGAAAAAGAAAGATGAAACAAGCCTAGCCAATATCATTAATGGATGACTGATACAGACTGAGAAACAAAGTTACACGTAGTTGTAGAATTCAATACAGAGCACAAAGGATGCAACGTACCTAAATGGATAATGAGGTGGTGTCCCTCGAGCTTACAATGAGCCTTATTATAATGGCGCAGGAAGCCATAGACCAACAGGTCAGACTAAGCAGGATGGTGCATTTAAGACAGCAGGCAAGAGGAAGCTCCGGACTGATTCTGTGTACTATGAACATGTGTTCCATAAAGTGATCACCCAGTTTGCATTTGGTTTCTCTACTATACTATCTATTCTGTTGACAAACCCACCGTCTTATGCATACAGTCCCCTGTACAAAACAATTTTTTTGGTTTATGTCATTGCAATCATTGAGCAACACACACAAAATGCTGGAGGAACTCAGGCTGCATCTATGGAGAGGAATAAACAATCAAAGTTTTGGGCCGAGGCCTTTTATCAGGACTGGAAAGGAAGGGGGAAGATGCCGGAACAAAAAAGGCGGGGAAGGGGAAGGAAGACAAACTAGAAGGTGAAAGATTGAAGCCAGGTTGGTGGGGGAGAGGGGATGGGTTAAGAAGCTGGGAGGTAGTAGGTGGAAAAGGCAAAGGGCTAGAGCAGAAGGAATCTGAGAGAAGAGGAGAATAGACCATGGGAGAAATGGAAGGAGGAGGGGCACCAGAGGGAGGTGACAGGCAGGTTAAGAGAAGAGCTAAGAGGCTCTTTGGAAAAAGAAGAGAGAAAGAGGAAGGATAAAATTACTGGAAGGAGAAATCAATTTTCATGCCATCAGGTTGGAGGCCACACAGATGGAATAAGAGGTGTTGCTCCTCCACCCTGAGAGTGGCCTCATCACGGCAGAAGAAGAGGCCATGGACCGACAGGTCGGAAAAAGAACGGAGATAGAAATTAAAATGGTTGGCCACTGGGAGATACTGTTATTTTGCGGATAGACCAGAGATGCTTGACAGAGCATTCCCCTAGTTTATGTTGGGTCTCACCAATGTGGAGGAGGCTGCATCAGACGCATTAGATATATAGTAGACGACTCTAACAGATTCGCAGGTGAAGTGTTGCCTCATCTGGAAGGACTATTTGAGGCTCTGAATGGAGGTGAGAGAGGAGGTGAATGGGCAGGTGTAGCATATCTTTCGCTTGCAAGGATATGTACCAGGAGGGAGATTAGTAGGGAGGAATGAATGGACAAGAGAATCACGGAGGGGCCGATTCCTGTAGAAAGTGGAAAGTGAGGGGAGAGAAGGTATTTGGTGGTAGGATCCTACTGAATATGGTGGAAGTTGTGGAGAATAAGGTGTCAGATGGGAGGTTTATGGAGTGGTAGGTGAGAATAAGAGGAACTCTAACCCTGTTAATGTGGTGGGTAGAGGGGGTGAGCACAGATGTCTGGGAAATGGAGGTGTGGGTGAGAGCAGCATTAAAGGTGGAGGAAGGGAAACCCCATTCTTTGAAAAAGGAGGACATCTCTGATATCCTGGAAAGGAAAGCCTCATCCTGAGAGCAGATCTAGCAGAGGCGAAAGAACTGAGAAAATGGAACAGCATTTTTACTGGAGACAGGATGGGAAGAAGTACAGTCAAGATAGCTGTGGGAATCAGTGGGTTTATAAAAGATATTGCTAAACATTAAGAGATGGAGACAGAGAGATTGAGAAAGGGGAGAGAGCTGTCAGAAATGGACCAAGTGAATTTAAGAGCAGGGTGGAAATTGCAGGCAAAGTTGATGCAATTGATGAGCTCAACATGGGTGCATGAAGCAGCACCAATGCAGATGTCAATGTAGCGCAGATATATGGTTTGCTTTAATTAAGAGGCAGAGGTATTAACACAAGTCTCCCAAACTGCCAAACTGTTTGCTGAAAGCAAAACAGAATTACAACACACCCATTTATTTATCTACTTTCAACATTCCAATATACGTAAATTTTGTCATTGTGCATTTTCAGTAATATCTGATTTGACATCTCAATCAGTAAAATATTTTGCAGTGAAGAACCACATTATACTATTTTTCTTTGTCATAAATCATCAGAATCATTAACAATGACAACAATAAAGCAAAGGTTTCCAAAATATTCCTGTTATAGTGGGAAAGTTTTGATTTATCAAGCCTGTGTTTAGCTAATGTTGTCATAGCTGGGCAACATTAGACTCAGACATACCCTTATCAGGAAGAGCGTCCTCATTAGCGGTAACCCTAATACCCTTTCCACCATGCACTGATTCATGTTATCAAAGTCAGCAAGCAGGACAAAAGGGAGAAGAAAATGAGAATACAGGTTATATCATAAAGACCAGGAACATTAAGAAACACGAGAATAACAGGTGGGATTAGGCAATTTGACCCATCGTGCCCATTTCACCATTCAATAAGATCATGGCTTTTACTTTCTCAGCACAGTAGAAGATGAGAAACCATGGAAACGAGGCAGATTTTCCCATCCTCTCCCACATGCATATTACTGCCCTGACGAAATAGCTTGAAAGTTTCTAGATAGGCATATTCAATGCTAAGTGCAAGGAACCCGTATAAAAGGCAATAGTGGTGGCTATAGTAATGTTTATAGCATAAAGCCATTAAAAGGAACTATAACTCAAGAAGCAAGCAGGTCACTTGTCACTTCAAACTTGCATTGCACAAAAATACATCATGAAATTACTGTATTGCTGAAGATTTGCATTCCCAAAAAAGGCCCATATAGTCATTTTCCATAACACAAAGCCACATCATCTGTGCATACATCAAGAAAAGTGTTGAAAAAATTAAATTTTGCATTTACATACTTCTTTCACATTTTTTTCCACACAACTAAATTTTATTCTGAATGCCAATTTTTTCATAGACTTGTGAATTCTATAAGGGTGAATTTCTGTTACTTGAATGACCTGTACAAGGGTCACCTATGCAAAAGTATCTAGTGTCAATTCAAAGCAAGTAACCAATTTAACCTTCTGCATTTGGATTCTGTTGGCATCATAAATGGATGGGAACTAGACATAATTAAGGATCACAGTATGACTCTTGCTTAAAATTAATCTGACATTACACTTAAAATAAATATGAATTTTTGGCAATTCTGGTGGAAGAGGAGAGATAATTACAAAATTAAAAAGCTCCTAAAAATAGCATCAGTTTGAAAATAAAAGTAAAAGATAACTGATAACAGTTATCAAAAGATAACTGCAAAATGTGAAAAGACAAAAACATATGACATTTTCTTTTCAATGCCTGGATTATAAACTAAAAGGTAGCAGGATGCCATAATTGGCTCAAAAAATGCAATCAGGTTTCCTGTGGAGTTGTTTCATATCTGATTGTTATGGACAGTGTAATGGCGTGGTGGCACAATAGGGGCTGAAATCAGCCTGAATTTCCATGGTACAAAATCAGGGATCAGGGATGGGGGGGGGGGGGGAGAGAGAGAAGAGAGCGAGAAGAGAGCGAGAAGAGAGAGAGAAGAGAGAGAGAGAGAGAGAGAGAGAGAGAGAGAGAGAGAGGGGGGAGAGAACAGGATCACAGCACGTGTGGCACTGCACCATTTGCTTTTGATTCCCCTTAAAAAGTAGGCAACTGATTGATCTGTGGAGAAGTATGGACACCTCAATACTCCTGCATTCCAGTTTACACATCTAATACACCTTGTAGCTTCATGGGGAAAGATGCAGGTCAAGATGACAGATACAGCCCAAGTGGTAGAGAAAGGAGTGAATACACTTGAATTACATAACCTCAGAAAAGTTCCTGAGGGGTGAAAAAGGTTCTTCTTCCAAGTTATTATTGAACTACATATCCAGTAGTATAATACCAAAGCAATGGATGTGTCTTGATGTATGTTTTTATGAGTTGTCAGTGGGGACACAATGTACCTTATGAATAACTCATAACTTTTGAAAGATATGATACAAAATATACAAATCCAGATGTTCTTGACTCAGCTCATTCTCACAGGATAATCAATTATTTCTTTATTTGTTGATTTTATTTATCAACAGATTTTAATAAAAGGATATCCCTTTCCATGCATTAAGTGATTCATTAAGCCCTTCTGAAAGGCAGGCCAATTGCTTGCTAACATCTCTTGCATTTCTTCTGCTGGTTCTACTGCAGAGCTTAATCGCTGGCATCTCTCATTCACCTTTCTGATACACCATCTAGTGGCTTGGCAGAGAACATATTAATCTACTTTATTGTGAGGCTAATGTCAAATTGTTTTTTTATCCAAAACAACATCAAGAATTCATTATTATGAATAAATTGTCTCCTCAAACTGTTGATACTAGTCCATGAATGGACAAGAAGATTTTTTATTAATTTAGAGGTACCACACGATACCTTTGGAGGCCAACGAGTCCGCGCCACCCAATTACACCCATGTGACCAATTAGCCTACAACTAAGCATTCAGAGGAAATTCACGTGGTATAAACTTCTTACAGGCAATGGTAGAATTGAACTCAGATGGCTGGCGCTGTAAATGCATTACTCGAATTACTACACTAGCTTACCACCCAAAATTTATTATTAGGGCCCACACTCGACATTAAAGAAGAAAAATGATATTTTTTTAATTACAGAGGTCAAACCTTCATTAACTCACAAGGAGTACTGTCAATAACTCTGGTAACATTATAAAAAGGATAAGAAGGCAATGAAGGGATTTGAAAAGTCTTTATATGTATTGTAAGGTAAGGTATACTCATCAGGAGATGATAAACAAGGAGCAATCTAATAATGCTTTTTCTATTTCTCCTGAGAGTGTTTTTCCAAATGGGGAAATCATAACTAAAGATCATGAATATAAGATGGACTTCAGAAAATTGATTCACGGAACTGTTTTGCTCAGGAGTGAATACTCTCGCAGATCGTTGAGGCAGATCACAGGGTAGAGTATGTGTGAATCAGAAAAGACAGGAGGAGGCCAATTATGTATGAGCTATATGATTTACTTTCTATATAACTATAACATTGTTCTCAGTTTATAGTTATTCCATGGCAAGAGTAGAAGACTTAGACAAAGTTTCCTTTCTATCTGAGGAGTACTAATTGTATTTTGAAAATTAATAGGAGGTGAAGACTTTCACAATGGTGGTGTTCGATCTTCTCAGAACTGCAAAAGGTAGAAGTCAGTTTTAGGTAAAAGCCAAGAAGGGTTTGTTTGAAAAACTTACCCTGAGCAGTTTGAGATTGAACAAATGTTTTGATAAGCGTATCGGTGGTCTGAGTGTAGAGCGAGAGAGCATATCGTAGCGACTGAAGGTCTGGGCTCTTCTCCAGGAAAGTCTTTTTCAAACCATTTCCACCAGCATGGAAGTATTGCTGCAATGTCAACGTATAAACTATAAGAATTTTCAGTTCATGAATCATGAACATACAGTACATGCAAACATGGTGTGGTATTCAGATTATTTTTAAGAATTGCTTTTTAATCAAAGTTTGGTTGGAATCTTTTAATTACTTAAATACAAATTATAAGATAAATGACATTCAAAGATGAGTTACTTCTGTAACTTTTTCCTCTTTCAATCATGCTTATAAGGTTAAAAGAGGAAATAACCATGGTTATTTCATTTAACATTCAACTGTTAACTATATTTAATCTGTTGATTTATAAGTTGATGATCAATGTTTTGCTTGCATAGGAAAAGAGTTTAAAGGCAGACAGTGAAAAACCAAATAACAACAATTTGTGCTTGTTTGATTCTTGTAAGTTGACAGGAAGTAAACATGTACATTTTAAGTATGGAATGTCCAAGAATTAATTAAAAACTATTATTGCAGATACAATGTTATTAAAAAGTCTAGTAGCTAATTAGTTAGAATAGAGCCCAGTTATATTGCATGCACTGACCAAACTGTACGAGCAGGTGATCTGTGTTAACCACTTGGGAATCCTCATCCTGACATTATTGGCTGTGAGGGCTCACAATCTCACCACTAGGTTAGAATAAATGGAGCAGTAGCAGTAGTTTTTTTTAGATTTGAAGCTAGCCTCTGAACTTTACAGGAAACAAAGAAAATAGGAGCAGAAATGGGCTATTCAGTCCTTGGAGCCATTCTAATATGATCATTTTTGATCCTTTCTCGATACTATATCACTGTGCTCTCCTGTATTTGCAAAACAGCAGTTCATTTTATATGATTTTGTAATCTGAATCTTTTCTGCATTCACCCCAAAAATATTCATTGGAGATATTTCAAACAGGAACAAATGTAGCTGCAGGAATTTTATCACAAATCTCCTGCACCCAATTACTGAAAAAGTAAACTTTTCATGTCTTTGCTGGTTATTTGTAAAATCAAACTTTTTACAACATGCAGCCCAATTAAATCAAATGGTACTGCATTTTACAATTACAGCTTAGACCAGATTCACAACCACATCAGTGTCCAGTCTCGATGCCAAGTCAACAAATAAAGAATTAAATCTGGACTTAATCTTTAAGATTTAATTACAGTCATGAAGTATTTTGTTATATTTAAGAATACAACACTGATAATAGCAGATAAGTACATTCATTTAACATCCCTCTGTTATTCACAAAACATAATAATTGCCATAATAAGTTCCTATGATAACTTCCATATAGTTGGTTTGCTTCCCATCTAAAGCAGTTTCTCGAACTAGAAATAAGAGCTATGTTCTACAATTCATTTTTTGAAGATAACCAAATGAAAATACAACTTTCAGCAATTATTTTGTTCCTTGATAGACCTAACTACAGCTTCTAGGCTGAGAAATTTACTGTTCTGAAATAAAATTGCCTCTGTCATTTGTAGAATGTAAAGTAACTTATAAAATTAGAGAAGTCACTGTGAATAATCATCTGTGAAGTCTGCAAGTAAAATTGGAATGCTAGGAGTTCTGCCATGTTACAACTGATATGCTCTTTGGAAAGGCAGTAAATACTGGGAAACCTCCACACTGCTTCAAAAAAAGATTTCAATAGGAATAAAAAAATTTTACTTGAAACAAAAGTTGGTCATGCCCTTAAGGTTGCAATTTAGAGCTTGTTTTTTAAAATATATCTTATACAAAATGAGTATCTATAAATGCTTTGAAACTATTAACTGATTTGACAAGGTCCTCTTGTAAAAATTAATAAATGTATTTAAATAACAATCAATGTGATTAGTTTTGACAAATTGTAATTCTGCCTTTAAAAATTGAATGATTAATATTTACTATTGTAGTGAATAAGAATATTTTCCTTAAAAGTTGTCATATTTTGTAATGCATTCAATTTGAAAATACTAATTCTTAATACTAACATAAAGCCACAGTCAGAAGAAATTTATCATATCCATAAAAATGTTTTAAAGCAAATGTTTGGTGTTGCACATCCAAATAATTCGCTGCCATCAATAAACATCTTAAGGATTAGTTGTTTACAAAAGATTGGAGGGTTTAGAATTTTTTTCATCTCTGTTAGAGATACTATCTAAGATTAGGCTGATATTCTATTACTTACCTTTATTGTGTCCAGGGCCAAATCCATTATAGCACATTGCTTTGGTGTAAGGCTTCTAGCTTCTTCACGAACCATGTGATCCTTAAAAAATATCCAAACATCATAAATATAAGCATCATGACTATTGTACCACAGGAACAAAGGAATGATTTTGTTCTCCTGTTTGCCACCACCCAAAGCAACCAAAACATCAAAATAATTTTGGTTTTATTTGATTGGTACCTAGTTTGGTTTGTAGCTAACTGGAAGTCTAAAGGCTTCTTCAGCTGTTTTGTCTGGAGACCATGCAGAAATCTAAGCATGATAGATGCCAATATAATTCATTTTTTGCACAGAGAGAATCATATTTACATAAGTGCATAAAAAAACAGAAAGAAAATAAACTACAATTGATGAAATCTCTTTCAAAATTGTGTTAGGAAGCATTCTTAAACGTAAAAATGCAAAAATAACTGAAATTTTATTCGTGCTCATTCTCCCTATTTAGTTTATTTCTTTCTAAAGGTACCACGAAACAGGCATTTAATCCTTCTTTCTCCATTTAAGAGAGAGGGAGACTTGTGCTTTATTGTCCTGATTAAATAAATATCGCCAAGTACAGAAGAAATAAAATGTATCCCAGTGTACATTTTTACACTAGGTCATTCTCTCAGAGTTTAGGCTTTCTCTATTGAAACCTGCAACAAGACTCGGTTTGGTTTCTTATCTCCTGATGATCTATTTATGTTCAAAGAGATATCACACACCAGGAAAGGCCACATATATAAACAGCAAAATAACTGTTCCATGAATGAACCAAAGCCAAGTTCTGTCTTTTTATTTGATAAAAGAAAAATAAAATGAAAAAAATTAAATGCGTTAAAATTTAAGAGTCATGCATTTTCTATACGCATAGTCTGTGCAACAGAATACAGATACCTTCAGCTTTGATAACTGCCCCAGTTCTTTTGCAGCAGTAAAAATCAACTGAGTACCCTGTGATCGCATGTATTAAAAGGGAGAAAAATAATTAAAAGCAGGAAAAAATTACAAAAACTTGATAAACCATTTAACAAACTAAGTGGCATGCAAGTTTCACATACAGATTTTATACATGATGTATAGTACATACGTAATCAAGGATTACAACTTTAAACAAATCTGCATTTAATTATATAAATTGTTATTGCATGAATTAATATGTTACATAATACCTGAGGTGGTAATTGATTCCACAATTTCTTGAATGTTCCCAGATTAAAAGAACTTGCTACAGCTGAATCAAGTATTTCTGTTTTATATCCATTGAGATAACTAAGTCTTGAGTCACACTTGTATAGCTTTGTGCTTCTCAATGGCACTACAGTTCTACCTGTTAGAACTCTACTTGTTAGTTTATCATGCTGATAAATATGCATATCCTCTTGATAGATTAGAACTTTTACATCATGATTAGAAACTTGGGAATTAAAATTCAGCATGCAAAGAGAAGCAGGATCTGTTGCTGACATGCCCATTTAAAGCATCAGACAAAATTATTTCCAATATTACTGAGCACTTATTGGAAGAAATATCAGTAAAAGGTCTTGGGCATCACAGAGGCAAACTCTCATGAGGCAGAAATTGACCAAAGCTTAGTAAACTGATGTCAACTGATCATGTAATAATATCAATTATTGTCCTTAATCTTGGACTAATGCTATGATTCAAGGCCACTGGGAATTCTCTGTACTGAAGGAAAATGCACTTTACTATTATTTAATGATAATAGCATACAACATTGAGTGCACTTAATTTTATTTGTTCTGTAGGTTCAAAGAAATCCAATGTGAAGTCACTGATTGATTGAGTAGTTGGTCATTCATTTGAAGATGGGCGGGGGAGAAACAATCAAAAATTGCTGTTCTGCTACAGCTTTGGCAGGGAAATCCTCTGAGTGGTATTTCTCTGTTGCTTTACTCTTTCTTGGAATCACAGTTAAACAAAAGTAGTCTTATCATTACATGTTTATTTCAGATTTCTAGAAGCTCGTGATTGCAGCATTTTTTCTTTTCTTTCCTAGTTTTATTCAGCTTTTTTCTATTTACATCTCTTAAAGACAGATAAATTGTTATTAAGATGCCTTCCCATTCTCTCTCAGCTTACACTACCATTATTTACTTCCTTTTAAATTTAGCAATACAACACATTGTAGGTCTTTCAGGTCCTCTGAGCCATGCGGCCCCACCAGCTCCACAACCCAATTAACCCTAACCTAGTCACAGAGCAATTTACAATGACCAACTAACCTACCTGGTATGTCTTTGGACTGTGGGAGGAAACTGGAGTACCCAGGGAAACTCCACACATTCCACGAGGACATAGAGAGACTCCCTACAGAACAGCACCAGAATTGAACTCTAAGCTCTGGAATTATTTGTGTCATTGAATCTGAGTTGGTTTCCACCAACCAGAACATTATCTTTTATTCTCTTCTCTTTGTTCTCTATACCTTAAATACATGTTTGATTTCTAACTTTTCCTAGTTTTCATGAGAGGTCATCAATTTGAGACATTAATTATGTCTATTCTGCTAGAATTAACAATTTTCAAGATTTTGGTTTAATTTCCAGCATTAAGGGGTGCAACTGTAGAGCTTTAGTTAGTGCGACTCTATTACAGCTTGGAGTGCTGGAGTTCAGATTTCCATCCAGTTTCTTCCCACAGTCCAGAAACATACCGTTAGTAGATTAATTGATCATTGTAAATTGACCTGTGATGAGGATAGGGTTAAATAGGTGGTTGCTGAGTGGTGCAACTCGTTGGGTCAGAAAGGCCTGTTCCACGTTGCATCTCTAAATAAATAAAATAAACAATCTTTTGTAGCTGTTACAAAGCCTGAATTAATATGCTGCCAAAGAATCCTTTAAGGATGTCATCGTTGACCATTGTGGTCCTCTTAGCTCTTTGAAGGGATTTGCTCTTCCAGGAAGATCACTACAAGCTATTCATTTATAAAATATGGAAGACTAACTACATCATGGAAATTTCTAGAGAAACTTTATGTAACTCACCTTTCAATTGGGGTTGGAAAGCTGCTCTACAGTAAGTGACTAAGATTGATCTTACGTGAATAAAAACAGAATTGAACATGCAACCATCTTCACTCATTGTTTTTTAGAAATATGATCCTGCTTTTATTAAGTTACTGTAGTTGGATGAGAGTTATGTGCTATGTAGGAGGGAGGAGTTAGATTAATTGTGGATACAGCAGGTCATCACAACATCCTGGGCCAAAGGGCCTAAACCTCGCTGTGCTGTTCTAAATTCTATGTTCCAGCTGGCTTATGAGTAAATTGGCTTTCTTTGCTATACAATATGTAGAGATAATGGGGGCCATTTGCCTATCCCATCTACAATTGTTGGCTATTGCTGCTTTGCCAACAAATACACCAAAACAACTTGAATTAGAATGCTAAACATGCACCATCTATCTATCATATCTTGCACCTGGGGAATCCAACACCATTATTAAAATAAATGGCCTCATCATACCTTACCATAGTTTCAAACTGGATCTGTTCTTCAGTTTTGTTATGTGAAGAGTAACTATTTAAAACCCTAGTGGTTCACTAGTTTCTTTTAAGGAAATAAACCTTTTGTTCTATCTAGCTTATATCTCAATTTTACTCTTAACTGCCCATTTAACTGGCCTTACTTTTCACTTCCGTGTAGAGGAACAATAAGTACCTGTGATAAATATACTTAGAGAACGAATTTTGAAAAGTTACAGAAATCCTAGGAATCTGCTTGATATGAGCTAGTGGCTTAATAGTGATTTGCAGCGATTATAAGGAGCCCCAGCTGAAGGCTTCATTAGAAACACATTAATCATAAATTCTTGGGGTGGGGGAAAGATCAGAAGGATAATTGCATAGGGGTCGTTCCATTCAGTTCAAATGTTGCCTTGTCCTCCTATTCTCTCATTTTAGCGATTGATTATGTTCACTGGTTCTGAGCTAATGTATGCCAGGTGATCAGAGAGCTTCAGGTCTTCTCTAAAGCCTTCAAAATACTTGGTAGCAGCCTCGGCAAAGGCTACTAGATAAATAATTTCCTACAGTCTAATTTGATATTCACAAAAACCTTTTCCTTTTTTAATGATAATTTCAGGTCTCCAGCTCTACGGCTGCTCATTCTAATAACCATTATTAAATATCTGTTACATAGCTGAGTGTTCTTAAACACATCCAAATTTAGAAATAGATAGTAATTTTCGGTAGTTTTAAATGCTAGAACTCCCTACCCAGTAGTGCAGTGGGAATCCCTTCATTTCTGTATACCAACTTATCGAGGGCAGTTACAGATGGGTGGTGAATTGTCAGCTACACCACACTAAATAAAATTTAAAAAAATAATGGGACAAAAATGGCAATGAAAAAGCTAAGCTTCAGACACAACAAAACAAACATCAGGTGTGAATAAGCTCTATTCCAAGATCCGTGTAAATGAGTTTCTTTTAAGTAATAAATTCATCAAAACTGATGAGTAAGTAAGAGGCTGTAACTGATTCTGTAAACACTTTAATTTTATATCTGATCACTAGAGGGTCAAGCAATACATTATTTTTCTTTCAGGTTCATTGACTATCTAGAAACACATTATAACTAAAGTTATCAATCACTCTGGCAGGATTTGATTATATAGTTGTCCAGAAAATAAAAATCCAGAAACTTAGATAGTGGATCTGAAGACAATTTCAAATCACACTGAGGAATTTAATGTTACCAATTTAGTAAATCTGGTTTTAAAAGATTTTATAAACAAAAATAGTAAAAACTCATAAAAACTCAGATTACTCACTGACGTTCTTTAGGGAACACACACAAAATGCGGGAGGAACTTGGCAGGCCAGGCAGCATCTACGGAAGAAGAAGCAATCAACGTTTTGGGCTGAGATCCTTCAACAGGACTCATGAAGGGTCTCAGCTCGAAATGTTGACTGTTTACTCTTTTCCACAGATGATGCCTGGCCTGCGGAGTTCCTCCAGCATTTTGTATGTGTTGCTCGGGTTTGCAGTATCTGCAGATTTTCCTGTGGATGTTCTTTAGGGACCTTTTTTTTTCCTATCGTTATCCAAGCTGGCCTATTTGTAACTCTAATCCATTGCTGGTTGATTCTTAATAAGCCTTGAGAATGGCTTAGCAAAATGCTCACTTTAGAGGCAGATAGAAACGGGCAATAAATGCTGGGTTTTCCTACAAAGTCCACATTCAATAAAGGAATAAAAAAAATCACAAAATGTCAAAGCAGCAGCTAGAGAATCCAAAATCTCATTGGTATAAAGTTACTCTTTTTCCTGCAAGTATTTGCCGCTTTGATGCTCTTGTCTAACTGGACAGGGAGCCCATGATCAAGAAGCGATAAGTTGGAAGGGAGACCGTTTGGAAGCGGGTTGGTGGTGTAGGAGTGGAGACCATGATGGGAAACACGTTCAAAGAGGTATGGGAAGGAAGGTTGAATAACTTGAATGGGCAGGGAGACAGCATGGGAGCATTTAGAGGGATAGTGCACGAGGACAGAACATGTGGTGGGAAGGTTGGGGTTTGAGAAGAGGGCATGATCCTATGGAACAGAAGGGGTGTGAGAAGAGGGCATGATCCTATGGAACAGAAGGGGTGTGCTGAGAAATGGATTGAAGGGGGCAGATGGCAAGGGAATAAAGAGGTTTAATATATTAGAGGCTATTCACTAAAGAAGTAACAAGAATCAACTACCAACAAAAACTGTTTTATTGAAGATGGTGAACGGAGCATGCATCAAATGTGATGTGAAATGGTATACCATCCATAAGACTACTTAGAAGTACAACAAGGAGATAAACATAGTGGAAGAAAGAGATAACATGTAAAATCAGCTGATGTTCAGAGTATTCAAGAGGTCAGTGGATCTGGATATCGGCAAATCTCAATTTGAACTTCTGGCTCACAAGCAGTGCTGGCAAAGTGCCGACTTGTTGGATCTGACCAGGACTTCAGGTCACAGCCATTAAATTTAAATGCAGTCAAAGTATAAACTACAATCTTGTTTCTCTTAATAGATCATCTGGACAGATCAGGACCTCCTGCAGTAAACTTCAAATGGGCAGAATGGTAGTGGTTTGACTTCACGTTTCAGGTTATTAATTCATTTTAATAATAGCAATTATTAGCCCTCAATGTATGAGGTCAAGTTTACATAAAGGGGTTAAAAGTTACAATTATTCATTTTGTTCATTTTGAATTATCACTTCAACAAAGCAGATTACAATTTTTAATAGGAGATTATGTGTTAATTGGCTAAAATTTCAGAATAAGCCAACAACAAAATTAGTTTGATGTTTTCACCCAGATCTACATAGAAAATAGATTCAAGTGATTAACGTTTTTAAAGTAGGTGTCACTGGCAGCAAATCATTTTTTCTTTATTTTCTTAAAGTAACTAAAATGGATAAATGTATAGAGCACAGTAATTAATCAACTAAGAGAGTAGTGGTTTTACAAGTCACCTTTAATAGAACATAAAGACAAGGAACAAGTAGAGCTGCTCCCAAATGAATCAGCCAATTTTTACAAGATTCTCTGGCCAATTTTGGACAATTTTTCATTCAACTGTCTGACCACTGTGATATTGTGCACATGTCAACATCTTCATGGGGTTTGCTTTTAAAATGAAATATCCTCTATTTTGAAATATTGGTGTGAGTAGCTCATTACGTAATTATGAATGATTATAAATGATAACTACCTGATCAGGTCACTTGTCTGAGTGCTACTGGTACCATGTAACCCAGTACTACCTGTCGCATGGTCGGGTAGTCGGTGACTAAACCGGCTCCCCCACCAGACTTGCTTGGTGAGGAGGGTGTCTAGACACCCTGCAAGATGAAAAACAAGACCTGTCAAGGGGTGGATGAACCCTCCTGTAGGGAAAACGGCCATCTAGCAAACACGTGCCGCGAAGTGCGGGAAGGGCATCCCTTGTATCAAAGTTTGGTCTGGTCATTCACTGCAACAGAACTTCCCCTAGCCGTCTTGGGCCCCACCATGCCACTGGGTCCGGGAGGGGATGTCAAGAGGGTGGGTCTGGACCTGTGCAACCCCCTACTCACCTAAAATCCACTCACGCACACACTGTTCCTTTCTGAGGAGTGGGGTACCACCCCACTAACTGACTGAAAGGAACCATCATCATCCTATGGGATGGATAGCCAGAGAGATGAATGATATCAATTATGGACTCATCTTAGCTCATCCATCGAAGAAATCTGCTCATTATCCACTTTAGTTAAGTAGAAGTGGCACAGTGCTATAATGTGAACTCAATGACGTTCAAAAGTCTCAATCTGTGATTTTTGTCATCTTAAATAGCATTTACAATTCCCAACAGTGCTTAGAATATTCATTACAACTTTATTTAATGTAATGTAAAATTTGTTACCACCCAAACACATGAATCACAACTTATGAGTAACATTTACATTGTTTTGCAAACCTTAAGTTTTTCCAGTGTTAATAATAAGTAGTATTCTAAACACTAATAGACATTATAAATGCTACAAAATAAACTCTATAAAATGAAGAAAATTCTTATGCTATTACAGGTTATTTTAAATATTCACGCAAATGCTGTTCTTATAAAGGAAAACAATGTCTGCAGAATTGGAAAACAAAACAGAGCATATTTGATAAAAGTTTGCAAAGTACTTGCTGGAACAACTTTTCAGTTTCAGTTGTGAAAGTGTTAAGAGGATGTAACACAAGACTGTTCTTGCACTAATGATCACAGTGGAACAATCTGTTTTATTGAAGCTTCTCTCATTCGTTCTGTTTCAACTATTTGGTTGTGATAATAAACAGCTGGTCAGAGTACCTTGCATGGAAATTAATCTTTCAGCATGAATAAGTTTCATAATCTGGTCCATGACTGCTGAAGATCCGAGAGATCATTATGTAATGGGAAATGACGAAAGCAATTATGACACCTTGCTTTACAGGTAATTTGGAAAATCTTATGAACATGATAGCAAATGAATAATAAATCTAAAGCTGTAAGCACTGCAGTTTAGAAATTCCACTGTGCAACATGACATTTTGAAGTACTCTCTGGTGGAACTTTATCAGAAACTTTGTTAACATCATACTTGTATATTTTCAAAAATTGAAACAGTCCTCTGCGTGTATTATTTATTTATTGAGATAAGGCGTGGAATAGACCCTTCAATTCATGCTGCCCAGCAATCTTCAATTTACTCTTAGCCTAATCACTGGACAGTTTACAATGCCAGTTAACCTATCAACTGGTATGTCTTTGAACTGTGGGACGGAGCCAGAGCACATGAAGGAAACCCACACGGTCATGGGGAATACATAAATATACTTTAAAGGCAGTGATAGGAACTGAACCCGGATCGCCTGTAAAGCATTGTGCTAATCACCATGCTACAGTGATTTTATGCTTAGAGACTGTAAAATGAACACAGTGACATCAATAGGCATAATTTTCAGCATGCAGGAATATGGTCTGTTTTTATTATGCTGACATCAACTGCTAGACCTAGCAATGCGTTGAGGGCTTGCTACTATACTAGTTAAAGGACCTATACCTACCAGGTCCTGTGCGAGAAATCTGAGAGTGAGGAATGAACTTCATTTTTCCAAACTAGTCTTCTTTCTCTCAGGATTTAGTGTCCTAAGCACTACAACCCATAAGCCAGGTGCCCATATTCTATGACAATGACACAAGTACTCATTATTACACTCTCCACCAGACAAAAACCCAAAGGAACCACACTAATTTAAATGACAATTCTTTTTAGGAATTTCTTTTTCAGAGTTCCCTCTGTGGATATAGGAACAAATTCATGGGGCACATCGAAAATTTTGTACACGAAGCTCTGAGATTCACAATTCAAAAATGCAGGATGCTTTCTCTGTCATATTGGAATCATAATAGCCCAAACCCTCAATCAAACTTGCACAAGTCCATTCAATTCAATAACCAATTTGTTATGCACTATAGAATTTCTTCCACAATTAGCTAAAACATTTATTGTTTCAAATACTAAAAAGCATACTGTCTTAATAGTACATTAGTTTAGATTAGAACATGTACTCAAGGACATATGCTCTCCAATAATCTTCTTACCAACCCTACTCAGTTTGGATATCGTCAATGCCACTTAAATCCAGATCAAAGCTTAGATTGGCTGTCTTTACTGATCAGAAACTTAGTATTAGATAGTAATTATAATGCAAAAAGTGATGCACTTTCTAATATCCCAAAGCCTTTCCACTACTAATGAGGCACATCTCAGGATAATAGACTACACTTCCTTTGCTTGAATAAGTACAGCTCATTTTTTTTTATATAGGCATCCGTTAGTCTCATGAGACCATGGATTTGCGCCTCGTAAAGTTTCCAGGGTGCAAGGTTGTATAGAAGATCAGCAGTTGCCCTTGCTGCAAGTCTCCCCTCTCCACGCCACCGATGTTGTCCAAGGGAAGGGCATTAGGACCCATACAGCTTGGCACCAGTATCGTCGCAGAGCAATGTGTGGTTAAGCACCTTGCTCCAGGACACACAGGCTGCCTCAGCCAAGGCTCGAACTAGCGACCTTCAAGTCACTAGACGAATGCCTTAACCACTTGGCCACGTGCCAACATGACAGCTCATATAACATTTGATATAACACTATGCAGGACATAGCAACCTGCTTGATTGACACTATCCACCACTCCATAGACTTGTTCCCTCCATCACTGGTTGTAATGTGTCCCATCAGCAAAATACACTGCAGTGGTTCAAGATGGTGGATAGTCACCATCATTGCAAAGTTACTTTGGGTTGGGCTGCCTTGCTAGGATGGCCAACATGCTGAAAAACATTGTTATAAGCAAGCAGTACAGAGTTTTATATAATTCGGCTATCAAGAAACAATGGCTAACTAATGCTATATTCAAACAATATGTTGAATCAATATTAGACATTCAACAGAATATGAATTCATTTGCTCATTGCAAACTTACAACAGATATATATAGTATTTATTGGCATTGGTAGTATATTAAAATAAAATCAATTGTATCTCACCATCTTTTCTAGTCAAGATATGTAAAAAACTTTACAGATATTAGCATTGTACATCAATTAATCTCTCAAGCTCTCTGTAATATTGTTAACATTATTTGCATTTGATTCCATGTTAAGTAGTGTGGAACTGTTAACACCATATCATCAAACAGCAGTTAGTAATTCCGTTTCTGTGACAGGTTTACAGAACAAGTTACCCCTGGGACTATGTTCATTTTAATGATACAAGAACACAAGAAATAAACTTACTTGCTCACTTAATGAGATCATACCCAACGTAATGTGGGTTCAGCTCCACTTTTCCATCACAACATTGATTCTCCTTTCATCCAGAAATCTCATTTCTGTTTTTAATTCAGTGACCATCTCTATGGCTTTCTGTGAGAGGGAATTCCTCCTCATTCCCATTTTAAATGAGTAGCTCATTATTCTGCAAATTTAGTTCCTAGTTCTAAACGCTTCCCACTAGCAACCCCCCTCCTTGGTCCCCAAACCCTCTCCCCCCCCAAACAAAATCAATGACTAGGAAACAATGTCCTTCACTGTCTACTCTGTCAAGTTCTCTCTGAATCTTAACTGTTTCAATAAAATAACATTCAGGTCTTCAGACTTTATTGGTTATATACCTAACCTGCTTAAATCTGTTGCACAAGTCAATTTATTCATCCAGGATTCAATTCAGTTAGCATTTTCTGCTTCCAGTCCAAGTATAATAATGAGAGCAAAACTATGTACTGTACTCTAACAACCTGTACATTGGTAGCAAGACTTTTGTAACCTTATACTCTGTACCCCTCGCAATAAAGGCCAACATTCTACCTGCCTTTTTAATGACTAGCTCCTAAGCCCCATGCCAAGTTCTTATACTTAATATGCATAGACTCCTAGATGCCTCTGTGCAGAAATTTCTCTTCTTCATACTAAAAGTAGACTAACTAAACGATGCAAACCTGAGAATTACCTATTTATATCATCTCATTGTTGATACTTTGCAAATTCCCTATCCACATCAACATGTTACCTCAAAACCCTGTACTCTTTATCTTCAGTTGTAATTTTTTTTAATGAAGTACTATATCAAGTTTCTTTAGCAAGTTCAAATATACATCATCTGTTTTCCCGTTATCAACCCTGATAATTACATCCTAATAAAACTTCAAAAAATTTGTCAACACCATTTTCCTTCCATAAAACAAGGTAGTATTACTTTATGATCTCCTCCTACTAGCTCCTTCATTGTGGATTCCAATATTTGCCCAATGACAGATGTTTGGTTAACTGGCCTATAGTTTCATAATTTCTGCTCTTTTCTTGATTTTCTTTTACATTTCAGCCCACTGGGAACAGAATCTAGGGCAATTCTAGAGGATCACAAACAATGTCTACTACACAAACACTATCACTTGGGTAAATATTAGAGTCCATTATTAAGGAAGTGGTAGGTGGACATTATAAATCACTCATCCCCTATTATAATAAGATACATAATCCTGCCTCATAACACAAGACAAGTTCCAACATACTGTTTCTTAGTTCAACGATTTATTGTTCTGAGAAACGAAATACAGTTCATGAACTTGTCCCCAAGACCGTTTCTGCCAACTTAAATTTTCCTATTTACATGAACATTAAAATCATCCTTGATTTTATAAGTCCTAATTATTTCATGCCTTAAAGACTGTTTAGGTTTTACAGTAACCTACAGGTAGCGGTAAAAATAATCAAGTCAATATACAAAAAAACCTGCCATGGCTACTTTTTACACAGTCATTATAGTACTGTAATGATTGAAATGCTGGTGTGATTAAAATATACAAATGAAATTTGAAAGTAATATGTCTACTGTATTTAATTTACCTTTGTTTCATAAAGGCAGCAGAGGAACGGAAATAATAGGCCTTAATTCAAATCCCTGTGTATTTGCCAACATTTCTCTGCACAACTTTGACAATTTAGGGATTTCCACATGATACAGAAATTACTCTTTATAGCAACTTTGTAAGACAGCACTCCACTTTGAACTAAGGAGGATTGAGTTCAATTCTTTATCTTTTTAATTCTATACCAAAATGCCTCTTAATGTAGTAATTCTATTTGATTCCACTACCTACTCTAGCAAAATGTTCCAGATATTAACAATTTTCTGTGTAAAAACTTTACCCCTCAGGTCCTCTTTAAAATTCCTGCCTATCACCTTGAAGCTAAGTCTCTTGTTTATGATGCCCCAGTATAGGGAACAATTTTTGCAATCTACCCAATCCAAGCCTCTCATAATCTTATATATTTCTATCAGATCACTCTTAGCCTCCTTGGTCCAGATAAAAAAAACTAGCCCAGTCTACCCAAGAGCTTCCCACAATTAAAATACTGTAATCTAGGCAATGTCTCCAAGCTAGTGAGTCTCTTCTGCTCTCTCTCTAATGCAATCATTCTCTTCCTATACTATAGTGACTAGAACCATACACAGTACTCCTAGTGCAGCCTTTTGTAAAGCTGCAACATAATGACCCATCAAATAAACTTAAATTATTAAAATAAATCTAAATGTTTTTTGTTTGACATTTGGTCTTCCAATAAAATACATATTTTGGAATGACACAGGAATAAGAGATGCTTTGTTTGCTTTCTACCCACCCTACCTCAAGTGATGGCATTTACTATGTGGAAAAGCCTGCAGCAATGAAGGGCCTCTTCACGGTGAAAAGACCAGGTTTCATTCCTCAGCTTATTACTAGGGGTAGTAAATAAGAATTTCTTATGTAGGTCAGTAGTGAGTATGAGCAGGTAGGCATTGACCACTAATTCTGCTCCATTTGGTACAACAGAAGTTTGTGTGTTTCTAGCTTCAACCAAGTTCTTTGCTTTAGCTAACTCAGATCAGTATATTTAACCCTTAACTAAAGGCAAAGCTTAAGCAGAAAGTTGTTTGATCTTCATTCAACCTATCTTTTAACCATTTTTTTATATTACCCGACCCAAAATAGGAATATGCTTATCTGAAAATAGCAAAACATAAGCACATAAGTGTAGATTTAAAGCAATAATTATGTCAAGGTCAGTTTTCTGGGGCCAGGTTGATTGATCTTTAGGTAAGATTAAATAAAGGTATAAAAACTGCAAGAGAGATTAAAACAAATAGCTGTGTGCTATTAGATGTCTTAGGAACCATTTCTTCCATTAAATATATTAGACACAAAACCACAATTAGAAGCTCCAGACCTTATTTTAAACCAATGAAAATCATTCAATTTTGAGAAATGTGGAAGGAAAATTATTTCTTGTCGGTGGCAAGTCATCCAGTATTAGTAGACAAGAGCCTATGGACGGAGCTCCACGTAAACGGACACATAGCATAATGCTAGACATTTAAAACCCCTTTCACAACAAAAACATTACAACACAGAAATACATTTTTGATTGCTGCCTGTTATTAATATGAAATGAATACCAAGAGGGAAATTTAGTAGGTGCCCAATACTATAGAACAGCTTTAGCATCAGCAACCAAAAAGGAATTTCAACTTCTATATAAACCTATGAGAAGCAGAAGCAGGAGCAAGCCAAGAGGCTTCTTTCCTAATTACTGTGATCTGAACTGTTCTTGTAACACATCTCCATTTTACCATCTTACTTCAATAACTCTTTATTATCTTATTACCCTAAAATCTATTGATCTCACCACTGAATGTGGTTAATTAATTAAACTAGAATTCCAGACAAACACCAAATACTGAAGCTAGCTGCATTTCAAACATCACCACATATAACATGACGTTAGCAGGGATACAAAGCTACCAAACACATCTAGACATGGAAAATTAAGCCGTTTCATACTTACAATCATCTGTAAAACCCAGCATGCACAGTAATCAAAGAAAGAATTATCAGTCAATGCAATTCCATCTTCTAGTACTGATTATATACCATTACAGACAAAATACAACACAATTATTTCAAAAAGTAACACTAAAAAATCATTAAATATTTTGTGTTTTGTCTTGTTTGTACACACAGCAGGAAGGGGGAAAAGAAAAAGAACACCCAGAATTCCTCTGCAAGATCAAGATCCAACCATCAGAGCAGCCAAATCAGTTAAGATGCTGACAGAATACTTCAAAATGAATATAAAATTAATGGCTTGAATTTGGTAATCAGAGGCGATCACTGGTGATGTCAAATAAAAGCCATCCACAATGATTTGGTGGATTGAGTGGCCTAAATTTCCTGTATTCTGGTCCGACTTGAGGTCCAGCATCATTTGTAGGTAATCTATTGCATGCAAGAACAGTAAACCCAAAAATGAGCAAACAAATTAAGGATGTTTGCAGAAATGAAAGTGATGACCATAATAAGTTTTTTTTAGCGTGTTGCACCAGACAGTCAGCCATTCTTGTCTGTCATGTGGAATCAGGACTGGTCTCCTTTCAGACTAACTGGGTCACGATATGAACGTTCCTGATTCGACCCTTTTTTTTTATATGAGGCCGAGTGGCTAGCTCGATGCTCAACCCCACAGGGATGGAAAGCGTGCTCCAGGGGTGGCCCGTCTTGGATTCGAACTCGGGAGCATTCGCTCCGGAGTCCGGCATTGATGTCATTGCGCCACCAGCTGGCCTATAATAACTGTGATATCTGAATGTAAAACATCTAGATAAACACTTGGAATTAAGGAAGGATATAACTTAAAAAATGGAAAAAAATGAAATTTATTGTTTCAAACATTTAGGCAATGTACAGAAATGCAGATCACACTCAAAATTTATCTTTCAGGGTCAGAGTGGCGATTCGTCATTAAAAACTAAGTTTTATATTATACAATGATATTTCACATTTTCATGTAATTTTATATGGCAAGTTATTAAAATTCACATTTTCACTGTTTTTGTTGATTTTAATAGTGAAGACTATGATACAACCCATGGAGGGTACAGGAGTTCCCAGTATCTTCCGGATTTCGTATTTCACTGCCCAACGTTGAGATCAATTTTACACAAATATGAAGCCAATCACCAACTGTTTCCACTATCGCTACAACTGCAATTTACAGATCAGTGTGAGATACAACATAGAAACAGGTCCTTTGGCCCAACAAGTCCATACAAACCATCAGGAACCCAAGTGAACACTAATCCAACCCATACACATTTTATTCTCACCACTCAACTCTCCAGATTCTACCATACATCTACAAGTAGGCTAAATAATCTAACAAGCTCTACATTTTTGGGATGTGGGAGCATGAAGAGGAAACCCATATAGATACAGACAAACCCAAAACCCAAACTCCACATGAACATCACTGGAGGTCAGCTCTACTCACTGGAGCTTTGTGAGACAACAACTCTATTAGCTGCACCATTTTGCCATCATGGTTTCAAAACAATGCGGTGCACTAGGCAAGAATTGGTTCAGGCTCACCTTGTGGTGAACCATCTAGCTGACGTTCATTCCAGGTTCACAGAAAAATAGTGACCACATAAATAATAAACGCAAACAACAGGAATTCTGCAGATGCTGGAAATTCAAGCAACACACATCAAAGTTGCTGGTGAACGCACATTTAATTCCACATCCCATCCCCATTCTGACATGTCTATCCACAGCCTCCTCTACTGTAAAGATGAAGCCACACTCAGGTTGGAGGAACAACACCTTATATTCCGTCTGGGTAGCCTCCAACCTGATGGCAGGAACATCGACTTCTCCAACTTCCGCTAATGCCCCACCTCCCCCTCGTACCCCATCCGTTATTTATTTTTATATACACATTCTTTCTCTCACTCTCCTTTTTCTCCCTCTGTCCCTCTGACTATACCCCTTGCCCATCCTCTGGTTTCCACCCCCCCTTGTCTTTCTCCCTGGGCCTCCTGTCCCATGATCCTCTCATGTCCCCTTTGCCAATCACCTGTCCAGCTCTTGGCTCCATCCCTCCCCCTCCTGTCTTCTCCTATTATTTTGGATCTTCCCCTCCCCCTCCAACTTCCAGATCCCTTACTCACTCTTCCTTCAGTTAGTCCTGACGAAGAGTCTCGGCCTGAAACGTCGACTGCACCTCTTCCTACAGATGCTGCCTGGCCTGCTGCGTTCACCAGCAACTTTGATGTGTGTTACATAAATAATAAATTCTAGTTCATTGGGACACATTGAGACCAGTAAATTTTGGTGCAATTAAGCAGCTGCCCCAATTAGTCAAAGTTTCACAGAATGTTAAAAAGGCATAAAAAAGACAAACTGCCATTTAACTGAGTAACAAATTATATATTTAAATAAAATACAAAACAAATTTGAACACTACTAATATTACTACAGTATTATAAAACTGTGCATTGGTTCTAATAGTTATTGCCAGAGAAAATCAAGCAACACACACAAAAAATGCTGGTGGAACACAGCAGGCCAGGCAGCATCTCTAGGAAGAGATACAGTCGACGTTTTGGGCCGAGACCCTTCGTCAGGACTAACTGAAAGAAGAGATAGTAAGAGATTTGAAAGTGGGAGGGGGCAGGGGAGATTCAAAATGATAGAGGAATTCATCTAGTTTACGCTGCCATGTTCTTTTGATTGACTGTAAGTGAAGAAAATCAGCACAGACACCTAGAGTAGATAATGGACTGCCTTCAGACAATGCTTTTGATGATTGCATCTTCCAAAATGTCATTTTCTTTGTAACAATCACGATGATTTTTGTTTTCTTCAAATTCTTCTTAGTTCCTAACTTGAAGTAATGAAATCATTTCATTTTCACTTAGGGCCATTTCTGACATCTCCAAATCTGAATGCTTGAAATCACAGTGAGCCAAATAGTTCTGAATTGTTTTACTGTTTATTGATCACCAACTATCAATGACAAAATCACTACTTTTTCCAACACAACACACACAGAACTGACACTATTTTAAAACTGTTCGCTCTAAGCACAGTGTAATGTCTAACAGCCATGCAATTGCCCACAACTGACACTAGGTAGAAATTGTTCAGCAACAGTATCCCATCCCAATTAAGAGGTGTACCATATAGCCTACTGTATAATATGGGACTATTTTATGTCGTAGTAACACATTATTGAGCATGCACTATTAGGCGCGTATTGATCTGTATACTATGTGTTCGGTTTGAGTTCTGTAAGTAAAAGCCCCTGTTAACTTAACTCCAGTCTCTAGCGTTTTTACTAATAATATTATTGTGTAAACGGCCACATTCACAACAAGAGGCAAATAAGCAAAGGGGGTTTTCTCCATAGTTTTAGTTATTAAAGTGTTGTTCCAAATAAGCAGCTGCTCCCATTAACCAGAATCCACTATTTCTGGCCCTCAACCTTGCCCATTTCTTTGTGCTTCTTCTGTAGAGCTTAGACTGCACATCTTCAAACACCTGTTTGCCATGAAATTTCTGCTTGGGAGAGAACTTGCTGATGGATGTTGACCACTTTGTGTCTTGTTGCTATACTCTTGCCATGGTGTGAGAATTGATGATTTAAAGGTTAAACTGTCACACCTGCTGCACCCTCACCTTTCAGTTTGGTTGTCCTTTACCCAGTTTGATTCCTTCTACACCTGTTTCTCTTTCAGTTAATCAGTTTAGTTCATTCAACTCATTATATCATTGATCATTAGCATCCTGTTTGTTGTCTTTGCTTAATCATGCACTGGCCTAGATACCTATAAAGTAATCAAATTTTTATTTGAAAAGTGGTTACTACTTAATGTTATTTACTTTAATGAAATAAAAAAGCATTCTCTGCAACATATAATTTTTTTTTAAAAATGAATGTTTGAAAATCTAAAATTTGTTCTTTTCTACGGACACACTGATGCAGAAGATAAAAATAAACAGATGGGGCTCATCAGCTATGGCTGGAAGCTCATCTAGGAGAAGTAGAACTCTGATCTTGAACCTCCGCTGCCTTGTGGCTATACCCATTCATGGGGAAGGCTTTCAGAGTGAACCCAGAACAGCTGGAGTCTCTAAGTCAGCCTATTTTGAGTTCAACGCTGACTGGCAACTCCTCTGAATCTGCTGGTGACAAAATGCATATCACGTAGACAGGCAGGATGACTCCAACCAATGGAGAGCCTTGTGTATATAACTCAAAAGATCTTTGGGTCTCATTGAATGGCCAGTGCAGATATGTCACTACAAGCACTTAACAGAGATTTTTTTTTTAAATTGGACTGACTGGTCAATAGACCAGAATAATCAGAAACTTGTCAAGATGTGGTTGTATTCCAGGCTATAGTAAATCGAGCAAATGCTATCACTATGAAATATGTTCAGTCATCTTGGCCTGTGAACTTAAATAAAGACCACGAAAGGTTTTGAAGACAAAGCTGACTGACAAAATGCATTTATAAATGGCAGATAAGAAGTTAAAGACATTTAAGGAAATACTTTATAATTCAGAACCGATACATGCAGGAAAATTCTGATAATTTGTAATCTGATTTCAGAAAACATGACAGTTCAATATCTGGCTCACCAGGAAATGTTTGTCATGCTTCTTTTCAACTCAGTGGGGCCCAGTTCCTGTGTTCCTTTCTGCTTACCAAGATCCTGGATTCTGTCCTCTCATCTTACCTTCGCCCATACACAATCTCTCCCCTCATCAGTTGTCCCACTTCTTCTTTTCTCTTCCTATTTACCAGGGTCCTCATTCCTGTGCCAGCTCATTTCTTGTAGTTCCTGTGCTCCCTAGAAGTTATTGGCTCCAATTCCCATGTTCCTTTCTCATTCTGTGGGGCTTTGCTCTCACTGGGTCCCCTTGGCTATGCTAATCTGCTTTACTGGAAAATTTTTGACAAAATTGTCTATCCTCTACAGAAATGAATGTAAATATGTGACTCATTATCAGAACAAGTAACAGTCAGTGGCATGACAAATTTGCTGGTTCAGCCTCACCAATGTCCCAAATGTGCCAAATTATAGGAGTTTTACCATATTGTAGTGAGAAGTAAAAACTCTGAAAAAAATAAGTTGAAGATGAAAGACTGGCATTTCATGTACACATATAAATGGTAGGTCAAAAAACTGGGAAAGGTTTAAAAAGTGACAAGGTATTACAAAAGAGAGAGACAGAGATAGATAGATATATATATTAGAAGGAACAGAAGGAACAGGAACAGAAACTAGGAAAAGTTTAAAAAGTGACAAAGGATTACAAAAAAGAGATACATATATATATATATATATAGATGTTAGAAGGAACAGTGATGTTGAACAAATATTTGGGACATGTTTCCACAGCAGAGTAAAACAAAAAGCATTTCAATAATTTTTTTGTCAGGGGACAAAAGTTAAGCACTTAAATCTGTGGAGAAAATGCAGTGGGCAGATGAAAAGGACCAAAGTGCATTTGGTTCAAACCTGACTTTAGGTTATATATTTGTAGGATAGAATACTGTTGGTGAGAAAGTAAGGAGAATAAAATCCATTAAGTATAGGATTAATGTAAATGAGTACTTAATGATCAGACCAGACTTGCATGCTCTGTGGCTATGAATGCAAGTCCACGGGCCTGATGGTCCACAGCTTAGGGATTTAAAGAAATTACTGCATTACTTTTATCTTTTAAGGCTCCCTAGATTCTGGAATGGTGCCATTAGATAGTCAAATATAAATATAATGGTCCTATTCACATAAGAAGGAGAGAGAAAGCAGGAACCTGTAGTCCAATTTACCAAACATCTGTTGATGGGAAAATACTGGAACCTGTTATTAAGCAAGTGGTAGCAGGATGTATGGAAAATCATAAAACAATAAAGTGGAGGCAGTATGGTTTTATGATGGGAAATCTTGATTAATAAATTTAATAGAGTTCTATGATGATGTACAGCATCTGTCAAGGCACCAACACAGATCCAGTACAGGTAGTGTATTTGGATTTCCAAAAGGCATTCATATAGAAGAACACTGCACAAGATAAAAGCTCATGATGATGAAGGTGATTTATTGCAATATATTGGGAATAATTTACTAGCATAGATTATTTTTCCCATTAATCAGATGTTTGTGATGAATAAGTCATCTTAAATTGGCAATTTTTCTTTAGTGGAGAGCACAACAATTTTTCTTTGCAACTCCTGCATAAATACTCTTTTGATGCAAGGCCTTAGAGATTGTAGAGCTGTGAACTTCATCTTCAGTTGCAGCTACTGACTTCTGCAGCTCACTCAGAGTGACTGTTAGTGTCACAGTAGCCTTTCTTACATTCTTCTCCAGTGACTAAGTTTAGATGGACAGTCTGACATGTGCAGTGTGGCTGTGGTTTCATATTTTTCTACTTTTTCCACAATGGACTGCACTAAGCTCTGTAGTATGCTCAAGTGCCTTTGAGATGGTCTAGTAGTTCCCCAGATTTGTGCTTCTCTATAATTTCCCTGACTTGTCTTAAATGCTCTTTTGACTTCATTTTGGTTTGGTCTGTTGAAAGTCTATCATACCCTTAGACCTTACAGAGAAAAAGAGTATTTATTCTTACGAATTAATTGAAAACAAGTGATTCTTGAACTTGCTACATCAACAAATTGGTTGAGCTGGTAAGGTATAATTGCACCTGAGGAAAGTTAGCATACTAATTACAAAGGGAATGAACACTTCTTCGGCCTCACAATTTTGGGTTTTAAATTTATAGTAAATTGTTGACTGGTTTTAGAATTTTTCTTTTGATTTGACATGACGCACAATGTTTTGCAGATTAGCTCAAAAATTCTACTTTAATATATTTTAAATTTGGAAAATGAGACAGTAAAATGTGAAAATAGTTGTGGGTGCTGAATACTTTTTCAAGGCACTGTATGAAAACAGACAGTGGGTTTTTTGATACTACAGATCATTAAGAAAGCAAATTTCTGCATTCTTAATTCTGGCTTCAGCTCCCCTCCTTTGAAGTCCTGATGAAGGGCCTCGGCCTGAAATATCGACAATCTATTCCCTCCATAGATGTTGCCTGACTTGCTGAGTTCCCCCAGTATTTTGTGTGTTGTTCAGTATTTTAGCATCTGCAGAATCTCGTGTCTCTGAATAGCCTTTATTGCCTGGGTCTGGAGTACAAAAGTAAGGACATAGGTGAGAAGATACCTGGAGCACTGAATGGAGTTTTGGACTTCGTAATTAAGAAGGGATATGGTTGCAATGGACCTAGTTTAGAGAACGTTTACTGGGATGACTTCTGGGATTACAAAGGTTTATAAGGACCAGTAGGCAGGGTAGGCCTAGCTTGAAAATTGAAAAATGAGGGATGATCTCTTGAAAGTCATAAATAACTGAGGGGAATTTACAGGGTAGAGGCTGAAAGAGTATTTCACTCATATGTAACTTGCCAACCTGCTAAATTTTTTTTTAGATTTTCTGTTTTCATTTCAGATTTCCAGTGCGTATTGTTCTCCCATTTGCAATGCTAGTTTTGAGCAGCTAGCATAATGCCTAAAATATGGGAACATGAACTTAATAGTGGATCCAATGCCTGTGTGCAACAGTTGCAGGTTATTCTCCTGTCAATTTTCTTTGCTTTGCACTGTTTTAAAATGAAAATAAAACCCAGGCACAATGAATACTTATTAAATCTCCTTGTATTTTTAACCTTAAATAATTGAGAAATGATTGCAGTCACACCTTAGAATTATTACCAATTTGCTACATAGGTACCCTTGGATTGAGATTTTGAAATTATATGAGATCACGTGGATTCTAAAGACTGTCTCTTCAATCAACATCTCAGTTGAATTACCATCCTGCGACCAATATTTCAATAAATCTCATTACCAATTCAACCTACCACAAGATGTTATAGCTACAGAGAGATAATTTCTTTTCTGATAGAAGAAATGAGAAAGGGAGGATGTATGTTATAATCCTATTCTTTCTGAATGACTCCTTATTTTTTAATAAGTGTATTAAATCAGTGAGAGAAACTGGACAGCAGCTACTGTGTACAAATTATGTGACAGTGTGATACAGCCAGTTGATAGTTAGGGAAAGTTATTAGACAATAAATCAAAAATGGATTAAAGGTTTTGAAAAAAAGTTTATTCCTAAGTATGATCTATACTTCCCTCAATAGGTTCACTTTTCATTGTGTTAAAATAGAAAACTGCTGATCTCATGTTATTCTCAATTAGGAGATATTAACCTTGTCTCCTACAATATCTACAATCATGACCAAAATGTCGCCAACATGCTTCAGAAGATCTGAGTACCATTTGGTGGCTATAGTCAAAAAACAGGAAAGGACACTGAGGGCTTGGGTTGCCCATATGGCCTGATCTAGAGATTCAGTAACTACAATCAAATCAACAGTTACGAAAGGCAGCTTCGACAAGCAGGATAAATGACATGGAGGACAATCCTGACTTTTGATGCTCATGTGACACAGGATATACTGATTTGCCTATTCACCAAACACTAAATTAATTAAGATGTATGACATATTTTACAACAATCTCAATATGATATCAGGGGTAGCAGATGAGGCAAAGCAGAAGAACTTGGATTACATGCTGATCTGGAGACAATACATTCCACGTCTGCAGAATTCAAAGCTCAGCTAGGCACCCAATCAACTATATCATGGCTGAGGTATACTTCAACTTCATTTCTTTTTGTCTTTCACATATCCCCTGGCACTCATTAATAATTAAAAGCTACTGATTTCAGTCTTGAAAGTTAATCCACTTTACAGAGTTTTGAGGAAAAAAGTTCCAAGTTTTCACTAAATGCCAACAAGCACTTTCTGATGAACTACTGATTGCTTCCATTTATAATTTAATAATGTCCTATTTATATCAGACCTGGCACCAGAGTCCTGATAAGGTCAGACCGTATTTACTAGCTGTCAGTTTGGAAGACAAATCTCAAAAACCTGTACACTTCAACTCAATTTTTTCACTCCCTAACTTGTTGATGATGTAACTTCTCCCTCTCTTCTTTCCAATAACGATATTCTCTGCATACACTCTCAAACATTAAAATGGAAATGGATGACAATTCAGAAACAAACAGTATTGCCCTCCAAGGGATGATGAACTGAATTAAATTAACATTGTATTGCCAGTAAATGAAATGGAAACCTTATCGAATCTAATCAAAGGAGCGCTCTATCAATAGAAATTCTGCTCAGGAGAATAAGATACTTTGCATAAGGTACATATAGGGAAAGATCCAAGAAACTATATTTGGCATTTTTTATAATCAACAAAATGTGAAAAAGCAATAATTTATATCTCACCAAATATTTATAGGTGTAAGGTACTACAATAATATTTATAAAGACTGCTAGATGTATAATTAAACACTAGAAAATGTTAATAAATTATAAGTATTCAATCATGATCAGAATTTAACCAAGCACTTTTTCCTAATGAATAAATGAAAGCAACGTCCAAGCATACAGCAAGCACACCATGCAGAATGCTGTCACACAGCACACCGTGCAGTATACTAGCTTTCAGCCTTTAGGAACTTCAAAGCAATATTAAGATACAAATTCATTAAAATAGATTGATTGCAACTGTCAAAGGCATATGATTGGGACAGCAGATATAAATTGTACAAAGCCTTTAGTGTTACAGTGATGTAAACTGCTCACCACCTACATTATCTATTTTCTGGCACAAATTGCCCCAAGTGCTTCAGTTGATTTACGTCAGGGACTGCAATACCACCATGAATCACAGGAACAATAATCCATAATGTTCTGCACACGAACATTACAACCAACCTAAGTTTGTAAATTATTCAATCAAATATATAAGGTTGTGAAACTTGCTAGCGTGGGGAGTGGTTGAGGTTAATAGAGTAGGTTTATTTAAATGAGTATGTGACAGAGAAGGAAACAGAAGGTTATACTGGAGGAAATGGGAAGAGGTTCAAGTGGAGCATCAGTGATGACATGCATTGACTAGATCACCTCTGAGTTCTATGAAATCCATGAAATCTAAATAAAATGTGCAACTTTTAAATTGAACACAGCTTGTGAAGAATTGGACAACACTTTGGCTACTCACCGACTGATCAGTTAGAGGAGGCAGAACAATTGTCCTTTCTATTGTGTTTACCACAATTTTCCACAGTTCCTTGAGAACACGTTTTAACACTGTCTTTTCACACACTTTGGCAAACAGTGTCAAACTGCAAAATAAAAGACAACCTACTTTAAAAAGTAATCAAGTGGAGACAGAAGTTTTCAATATAGAATTATTACATTATTGAAGATGGCCTATGTACTGAAGTATTACTTAGTTTCTATTTCATTCAGGTTTGCTATTTTATAATAAAACCTCTGGGTAATTTGGCAACAGTTTGACATCCACATTTATACTGCTCTACAACAGTCTGTAAGCAGGCAAGCCCTGTGGTATGGAATTATTTTTCTGCTGCCATCAAAGAGATTAAACAAATACACAATATCGTCTGTTTGACTATATTTTGAAAAATAGCATTAAGTGTCTAAACTGGGATTAAGGATTATATAGATGTACATAATGCAAATAATCAATCACATTAACCTTTTTAGTCCTGAAGAAACATTATTTTTGAGAAACAACTGTATAAACTGAATAATCATACCTTGATGTCTTTGGTCAATTACCTCATCGGGGCTACTTAAAAATTATTTCACAGATACTGCTTGCAGTTAATCAATTCACAAAACAGAGATTGTAAATTGGGGGGGTGATGATGCAATGCAGCATGAACAATTATCAATTGTGATCACACTCTAACTTAAATTTTAAGATAGAAATATGCACATAATGTCATAATCAATCATGAACTTGATAAGAATGAATAAGCAAGTTAAAGAAATTGGGTCGAATGCTGAGGCCTAGTTAAAGGGAGGGAGGGAAGGGGAGGAGGGAACGTCGACTCCGACCATGAGAGGCCTGCGTCAGGCATTTTCATGCCTTACATGGCGCAGATTGGAAGTCTGTGTGGGGCGCCACTCCTCGCATAGACACTAGAGCAATGTGTGATTAAGTGCCTTGCTCAAGGACACAAACACGCTGCCACAGCTGAGGCTCGAACTAGCGACCTTTAGATCATAGACAAATGCCTTAACCAGTTGGCCACATGCCACGTGTTAAAGCAGTTCACTAAATATCGGTTCATTTCTCATTAACAGTCCAACAGATAATAACATTTCTAAAAATGGTAAAGCAACCTCGTCCTAAAAATATGTACTGTGTACTGCTCCAGAAGATCTTTCTGGAGATTGCGTTATATCTTAAATACTTTCCTTCTTACTTACTTGCCATCCAAGAAATCCATTAATGGTCCAAGCACATTATCTGCATCTTGTGCTACACTATTACGAGCTGTAGCAGGGACATTCCCAGTACCTTTAACCTGGCTTAGGATATCTCCCATCTGTTTAACACATTCATCAAGGCGAGGCTGGAAACTGTATTGTAGCAGAAGTTAAGGTTGTAGCAACTGCAAATGTTCCACAACAACTTAGAACATATAAATATTTAATATGTTGGTGGTTCAAGTTTAAGACTGATGGAATCCTAACAACCACCAGTCACTTTACATTAGGTCAATATGGTCAATAATATGCATATAAATGTGCAGGAAGGATAAACATTGAATAGTTGACTTGCGAGATGAAATCCAATGTGAATTTGACAAAAAATACTTTATGTGTTTGATAAATGTTTAATTCCAGAGATAAGGCACATTTCACAAATAAGAAAATTATAAAATAGGCGTACACGACATATGTACCTTCTCTAAAATTTCAAACTCTCATACCTAATCACTATCCAACCAATCAATCCAATCTTTGTCTTAGTTTTCCTGTCCCCCTTCAGCCAATGCAATCTGTGAATGACTCATTTCTGCTCTAGTTCTAGACAGAATCCGATTCTACTTTATCATCATCTGCTCACTGAAATAATCACAACAGTCATTCAAGAAAGCTTGCAACTTATTCAAAATTTTCATTGTGAATCCCTTTCTCAAGAACTTACATATTCTTATCTTCTACATTTTATCATTCCATCTCTAACTATTCCTTTCTTCTTAAACTCCTGCAACACATGGTGCCTCACAATTGTTCTCTTATCAGTAGTGATTTTCCAATCTAAATTTCGGTTTCACTATGAAAGTGCATAAACAAAAATTATAAATAGCATCAAATGTGATCAAAACTGGCTTTCACACACTTATTATCCTGCACTTCATTGTTACTTCTATCATGATCCTACTCATCAAACCCCAGCAAAGAACACCAATTCTTCTTGCTTTACTTCACAACACAATTTTTAAACACTAGGCTTTTCCTTGGCCTCTAGCTCTGCATTATTGGCTGTTCATTCAGTCAATACTTGTTTCACCCTGGTACAAGCTCTTAAGAAACCCTTCTTTAACTTACACAATGTTTTGTTTCTCTAAGCTCTGAAATGTTTTCATCCCCATAAGGAGAATTAAAGAGGTGCATTTTAATTTGTAACACACACCCACCTTGGAGCAAGGAATGTGCATTTCAAATACAATATTTATTCTGTTAAGTAAATATAATAAGGATTAGTTTTCAGGAAAGCATAGACTCAAAATTTATACTTGTTCTGCCCATCACTCAAATTACACATTTTATACCAAATTATAAATTATTAAAAGTGTACAGAGGTTAAGGATCCATATTTTTGTTGACTGCAAGGGTATCAGTGAAAGAAAATGGTGCCTGGTAGATTAGTCTAGTGGTTAAGTCATTGGGATAGCAGGTAGGGAGTTGGATCATTGAGTTCAAATCCCACGTTGGCAGCTGGAGGATGAACAGTGCTGAGATTAATCAATAATTTTGGGTGCCATGGTCGCGTAGCGGTTAGCATGACACTATTACAGCTTGAGGCCTTCCGGAGATCGGAGTACAATTCTGGTGGCATTCTGTAAGGCGTCTCCATACCTCCCCATGGAATGCGTGGATCTTCTCTGCTCCAGTTTACTCTCACAGTCCACAGACATACAGGGTAGGTTAATACGTCATAGAAAATTGACCTGTGATTAAGCAAGGATTAATCCGGTTTATTGGGGGTTGCTGGGCAGCATGGCTCGAAGCGCCAGAAGGACCTGCTCTGTGCTGTATTATTAAATAAAATAAAAAAAAATACAGATAGCAAAACTTTAAATGCATCGTCAAATGTAACTTATCCTTTATCTTTTTTTAAAAGTCCAGTTATTTCTATGTTTCAAAGGGGTTCATCTCACTAGGTGAAGTTATTAAGCTAAATAATGGATGACCCGCTGGTACCCATCACTCTGCAGGTCCCATTACTGCAGGAGTCGAGCAGGAAAGCTCAACCATACTGAAATTCTCCATCACTGTGCTGGGGGGTGCCCCTCCCCATTCTGCTTCAGGAAGACCAGCCATGGAGTGGCAACCCCACTCACTTGAATAGCAACTTGTGACTCAGTGGGTTAGATGAAAGTTTTTTTTATTTGCAGTGTTTTTTAAAAAATGATTTAAATATTTTTATTTTACAATATTTAAATAAATCTTAATATTTCATAGATGTCCAGATGTCAGAAATTTTTAGAACTGTTCCAGATTTTGACGGGAAACAAAGCTCTGTCTTTAGCCTTAATTCCATCCAAAGATGTCATGATATTTCAGAAAAGCCTCACAATAAGCTGTTTGAGCTCTACTCGCAACCAAGGCTTTAGTATGCTTCATGAGCACAGAGATTCAACTTGTTTAACCATCCTCAATACCCTGGGTAGGCAGAAGCTTAATTCAGCTTGATTTAGCCCAATGACTTCTTGTTGGGCTGCAGCTCAAGGGAGTTAATTAACAGCTCACTAAGGCCCACATAAAAATATCAACCAGCGGCACCAACATGGTTGAGTAAGATCCTGACCTGACCTGACCTGATACCTGCATTTTCTAGGGAAAAAAATTGCAATTTTAAGTTTCCTCTCCCTAATGAGGTCACTGAGGTCAAATGTCAGCTATAGTTGGGAATTAACTTATCAGAGTATAAACCCAAAACACGCAAGCTGTGCATGAGTTAGTTGACCAATTATTTTAATCATCCATGCCCAATTCATAAGGGCGTTATCATTTTTGATTATGGAATAAAATTTGTTCACTTACTATTATATTTGCACAAAGGTCAGCTTTAAAAATAAACAGGTAAAGTAAGAGAAATTTAATTACTCACCTTACACCAAATACATCACTAAGCTCATCTAGAACACCGTTCAGCTTCACCTGGAGGTCCTTCAAAGTGTCGGCTGCCTCCGAATCTAGCTGTGATTTCAAAGATACATCTGATGTTCATCTTCAGTTATATCTATCATTCTTAATTACATCACTACATTTTCATCTGAATAGAATCTGGGCAGCAATGATAAATCCCATTATAGAAAAGACAGTATATGCAGATTCAATTACAGCCAAGGGAACAGGAAGATAAACAGAAAAAAAAAAGAAAAAGCAAAAATAAATGAGAATGATTATATGGACTTCTCCATCTTGCACAGCACACACAAACTGCTGGAGGAACTCAGCAAGTCAGGTAACATCTCTGAAGAGGAATAAGCCAACTGGCCTCTCCATCTTGTACCAGCTTACCTGGACCAAGTACTACATAACTTCTTCAAGGGTTGAAGAGCAACATTTAGATCATTGTACTTCATGAAATAAATACATTTCCACATCAATGAATAAGCGCTCAATGGTTTCTACATCAAATAACTCTGATTTTTCCCTACCACTAGCTATTCTCTCTTCCTCTCTCATATTCTCCAAAGCCTTTCCTGTACCCTTTGTACTCCAATCTCACCTCCATCTGCTCACCTCCTTCACATCACTTTCTCTGCAAGCTCTTCTCCTCTTTGTAAATGACCACTCAATCCCTTATCATCTAACCACAACTCAATTATCTTCGCTGGCCCCAACAGGTGCAGAATTGATAACTGCTACTTAAAATCAGGTTTTAATTTACTTTAACTCAAGTTTTCCAAAGTTATCCTCATTGCCTTTCGCTAAAAAGCCCCTATTTCTGCTGATTCATCCTTTCCCTAATGTGACACTTGTTGTGCATTTAATATTTCAGTAATATCTGAGTAATATTGTAAATATATTATTAGATTAAGCATTCTTTGTTAGTTTACATAATTCATTATGTGTTATATGCAGGAAGTAAGTGAATAACATATGCCATTACACACATCATATTTGAGTGCCTCAATAAAATAAAGGAACTCAGTCCACACACATTTCAGCTCCTGTGTTTTTCTTTCATTTTTCAGAGTTACAAACATTAACAATAGTTACTAAAATGAATCCGAGACGACTACCTACCTGTTCAAGCACTGAGAGATAATTCAGTTTGTGGAATCTTACAAGAAAGCAACGAAAATCAAGCACAACTCAAATTTAAAAGAGCAGTTGAGATCATTATATCAATGGAAACAGCAGCCAGAGACATCATTGAGTTGCAGTCAGGAATGAAAGTGATAGTGAACAAAATTGCAACAAGTAAACAGAAACCTGCATGGCCAAACAAATTGTGTTACTGTTGTGGCAGGGGCTCACATACACCAAACTAATGCAAGTTTAAAGGTGAAACTTGCAAAACTGCAACAAAGCAGGACACACACAAAGAGCATGTCAGGCAGAGGGAAGAGAAAAAGACAGAAAGTCAAGCTGCAGCTTCGAAAAGAGGACTAATATACATGCTTCTGATAAAAGCAATCTGATAATGACGAGAGTGACACAGCAGTAAGTTGCCTTGAGATTTGCATTGTGAAAACTAACAAGAGACAAGCAATATAGCTTATATCAGAAGTGAAAAGCAAATTAATTAAAATTAATTGGACACCGGTTCAACTGTTTCAGTTATTCCACAAAATTAGCTTGAACGACATTTCAAAGATACAAAACTGAAGCTTACAGATATCCAGCTAAGAATCTATACTGGAGGAAAGATAACTCTTGTGGAAATGACATTCGTAACAGTGACATACAATAACCAACAAGCCACACTGGGTTTCTATGTGGTAAAAACAGGAGGGACAGCATTGAGGGATTGTGATTGGCTGAGGCGACAACTTCATTACAGATTCAGCTACCATTTGCTTGCCACGTCCCCTGCTATAAAGCCAACTAAAAGTGAATTAAGAAACATACTGGATGATGCCACAGCAGTTTTCGAGGATGGCATTAGAAAACTGAGGAGGAGAGCCCTGCTGGCAGCCAATGGGGGTAACATCTTTTTGAACTTTCTCCTACCTTACCTACCTTTTTGTTTCCTACCAGTTTTTTGAAACCTTATTATAAATCTCAATATTGCTCTATTATGTCTTTGAGAAAGAGTAAAGCCTCTGCAAAAGAAAAAGAAGATGATTCTCCAACCATTTTGGAATCAATTGGAGATTTTCTTAAACAGCAAGGAACAGAACTTTCTGAGGAATTTCAACAGCAACATCAAGTTGGACACTATTCAACAAGCTCTAATCGAACATGATAAGCGAATTAAGGAGAATAAAGAAGCTTTGTTGATATCGGAAGCAGACTTAGAAAACACGAGTAAGCTCTGCAAAAAATGATCATTATCTAATGAAAGATTAACAAAGAACATTACCAACCTGGAAAGCAGAAGCAGAAGGAACAATCTACACATTCTGGGTCTTGAAGAATCAATTGCAGGTGCCCATCCCACGAATTTTTTTGCAAGTTTTCTGAAGCAGCTATTCCCTGATTTATTGCCGTCTGTGCCTAAGTTGGACTGCGTCCACCGGTCACTGGCCCCGAAGCCAAAGTCGGGGGAGCAACCTAGATCGGTGATCCTGTGTTTTCATGAATTTCATACTAAGGAGCTTTTAATTTGTCATACCCATCGAGTAGGAATGATCGATTACAACGGGAAAGTGATCAGATTTGTGGAAGATTATACACCGGAGGTTATGGTTTAAGGTGTCAAATACAAAGAGGTTATGTTGCTGCTTTATAATAAAGGGTTTAAGCCCTCCCTTTGCCTCCCCGCATGTCTTAGAATCGTTCAGAAAAATGGTCTGCAGAAATGGCTGGGATCGGTTGAACACGCGCAGAAGTTTTTGAAAGCAGAAGATTAATTGCGTTACAACAGGAATTCTGCAGATGCTGGAAATTCAAGCAACACACATCAAAATTGCTGGTGAACGCAGCAGGCCAGGCAGCATCTCTAGGAAGAGGTGCAGTCGACGTTTCAGGCCGAGACCCTTCATCAGGAAACGTCGACTGCACCTCTTCCTAGAGATGCTGCCTGGCCTGCTGCGTTCACCAGCAACTTTGATGTGTGTTAATTAATTGCGTTATATCTTTTACAAGAGCAATTGTTTTTTAATGTTGGATGGAATAAGGTTTTAATAAACTTACGTTTTGACCGTTTATATATCTTGCTTTTTGATATTTTATTTGATATTTTTTATTACTTTATTCTTTTTTTGAGGTTTTTCTATATATTTTTTGAAATTGTTAAAATGAATCCTCATATGTTTTGGATTTCTGATAAGCTTATTTTGTGATTTCTCTTGGTAGGAACATAATATCCTTGAATGATTAGAGTTTTGCGAGCAGGATTTCCCTGGGAGGGTTGTCTTTAGGGTTAGCATGCCATCTGTTCTTTGGGCGGCTTTTTTGGCATTGGGGAGGGGGTGGAGTTTCTTTTTTCTTTGGAAACTGGGTTGGACTATCATCCAAATTTTCTGTTTCAGTACCTTATTTTATGCTTCGTTCTCTGGTTCTAATAATTTATGGTCAGATCTTTTAACTCTTCTGTTAATTAGTACAGGTTTCCCCTGCCATCCGAAGGTAGAGCGTTCCTATGAAATGGTTTGTAAGCTGAAATGTCATAAAGCGAAGAAGTAATTACCATTTATCTATATGGAAAAATTTTGTAAGCGTTCGCAGACCCAAAAATAACCTACCAAGTCATGCCAAATAACACATAAAACCTAAAGTAACAGTAACATAGAGTAAAAACAGGAATAATATGATAAATACACAGCCTATATAAAGTAGAAATACTTTTCCACAATCATTGCCGGCACTGTTTGCTGAAGCAAAAATCTCACACAAGCGCTCCCAGCAGAAAATCTCACGTAAGCGCGTTGGCAAAAACACGGCGCAAGCGCTCTCCAGTAACCCTTAAGCTATGAAGCTGCCAAATCATACCAAATAACACGTAAAAATACACAGCCGATATAAAGTAGAAATAATGTATGTACAGTGTCATATCACTTACTGGAATTGGGAAGACAGCGCAGAGCACACTGATGATGGTGTGTTAGACTGAGTCGTCGCAGGTTGGGGTGGTGCAGTGGCCCCCACCCTTCAGGCCGCCGACCGATACATTGCCGCGAAGCATGCAGGGGTCCAGCGGTAGCCGAGAGGCACACAGCACATCTTTAAGAAAAAAGCCGAAATAAACATGCTAATTAATTAGGTGCCGCCCAACACGTAATTGCTGGCCCAGATCAGTGCCGATTGCATCGCCTCTGATCTGGGCCGATATTTATGTGTGGGGCAGCACTTAATTAATTAGCATGTTTATTTCGGCTTTTTTCTTAAAGATGTGCTGTGTGCCTCCCGGCTACCGCTGCAGTCTCCGCAAATCGGCATCTGTCCATAGCCCGGGGGTTGGGGTGGTGGGACACTGGGGTGTCATCTCATTGTCATCTGTTTCCATTAGGGCAGGCAGCTCATCTTCTCCTATGACTGCCCGCCTCGATGTCGAAGGTCGATGTTCGTCGTCTGCTGTGGCTGATGTGGAAGGCTTGCTTGACTGCTGAGCCTCGCGCATTTTTCTATCATACAGTTCTTTGTAAGGACTCAAACCATCTTGCAAATATCCCCTAAACCTACGTACCCTTTCAAAATTAAAGTCATACTTTATCATTGCAACGAAAATCTCACGCAGTTGCTTCACGTTCATTTCGCTACTGCATTCTGTTTCGATTGTTATCCTTTCCTCTTCCAATTGCATCAGCTCTTCATCGATCAGGTCTTGGTCATGGGATGCCAAAACCTCTTCAACATCATCTTCGTCAGCTTCCACAAGCCAAACTCACTTTGTCCTTACTTCGTTCACCACGATCAAAATGCTTAATTATGTCTAGTTTTACGCTAAGTGTAACACCCTTACAAGCTCTTTCAGGCTTTTCCGATACTATAGAACTCATCTTGCAAACGGCTGCTCACAGGCATGTGTTAAAGCAATGCCGGCGAGAATCCAGGGGACAGCGGCTGCTCGGGGCGTGCGCTGTCTTTTATCGCACGCTGATTTTTTTCGTAACAGTGAAAACACCTTCTGTTAGCAAAAACAGGGTACTAATGTAGGTCTTTCGCAACAGTGAGGTTTCGTAAAGTGAACATTCGAAAAGCGGGGGACACCTGTATTTAAAATGGATCAAAATATTAATTTAAATAGTTTTAATGTGAAAGGGTTAAATCATCCTGTGGAAAGGAATAAGATTTTTGCTTATATTAAAAAGTTAAGGGCCCCCATTATTTTTCTGCAAGAAACGCATGTATGTAGTTGTGACAACGCACTCCTTTTTAAATCGGTGGAGGGACTTACAATTTAATTCTTCATTCAGAGCTAAATCTCGTGGGGTCTCCATTTGTATAGACAATACATTTTCTTTTGTTCAACATAAAGTTGTCTCTGACCCTAATGGGCGATTTGTCATAATGTGATGGAAACTAGATAATAAATTAATTGTATTTTCTAATGTGTACGCCCCCAATACGGATGACCCAGGATTTTTTGAGCTTTTCTTTTCATTCCTCCCAGAATTAGTCTTCATTCTTTAGTGATGGGTGGAGATTTTAATTGTTGTCTAGACCCAGTATTAGATCGTTCTTCTCCTAAATCAGCTGCACCTAATAAATCAGCTTTATTTATTCAATTCTTCGTAATGAAATGTGATATTGTTGATGTCTGGTGTTTTTTTCACCCAGCAGAAAGGGAGTATTCATCCTTCTCTCATGTCCATCATTCCTATACCAGGATTGATTATTTTTTATTGATAGTCAAATGATTCCATTAGTTCGATCCATTGAATATAAAGAAATAGCTGTATCCAACCATTCTCCAGTATTTCTATCTTTAAATCTTCCTGGTTTTACACATATGAACAGATCCTGGTGTTTTAATTTAACTGATATGGTTAACTGATATGGTTATCTGATAAGGACTTTCTAAAATTTTTGGAGAATAAAATTACTCTTTTTTTAAGTAAAATACACTGGAAGGGACCTCTAGTCTTATCATTTGGGACACTTCTAAGGTATACATTAGAGAACAAATTATCTCCTATATTGCATATATTAAGAAAAAAGCTAATAAAGAGAGAACTGACTTAGTTTATCAATTAAAACAGCTAGACCAGAAATATCTTTTGGCACCAGACCCTGAACTATACAAAAGATATACTGAAATTAAAACTTAATATGATCTTCTTATAACGTATCCAATTGAAAGCCAACTTTTAAAAGATAGAAGCTAATTCTATATATATGGAGAAAAAACTGGTAAACTATTGGCTAATCAATTGAAGACCTTTATAGATAAAAGGCAAATTAAAGAAATTCACAAAACCAATGGTAATTTGACAACTGACCATTTTGAAATAAATGACACTTTTAAAGAATTTTATTCTAAATTGCATAGTTCTAAATTTGTTAAAGATAATACTGCAATGAATAATTTTTTAGACCAATTAAATATTCCTGGACTTTCGGTTGATAATCGAAAGCAGCTGGATCAACCTATTTCGCAAGAGGAAATCACTGAGGCTATACATTCATTGCATTCTGGGAAATCTCCAGAACCTGACAGATTCTTTGGAGAACTTTATAAGGCTTTTTCTTCAATGCTTATACCTCATTTATGTTCTACCTTTACTGATTCCTTCAAGGTGGGTAGGTTGCCACAGTCTTTTTATGAAGCTTCCATTTCGCTTGTTGTTAAAAAGAATAAGAATCCCACTGAATGCTCTTCATATAGACCAATTTCTTTACTCAATGTTGATGCTAAGATCCTATCTAAAGTCTTGGCCTGTAGACTCGAGAATATTATACCTCCTATAATAGCTGATGATCAGACAGGATTTATTAAAAATCGATATTCCCATTTTAATATACAGCGATTGTAAAATATTATGCATTCTCCATCCAAGGAAATATCGGAATGTGTGATTTCTCTGGATGCGGACCGAGTTGACCGAGTTGAATGGAATTACCTATTTAAACCTCAGAAAAATTAAATTTTGGGCCCAATTTTATTTTTTGGATTAAATTACTTTACTTATCTCCCTCCGCTCAGGTCCTTACTAACTTTCAGAATTCTAAACCAATTGAACTCCAACACAGAACCAGACAAGGATGTCCACTGAGCCCTTTGCTTCTTGATTTGATATTAGAACCTTTAGTAATTGTCTTTCGAGAGTCTAAAGATATCACCGGTATCTTAAGGAAAGGTACTATTCATAAAGTTTCACTGTATGCTGATGACCTATTGCTTTTTATATTTAATGTTACAACTTCTTTACCCTCTATGTTTCTTTTACTGACTAATTTTAGTCAGTTTTCAGGATATAAATTGAATTTACATAAGAGTGAATTGTTTCCTTCAAATAATTTCATACCATCCGATATTAATCTTCCTTTTAAAATTATAAGAAAACAATTTACATATTTGGGTGTAACAATCACTAAGGATTATAAAGAACTATTTAAAGAAAACGCTCTAACCTTAATGAATTATGTGAAAAAGACACTTTCTAGTTGGTCGCCTCTTTCTTTATCATTGATTGGTTGAATTAATTCTATTAAAATGAATATTTTACCTAAATTTATATACTTTTTTCAAGCTGTACCTGGTTTTATTCTTAAGTCTTTTTTTGATTCTTTAGATTTGATTCTTTCTTCCTATATATGGAAGAACAGAAAACCCCAATTAAATAAAGCCCACCTTCAAAAAATTAAAAAGAATGAAGGCCTTGCTCTACCCAATTTTAGGTTATATTATTGGCAATTAACATACAAAATCTCACGTTCTGGTTATATTATATTAACCGTGAGGATTGTCCAATATGGGTCTTTTTGGAAGCCAACTCTGTTACGAAATTTTCTATTATTTTTCTTCTCGGATCTTCTCTTCCTTCATCTTTAAATAAATTAACTGACAGTTTGGTGGTTAAACACACTTTGAGGATCTGGCTACTGTTTAGAAAACATTTTGGTTTATTGAGATTTTCTCTTTCAAGTCCTATTTTTCTAATTTTTTTTTAAACCATCTACAACCAATCTGTTTTTTAGAGAATGGGAGAGATTAGGCATTAAACGATTGCAGGATCTGTTTAATGGCTCAATATCTTATATTTATGGTCTGTTGCTGGGACTGAGAATGGCTCCTTTAGACAAAATTAAAAAAGATTGGGAAAAGGATTTACAGACTTCATTATCTGATGAGAACTGGAGGGCTATTTTCAAAATGGTTAATTCTTCATCATTCGTCATTCCCTCCTACAATTTAAAGTGGTACATAGGGCTCATATGTCCAAAGACAAGCTTTCTCATTTTATTGCAGATATATCTTCTTATTGTGACAGATGTAATAATGGAGAAGCTTCATTAATTCATATGTTTGGTCATGTTCGAGCCTTGAAAAATATTGGAAAGATGTATTCCAAACTTTCTCTGTACTTTTTAAAGTTAATTTTAAGCCCAATCCTTTGACTGCCTTATTTGGTATTGTTGAGGAAAGAGCTAGAATTTTGGAGCCTTCTCACTTGCGGGTACTGGGTTTTATTGTTCTTATGGCTAGGAGGGTGATATTGCTTAAATGGAAGGAGGTTGCACCCCCCACACATGCTCAATGGTTATGCGATGTTATGTCACGTTTAAATTTAGAGAAGATTCGTTGTTCGATTTCTGATTCTAATCAAGATTTTCAAACGTTATGGGGTCCCTTTCTGAACTATTTTGAAAATCTTTGAATTGTTACTGTTATTAAAATATAGATCTGGGCTATTATTATAAAACATTACATGGTAAAGTACTCTTTTTTTTGTTTTTTTTTTATCAACCAGCTTTGTCTTGGTAGTGGGTGTAGATTTTTTAAAATAATATAATTAACCATATTATTGTATTTCATAATTCAATTTATTTTATTAGATTGATCATAAATATGGGATACTGTGGATTGTATCAGTGTGATTTACATATAGTGCATTATGTGCTACCTTATTTTGATTTATAATAAGTATCCTTCTGAATTCTGTATTTATGCATATGAAATTTAATAGGTCTTATAAAAATATTGGAAAAAGAAAGAAAGGAAAACCGAAACATGTCAAGGGTAAAATAGTGATAAATGAAAATGCCACACCCAAGTTTTACAAAGCCCATCCAGTTCCTTTTACCATCCTTGATAAAACAGCCAGTGAGCTGGATCACATGGAGGCCGAAGAAATTCTTTCCAAGGTTGAGTGAAGCCCACCAGTGGTCCCAGTAGCCAGAAAGATGAGTCCATCGGGATTTTTGGCAATTTTAAGGTAACTATTAACCCAGTACTGAAAGTAGATTAATACCCTCTGCCCAGGATAAAGGTCATCTTTCAGGAGGGAAACTCTTCAGCAAGGAGGACTTAGTTGAGGCCTACCTACAGATGGAGATGAAAGAAGAGTCCAAAGTGTTTCTCACCATAAACACTCACAAAGGCCTTTATCACTTGGATTATCAATAGACTTATGTCTGGAGTAGCATCTGTACCAGGTGCTGCAAGTCTGCCCAGGCACTCAGTGTTACTTGGAAGACATCATTATTAACGTGAGGATGACAAGGAACATCTCCAAAATCTCAAGACGGTGTTAAAAAGATTAGAAGATTATGAGCTCAGAGCGCAACGCAACAAGTGTGAATTCTTTAAACCAAGCATCACTTACTGTGGTCACACTATTGACACACAAGAATTACACAAGTGTGCTAAGAAGATTAAAGCAGTGGTGGATGCCCCAAGGCCAAAAAAGTGTCCCAGTTGTGGTCCTTTTTACAATTTGTCAATTACTATAACTGGTTCCTGTCAAACCTGGCTATTATGCTCCATCCCTTAAACTCTTTACAACAGATCAGGAAGAAAAGGCAAATGCACAAAGCAGTGCAAGGCGGCTTTCCAAAAGACAGTGGGAGAGAGTTGACCCTCATTACTATCATCAACCACTGATGTCTCAAAAATGTACAAAAGAGGACAATCCTCTTGATGTATTCTCCCTAATGCAAATCCAAAGTCTCCCTATTACGGCAGAGATATTCCAAAGCAAAACCAGAGGAGACCCCACACTGTCTCAGGTCAACATGGCAACCCAAAATGATTGGGATGTGCAACAGAAATTCCAGTTCTCCTATTTTTACCAGTGTCACATTGAACTTGCCCTTGACAGGGATTGCCATATGTGAGTATTGAGAGCTGTACCATCCAAGCTGAGAGCTAAAGTGTTGAAAGAACCACATCCTGGTCATCTGGCATGGTCAAAATGAAAGCATTGTCTTGAAGCTTTGTATGGTGGCCTGGAACAGATCAGCAGATCGAGCAACTTGCCATGCACTGTTCGGGATGCCAATGCCTCCAGAAGATGACAAGAGCAGTGCCTCTCCATCCCTGGAAATGGCCTGCATTGCACTGGCAGAGGATTCATGTGGATTTCGCTGGACATTCATGCGCACAAGTTTCTTGGTAATAGTGGACGCAGCTACAAAGTGGCCAGAAGTATTTCCTATAGACCCCACTACAACCTCGCACACTGTTGATGTGTTGAGAAGCCTCTTCTCAAGGACTGGTGTCCAGAACACTTAGTCCGTGACAATTGGCCACACTTTGTGTCATAACAGTTCCAGTCATTCCTGAAAATGAATGGAATAAGACATATTACATCTGTACCGTATCACCCGGCTACAAATGGCTTGGTGGAAAGGTTTGTCCAGAGTCTAGAGAATACACTGTGAGCAATGTCAGCAAAGCACACTGACACTGAATCAGAAGCTCACCATTTTCCTTCTTGCATATTGCAATTCAGCACAATCTATGCTCTTCCTGGGTTGTCCCTTGTGCTCATGTTTGGATCTCCTCAAACCCCCAATCTCGGAATGAGTACACAGAACAAACAGCTGAAACACACTGGGAGATTTGATGTTTCACTCCTGGAGAAGCAGTCCTGGTGAAAGACCACAGAGGTGATCAAAAATGGGTACTCTGAAAGATTAAGTATAGAACTGGACCACTCTCCTACAAAGTGGAGATTACATCTGATGTCATCTGGACACGACACATTGATCAATTAAGAAGAGCAGAGTCAATTGTTGGAGAAGAAAGAAGGCCAGAGCTGTCAGAACCACTTCGTACAGTCCCAGAGTCAATTCTTACAATCCCCACTGAGGAGATCCCAGAACCTGAGATTGTTTCATAGTCGTTAAGTCTCATCTGCCAAGCAGCGTGGCTCCCTGCTCCTTGTCAGGAAAGAAGTTATCCCACAAGAGTACAGAATCCTCCATAGTGATTAAATCTTTTGGTAACATAAAATTAAATGGGCAATTCACGCACATACATACATACTGTAAATTGAACTGGAGTTTATAGCTATGCAGGGAGTAGTGTAGAGTTTTTAATATATCAGTAATATTGTAAGTGTTCTAACCTGCCTTTAAAACCCCTGGGTCTCCCCCTCCTTCCTTTTCTCCTATGATCCACTCTCCTCTCCTATCAGATTACTTCTTCTCCAGCCTTTGACTTTTCCCACCTACTTGGCTTCACCTACTACCTTCCAGCTAGCCCTCCCCCCCACTCCACCATTTTATTCAGACATCTCCCCCCTTCCTTCTCTGTCCTGAAGGAAGTCTTGGCCTGAAACAGTGATTGTCCATTCACTTCCCTGGATGCGTATGACCTGCTGAGTTCCTCCAGAATTTTGTGTGTGTTGCTTTGTAAATACATGGTTTGATTAAGAATTCTCCATTCATTTACACAACCATGTCATATTTGAGCACCTAACTAAAGAGAAGAAACTAAGTACATATACATGCATCCCAGCTCCCATGTTTTACTTGCAATTAGTTTTTGGAGTTGTAACGCTAACTCAAACTTTCCCTTTTTGAGATCCATGAACATGTCACCTCAGCTTGTATGGAATTCCCATTTAATTTCCTCATTACACCTTACAATAAATGCTTGATTTTCACATTTCTGTGACATAGCCTACAGTGTTAGAAAGTCGTAAAAACAAAGACTATTAAACAGCTCAGCAGCACTTTTGCATTATCAACATAACAGATTCTCAGCCAAAGAAGCATGTGCTTCTATTTGTGAAGATCTTGAAACTATGCTATGGGATTCTGAGAAACAAACATACCTTCTTCAAGTGAACCCTCAAATTATTTGTAAGACTGTTGCTTTCTGAACCTGTAAATACAGTCACTTCAGATTCGGCCTCTTACCTCTTTTCCACCCATGGCTTCAAACATCTTTTCCAGCTGAACTCTGAGCTGCTGTACATTGTTCATCAGAATGCAAGGCTGTTGGCAAAAAAAAAATAGGAGTTATGTTCAATTGCATCAGACTCTTTCTTTAAATTAGTATCAAAGCTACATTCAATTTTATGCAATAACAAATAATCTGGCTACATTTAGCATCAGTTCTTAAAAGGAAAAAAAAGGTTCAATTTTGGATATCTCTCTCTCAGAATAAACAATTAGTTTTCTTTAATTCTGTTCAGGAAAACAGAAAGCTAAGAATAAAGCTAAAGTATACTTTTCTCTGATAACAAATGTAAACTTAGTATATTCATTCTGACAACACTAGAATCATTACTGCAAGATTCACTGAATCATTATGACATAGATGTCTATTTGGGCCAACATGTTCATGCTGGCATCCTTTGGAGTGATCCAGGATCCAGTCAGTACCAATCTGCTGCTCTTTTTTTCATATATAGCATTGCAAGTTATTTCCACTACCCTTAATAGCAGGGTATTCCAGATTTTAACATGAATGTTTTTCTCTTGTACCCCTGTATGTTTCTGTCAATATTTCAAAGCTGTGTCCCAGATCTTTGAACTATCTGCTACTGGAAACTATTTCTCTCCAGTTATCCATCTAAACTTTAAATTACTCATGAACGTATCAATCAATTTTCTTTGCTCCAGGACCTCAGCTGACCTTAGTAAATCATTTCTATCTCTCTAGGGTGTTCATATCCTTCATAAATTACGGTAACCAAAAATAAGTGTAATACTCTTATATATAAATTAAAAGTTCATCATAATCTTCTTGCTCTTGTACTCCAAGCAAGAAGCCCAGGATACATTATGCTTTACCACCTGCTCTCTCAACTTATCCTCCCACTTTCCAAAGATTTATGCACAAGTACATCCTGGTTCCTCTATCCCTGCACACATGTCAGAACTGTGCCATGTTAGTTCATCCTATCTCTCCTCTTGAGAAACACATTAATCACAAATTTCTTTATTAATCTGCCAGCCTAAGTATTCTATCAGTATGCAGCAAATCTTTTCACTGTTTACTACATTTTCATGTTTTGAATCAGAAAATGTAATTTTATGTTGCATGCTCACATTTGATTTAGCAACGTATACTTAAAAATGCAAGCACTGGCCTCTTGTGAGCCTACCGTCTAATTCTCCAGTCTGAAAAACAACCGTTTACCTCAGCTCTGGCATTAAGCCTGTCTTTTCCATGCTCCCAGTGACTTTTCCATTACTGGGGAATTAATTTTACTGAAAGTGGTCTAAATTGAATAGATGTAGTACAAGAACAATAACCCCTCTAGTTAAACATCCCAACATGATTCACTGGTATTTTGTCAAACAAAATATAACACCAAGCCACCAGTTGACATGAGAACATTCACAAAGTTTGTGATAAAAGGGGATGATATTGAGATACATCAAAGAGAGAAAGAAAGGGGACAAACTCTATGTAGATCACAGAAATTAAAGGCATGGCCAGTGGTGGAGCAATGAATTTTAGGATGATCAAGAGGTGAGAACTGGAAGATGCAGAGATTTTGGACATTTGTGGAAATGGAAATAGGCAAGAGTATAAAGGTATCTGAAAACAAGGATTCAGAATTTTACAATACAGGTGATGCATAAACAGAAGACAATATAGGTGTGGAAGCTCATGGCCATTACTGTAATAAGAACACAAACTTCAATACTTTGAATGACCTCAAGTATTGAGGTATTAAAGGCAGAGATGAGAGTTTCAGGAGATGAACTGTACTGGAATGGAATCTGGTGATGTTACATAACTGGTATAGATATGTGGCCTGAAACTCACCCTGAAGTCAAGCTGTGGTAAAGGGAAGGAGTCGGTAAAATGCCACAAATGTCAGTAATGGAATAATTTTATTTCTCACTATTTCTTTAAAATCTGAAGTTGATTTATAAAATTGCAGGGATCTGAGAAAATGTGACCAACTAGCTTGAATTCATAGGAATTTCCTGCACAAAAAGTCATTCAGCCCATTGTGCCCAATTTTCTGGGAGGTTCCTGGCCTAATAAAGCTGTGGGCTGAAATGCCATTGGATACACTCACCTTTAAAAGCTGAATGTACATTGTAGTATGATGTACTGTTCTGCACATTGCCAATAATTGAAAAATTACTAACTTCAACAAAATATGCTCTGTTCATAGCTCTTTATCTGTTATATAGCTTTTAAGCAACAACAGTGAAGAGCCTACAGATACTGTAATTTCTCAATAATATTTAGTTAACCTGGCCCAAAAAAATCATACACTTGAAATACATAAAAGTGTGGCTGTGGATAAATTATTATAAAATCCTATCTTCAAAATAATTTGTAAATATAATGTTAATTATAACAAACTCTGTAGAAACTGGATGTTCATATGTTTAGGAGACATTTAAAGACTTGTGGAGTTGCTGCTGCAAGTGTTAAATCTGAAACTATACATAGTAAGTATTCAAGTGAAGAAAATATGTTTACCAATGTTTCCTTGGAACAGTACGACTTAAAGTTCTTTAGGAGAATATCCGCATACTGTAGCAAAACTTTGCTAATGGTCTGTTAGAGAGAGAAAACACACGTGAAAGTCCATTTCATTTGCAGCTGTTGATAACATTTAATTTATTTAAAAAGAAGAACACTGCAGCCAGTTGAGTCTTGATTTTAATCAAAGTGCTTTGCTCTTCTTGCTACTAGGTTGGCCTGATAAGGATACCATAATGGTTCCACAGCTTAAAATTGCAAATAGCCCTCAATGATATGCTTGAAATATGCTTGGAAATAGTCACTCTGTCCTCTGGGTTGGTGCCCTCATCCTGTTCAAAACACATGGGAAAGTGGTGGGTTAGGACAGCAAGTTGCTATATTCTGTTTTACTGGTTTCCCAACCCACTTCAGCTAAGTGGGAAGGGAAACAACCTGAACTTCACTCAGAGAAGCAGGGAACCAATGGTTTACCAGCAAATAGTCTGTCTCATTATATTCAAACCACATTCGTGCAAACTTAACAATATTTTTTAATTTAAATGCTATGGATTAAAAGACACTCAATTTGCATAAGCTCCAGGACAGAAAATGTGATGAGCTCTTGCACTAAAAATTCTAAGAAACCTTGAAATAATCACGAGAATGCACTGTAATAAATTGGATGTAGAACAGATTTTTCTACAGTGTTTTTGTGTGTAGTCCAAAAAAAATAAAAGAATAAATGCAAAGAATGCATTGAAAATAATGTTCATACCTTTGCAAACCTTCTCATGTAATGAGCAACAATCACTGGATCGGGACACTCGAGTTTCTTAATAATCTCAAAGCTCTGATTTAATTGTGTGAAAACATCCACCACCGAGCAAGAGAATAAAGCATGTTCAGATGTTTGCTGGAACTGACATAGAAAAGATAAATTCAGTTAAAAATGTTGGAATATACAAAACTGATACAGTAAGAGAATTCAAGTACTGAGAATAGAAGCCATGTTTTTTTAACACAAAAAATTGACAATTCTTGTTAAGAATGCTTCAATATTTCATTGTTAAAAACTGTAATTTTGTTTATTGTTCAGAACATCAAAACAAGCTTCCTTTCTCTATAATTCATAGTTAATTCTTAATAATGGTGTCACTGATAACTTTCGCATTTACTCAACAGCCCTGGAAAAAATTCTGGTCCTTCATTTGCAGGAGTTGTAATTTCAAATTCAATTGTATAATTGTCACAGGAATATCATTTCTGAAATATTTTGCAAGATAACCTTTTTTCACAATCTGCGAAATCCTTAGACAAAGGGAAATCTTTAATTAAATTCTGAATTTGACTCAATAGATTAATGACAGTGTTCATAGTTCAAAAATATGGCCTCCCACATTAATCTATCAACATATCCTGTTAACTTTTTCTCCATTAACTTTTAAAAAATTCTTCCATGCAATGCACCCCAATCACTCTTTACGTAGTCAGTTCATTCCCATTCTCAAAACAAGAAAATAATATAACAGAATTCAAAGTTCAAAGTAAATTTATTATCAAAGTAGCTACGTGTCACTATATGCTACTCTGAGATTCATTTTCTTCTTGGTACTCACAGTAGAACAAAAAATATAATGGAATCAATGAAAAGCTGCGCACAGACCAAGACTGACAACCAACGTGCAAAAGAAGACAGACAATGCAAACAATCCAATAAATAACTGCAAACAGGAGTTGTGGAATGTTTGAAAGTGAGACACTAGGTGTGGAATCAGTTCAGTGTTGAGCTGAGTGGTTATCATATTGGTTTAGAACCTTGATGATTGAAGGGTAGTAACTGTTCCTGAACCTGGTGTGCGGGACCTAGGGCTCACACCACCAGGATGTGATTTAGTTCATTACCAGCAACACACACAAAATGTCAGGGAAACTCAGCAAGTCGGGCAGCATTTATGGAGGGGAATAAACAGTCGAAATTTCAGTCCAAGACCCTGATGAAATGTCGACTGTTTATTTGCCTGCACAGATGCAGTCTGGTTTGCTGAGTTCCTCCTGCATTTCATGTGTGTTGCTCAAGATTTACAGCATCTACAGAATTTTTTGTGTCAATTTATTAAGAGCTTTTACTTGTAATTCCTATTTCAAAACTCACCTTCGACTGGATTTAAGGCAAAATTAGGAAAGAAACTAGTTGCGGGGAATGAGTTCCCAAAAAAGGATCAATTTGTAAGGTAGGAACTGCCAAATAAGGAATTCCATAAGACCATGAGGCATAGGGGCAGAATTAGGCTATTCGGCCCATCAAGTCTGCTCTGCCATTCCATCATGACTGATTTATTATTCCTCTCAACCCCATTCTCCAGCCTTTTCTCTGTAACCTTTGAAGTCTTGATCAATCAAGAACCTATCAACCTCCACCTTAAATATACCCAATGACTTGGTCAGCAAAGCATCTGTGGCAGTGAATTCTACAGATTCACCACCTTCTGGTTAAAGAAACTTTCCTCATCTCTGTTCTAAACAGATCTCCCTATATTCTGAGGCTGTGCCCTCTGGTCCTAGACTGACTTACTATAGCAGGGGTAGGCAATCTTAAGCACAAATGATTTTCTAGCATGCGTTATTCATTAATTTGAGGCAAAACATATCTAGGTGTATTTAAATGGATAATTCCCATAGTTCAAGTTTTTTATGGCATTTATCTGGCCCACCGTCCGCTCATTAATACGCGATCCGGCCCACAGAGGCAAAAAGGTTGCCGACCCCTGCACTATAGGAATTATCCTCTCCATAATCACTCTATCTAGGGCAGAAACAGAAGCTGCTATATAAAAAAAAATCTCGTAGGCATTCTACAAATTGTTTCTCTTGGGATCCAGCACCAATCTACCTGTATACTGAAATCCCCCATGACTATTGCTGCATTAACCTTTTTACATGTATTTTCTAGCTCCCATTGTAACTTGTAGCCAGGCCTGTGTATAAATTCCATCAGGTCTTTTTACCCTGATGGCCACAGGGGTACGCTGCACTGGTTGACTATTCCCTTTCCCTCTCCTGACTGTCACCTAGGTACCTGCCTCCTGCAACTTAGGGGTGACTACCTCCTTGTAGCTCCTATCACCTCCTCAATTTCCCATATGAGCCAAAGGTCATCCAGCTGCAGCTCCAGTTTCTTAACATGGGAAACTGAAGGTCTCCCAAAGTTCCCACATTTCACACAAGGAACATTCAACTAACTCTGGATCCATTCTCAGCGCACTAGATATGTACTAGCAGAAAGCAAAATTACTAGAAACTTACTTAGAACCTCTGCCAGTGCTTGCCCAAGTTTGTTGAGCCACACTATCCTAATACTTTCCACTCACATAATGGCCACAACTTCAAGTTTGTACATTAATTTTTTAACTTAACTTGATGTTTAGGATTCAGAAAACTTCATTTGCAGATGAAGCCGAATTTGGAAGAACAATATAGTCAGAATGGTAACCCAAAAATTACAAAATCATTTTTGCAAAATTACAGTAAGGGTAAACTTAATTTTACTAATTACAAATAAATGACATTCTTTATAAATGGCATTGAATTACTGTAGGATAAATTTCAGAACCTATGTGCCTTCAGAGACTTCGCATTCTATTAACGTGGAGTAACTCAGTCAAATAGGTTAAATATAAGTCAGACTAAACAATGGAACATTCCAGTAATACTCTTACTGAACCAGACTGAATATATTATGTCTTGTTCCAGTTGTCAAAACGTTCAAACTTTGAAGATGGTGCAGAAAAAAAATTTAATAAAAATCATTATTGCTATAAATTTCAATTAAGACTGTTCTCTGTTTTTTATAAGCCAGCCAACCTTTAGTATACGACAATATGCTGTCTACTACACCACGAGATTTTATTATTCATGGTCTAAACATGTCTCAACACGGTAGAGTATCTGAATACATACCCCATCCTTTTTATCTCTCTCAAGAGCTCCGTGTAGAAATTCTAGTGAGACTTCCTCATTCTCATCCAACCACTGCATTACGAATTGTTCAAACCACCTATGTAAGACCAAGTATATTCAAAATTCAAATAAACTTCTAAAGAACACGTAAAAGAGTCAGATACTTTGAAATGATGCATTTTAAAATATGGAGCACATATGCATTTGAATTATGTTCTAACATATTTAAATTAACTCAACAGTAAAGCATTTCAAACCTCGCAGCACAGCAGTTTTAATGGCTCAGCATACTTACGCTGGATATTCAGGTATCGTCCCTTTGATTGCTGGAAGATCTCGGACATATTCATTGTACAGCCATTTCACTTTGAAGTGTAAATTCATGTAGTCTGCACTTTTACAGAGTCTGTGCTTCTCATGTTCTGAAGAATCAAAACATTAAACTAATTAATATAAAATGTTAATTCTTGCTACTTCTTTTTCCACTCACAATGCCTGACCTGCTAACTGTTTGCAACATCTTCTGTTTTTATCCAAGAGTAATTTAGATGAACATTCACTTTGCTCCCTCTTTAGTTACACAAAATTAAAGGTATAGTCTGACCAGGATCCAAATACATGACACAAGATATCTTTACTCTTGTACTCAAACTTTTTGCAATGAAGGACCACATAACTCTTATTTTCCTATTCTGAACACCAAATCGTTCGAACATTGATCATATTAAAAATATTCACATTCTTATTTGTTCAACCTAAACAGATGACCTTATTTTCCTAGGTCCTTCTTACTTAGCTTGCTCATCTATATCTCTCTGAAGCCTCTGAACATCCTCCACTTCAGCCACAGTGGCATTGGGATTTGAATCATCAGCAAACTTGGATACATTATATTTAGTCCAATTCACTAATATGGCTGCTTGATATATAAACTCAATTGGACTATTCACAAAAATACTGTGGTTACCAGAGGAGGCCAAAGGCATGGCATCCTGTAGTGAGTGATTCATCTCCTGACATCCAACACACAACTCTGAGGTGAATTCCTCAACACAGGATACTCTGCAGCTGCTGGATCTGTGCAGCTCCAAAAACAACCTAAAAACTCAATTTCATTCAGAACAAAGCAGCCCACATTGACTCATGGAACGTGGTAAGAGGCCACTTGCACCACCATATCATTGTCAACCATCAAATGCACATTAATATTCAAACACACATTAATATCAATTCCATTCCATTTGTTCAAAGTTCAAGGTAAATTTTATTATCAAAGTAGATATATGCCACCATACACAACCTTGATATTCATTTTATTGTGGACGTACTCAGCAAATCTATAGAATAGTAACTATAAATAGGATCAGAATGGCAGGAGGTGACTAGTGGGGTACCATAGGATTCAGTGCTGGGACCACAGCTATTTATAATATACATTAATGATTTAGATGAAGGGATTAAAAGCAACATTAGCAAATTTGCAGGTGACACAAAGCTGGGTGGCAGTGTGAAATGGGCGGAGGATGTTGAGATAATGCAGGATGACTTGGACAGGTTGGGTGAGTGGGTAGATGCATGGCAGATGCAGTTTAATGTGGATAAATGTAAGGTTATCCACTTTGGAAGTTATCCACTAAGGAAGGCAGATTACTATTTAAATGGTGTCAAGTTAGGAAAAGGGGAAGTACAACGAGATCTAGGTGTCCTTGTTCATCAGTCACTGAAAGTAAGCATGCAGGTACAGCAGGCAGTGAAGAAAGCTAATGGCATGTTGGCCTTCATAACAAGGGGAGTTGAGTACAGGAGCAAAGAGGTCCTTCTGCAGTTGTACAGGGCCCTGGTGAGACCACACCTGGAGTATTGTGTACAGTTTTGGTCTCCAAATTTGAGGAAGGACATTCTTGCTATTGAGGGAGTGCAGCGGAGGTTCGCGAGGTTAATTCCTGGGATGGCGGGACTGTCATATGTTGAAAGATTGGAGCAACTGGGCTTGTATACACTGGAATTTAGAAGGATGAGAGGGGATCTGATTGAAACATGTAAGATTATTGAGGGGTTGGCCACGCTAGAGGCAGGAAACATGTTCCTGATGTTGGGAGAGTCCAGAACCAGAGGCCACAATTTGGGAATAAGGGGTAGACCATTTAGAACGGAGTTGAGGAAAAACTTTTTCACCCAGAGAGTTGTGGATCTGTGGAATGCTCTACCTCAGAAGGCAGTGGAGGTCAATTCTCCGGATTTTTTCAAGAAAGAGTTAGATAGAGCTCTTAATGATAGCGGAGTCAAGCAATATGGGGAGAAGGCAGGAATGGGGTACAGGTTGTGGATGATCAGCCATGATCACAGTGAATGGCAGTGCTGGCTCGAAGGGCCAAATGGCCTACTCCTGCACCTATTGTCTATTGATCAATGAAAGATCAACCAGAGTGCAGAAGACAACAAACTGTGCAAATGCAAATATAAATAAATAGTGATAGATAACGAGGACATGAGTTGAAGAGTCCCTGAAAGTGAGATCATTGGTTGTGGGAACATTACAATGATGTGGTAAGTGATGTTGAGTGTAGTTACCCCTTCTGTTGAAGGGTCCAAGGCCGGGGCCCTTGGGCTGGAGGCCCTGATGGGCCCTTGCCGACACTGTAAAATGCTGCTGTACCAAGCAAAAAAAAAGGCAAGAACAAGAGTAAAGGTCGTACTAGTCTAAATATCAAAGCTGTGGACCAAGACATTGGTTTAGTACAACACGTAGGCTATAAACTTACAGGCCTTAAGAGGGAGGACAGAAAGTAATGCAGATTCTTAGTTTGAAGGACAGCATCTAAAGCACTCAAAAATTGACCTAGGCTTAGTTGGCTTAGTAAAGTTATGAGGGAGACGCAGTATGATCTACCCAATCTTAAATCTTTATTTAGCTATTGCTGCACATACCATAGGCCTTATTTCTCAAACAATGCTAAAGCATTTTTATCTAGGTATTTTTCTCAACTATGTGCTCTGAGAAAGTAAAATGGAAATGAGAGGCAAAAAGGCCAAGAGAGATGGCACTATGGCAAACTAGGAAACTTGACAATACTCCAACAATCATTTTGAAAAATGAGATCTAGCACATACCAACCTATTGCTGTGCTATGTGGCTTGCAGAGTAAAGACCACTTACTACTTACTAGGTTTGTAAACAGTCAACTATTAGCCTATTGCAACAAAAACAGGAACAGCACTGACACACAAGCCTAGATATTTACAAAGCCAGAGGCTTGCTTTTTAAAATTAGAGCCTAGTTCTTCTGGATTTCTTCGCAGCAAAGTCCTTGATCAGATCTCTAAAATCCAGTTTCCGAACAAGATCACTTTCAAGTGACGTCAGAGTAAGATGATTCAGCCTGTCCTGTCCCATTGTGGATCTGAGCCTGTTCTTCACAAGCTTGAGCTTGGAGAAAGATCGCATTTGTGACAGGAAGAGTCAGGTAAAGCCTCAAAGCAATGCTTACGTTTGGGAAGATGACCTGCAAGATGACCTGTGTTTGAAGTGAAATTTGGGGAAAAATGTCTCTGCTGTTTGTATACTTGTTCCGAAGCTTTGATATCCACATTCTTATTCTGGCAGGACTCTGGCCCTTTCTTAGCCCAGTACGCTCGGACTGAATCATCTAACGTTTCCTTTCCCCAGCGAGCAGGATTAGTGCTGTAAGGATCCCCAGCAGCGGTAACGTTAACATTAATGGAGGCCCGACTTGGTTGTTCGGAGGCCTCTGTGGTTGGGAATCCCAAAGTCATTCTCTCTGCCTCTTCAACGTTAGCTGCTGACTGTGGCAAGGACGGTGGTCCTGTGTTTACGCTGGTGCTAGCGCTAGCTGTTGAACAAGTCTCCATTTGTCCACCGGTCTCAGACTGTGACAAGAGCAATGGTACTGCTGCATCATCGAGAACAGGTTTAAAAAATTCTGTCAATTTCAATGTCTTTTTTAATGCTTCTTTCTCACGGTCCTCTTTTTCTTGTTTCTTTTTTCTTTTCTGTGCTTCACTCTCGTATTTTTTTTTTGTCCGCCATGATGATAACTACCTATTTTGGGCCCCTCTGCAGCTCTGGCCCCTGGGCTGCAGCCCAGCCTAGCCCTGCCTAAAGTCCAGCCCTGGAAGGGCCTGATGGTTGTGGGGTAGTAACTGTTTTTAAACCTGGCGGTGCGAGTCCTGAGGCTCTCGTACTTTCGACCTGATGGTGGCAGCCAGAAGAGAGCATGACCTGGGCGGTGGAGTCCCTGATGATAGATGCTCAGTGATTGGTGGGGCGGGGGGCTTTATGTGTGATGTACTGGGCTGAATCCACTGCTTTTTGTAGGATTTTCTGCTCAATAGCATTGTTGGTTCCACACCAGGCTGGGAAGCACCAATATACTCTCCACTACATATCTATAGAAGCTTGTCAAAGTTTCAGATGTCATGCCGAATCTCCACAAACTCCTAAGGAAGTAGAGGCACTGCTGTGCATTCCTTGCAATTGCATTTACATGCTGGGCCCAGGACAAGTCCACTGAAATAGTAACACCCAGGAATTTAAAGCTACTAATCCTTTCCAACCCTGATCCTCTGATGAGGATTGACTCATGGACCTCTGGTTTCCCTCTCCTGAAATCTATAATCAGTTCCTTGGTTTTCACATTCCACCGCATATCAGCACACTTTGAGCAATTCACTGTGGCGAATCAATGGACCAAATTCCCTGTTGCTTTCAATTGTACACAGTGAAATACCAGCAATTACAGGGATAAATTATGCCAATTCCTCTGCTAAATCTGTGCTGGTATCACTGTTGATCACTTGAAATTATGACCCTATCTTTCATAGGACCTCTTTAACACTCTGTACAATAACTGTAGAAGAATAATCTAAACTTTCTTTGTTGAAGACCCATAATTACTAATATATACCTGACTTAATGAAAGAAAATCTATAAGCAGAAATAGATTTAGATAACTGAATAGATGGCTTTGTTGCCAAGTTTGCAAATGATATGAAGATTGGTGGAAGGGCAGATAGTGTTCAGGAAGCAGGTAGTCTGCAGAATGACTTAGACAGATTAGGAGAATGGGTAAGAAAGTGGCAAATGAAATACAGTGTTGGAAAATGCTTGGTCATGCACTTGGCAATAGAAATAAATGTGCAGACTTTTTTCTGAATGGGGAGAAAATCCAAAAATCTGAGATACAAAGGGACTTGGGAGTCATTGTGCAGAACACCCTAAAGGTTAACTTGCAGGTAGAATTGGTGGTGATGAAGGCAAATGCAATGTTAGAATCCTTTCAAGAGGAGGGGTTTAGAACGTTTTTTTTTAAGGAATATATGGGTCGGCACAACATTGAGGGCCAAAGGGTCTGTACTGTGCTGTAGTATTCTAGTGTCTAGTGTCTAGGTTTAGAATATAAGAGCAGGGATGCAATGCTGAGGTTTTGAAAGGCACTGGTGAGGCCTCACTTTGAGTATTGTGAACAGTTTTGGGCTCCTCATCTAAGAAAAGATGTGCTGGCATTGGAGAGGATCCAGAGGCGGTTCACTAGGGTGATTCCAGGAATGAAAGGGTTATCATACAAAGAACACTTACTGGCTCCGGGTCTGTACTTACTGGAGTTTAGAACGATAAGGGGGATCTCATTGAAACCTTTCAAATGTTAAAAGGCTTAGACAGAGAAGATGTGGAAAGGATGCTTCTCATGGGAGAGTGTAGGACAAGAGGGCACAGTTTCAGGATAGAGGGGCACCCATTTAAAACAGAGATGTGGAGAAACTTCTTTAGCCAGAGGGTGGTGAATTTGTGGAATTTGTTACCATAGGCAGTTGTGGAGGCCAGGGCATTGGGTGTATTTAAGGCAGAAATTGATAGGTTCTTGATTGGACACAGCATCAAAAGGTTACAGGGAGAAGGCTGGGAACTGGGGTTGAGGAGGGGGAGAAAAGGATCAGCCATGGCAGAGCAGACTCAATGGGCCAGATGGCCTAATTTTGCTCCTATGTCTTATGGTCTTATAACAATTTATCTTGTTAAACTAATATTTTTAAAAATACTAATACGTGTAAATATATATTTATTCCGATTTAAGTATATAGAAAAGAAAAAGTTCAAGTTACTTTATTAAGAAAGGAAGGGGCATTACAGAATCAGACTAAAATAGCATTCATTAACAACACTGAGAGTACTGGATGAATGCACAGAATTTGTTGAAATATTTACCAGTGCCAACAAGTAAGAGGTAGTACCAAGACTGAGACCATCTGTCACTGCCATATCCCGCTTCCCTCTGCTCAGCAAGTGCAATCTGCCCCAAGGCTTTGCTCTAGCTTGGAATTTACAACTCTGTAATTCAGCTGCATGATGTGTGTGTTTTTAAGAGCTTTGAAATTGATTTGTGGGTAACGAATACATGAGTAATGTCATATTCAACGTCCAGTTGTTGGCTCTTCTCTCAACATGGATATGCATTAGAAAATAGGCTTTAAATGTAGGGAAATGAACTGCATCAGCAATATTTAAATGATTATTAATCTTTTGTTGGTTTGCAAGGCAGTGATTTACAGCTGAGCATCCTCATTCCATAGGAAAGAAAAATGCAGCACCAGCTATCGAGGTAAATGTGCATGAGTACTGAGCTCCAATTCCATATTATGAGCACCTGTGTACTTACCACACTGTCTCCACAGGAGGAGAACACAAAAGACATTCGTGACTTTCCAGAAGAGCCTGACAGAGGGCAGAAGGGCCAATCTGAGAACTATGCACCTCCATTAAAAGTACAAGGGGCAATGCATAAGAAGCGACAGAGATTACCCTTCCTTAAAGGTGATGGACGTTTGTTACTCCGATTTTCTAGGCCGGCCCCTGAGCATTCTGGACAGTGGTGGCTGATGCACGTCAGCTTGCATTTTCCCGTTTACTGCCATGAAAGCAGTGTCAGTAGTGACCTTTCTAGGATGGTACTTTCCAAAAGGTTCAGTGAATTAAAAATTGTAATTAGATGGCACTTTAGGTACCACATGAGCCTAGAGTTCTTCCTACTTTGCAAAGCCACACGTTGCCCCAATATAGTTGCAGTATGATCTCAAAGAAAAGTGCTAGAAAATTGTTTCAAGAAGCTGATACCATACTTTCATTCTTGAGTCTCTGTAGCAGATAATTTTTGAAGCAACCTATGAGAGACAAGGGCCATATCTCTACCTTTGGCAACTTACTCTAGTCTGAGTTCCTAGTTCTAGTGGAGAGAACAATCACAATCAGAGGCATATCGGCAATGAGGAATCTATTAAGATCATCAAGGTGAGGAAGACAAGCATGTGTGTGGTTCTGTAAGCATGAAACAGCATTTAGGAACAGTTAAACAACGTGCCGTTATACAGTCTCTGACCACAGATGACTCAAAAGAAGATAATATAGCACAGCTAATTTCAGTTACTTCTCAACTGACTAAACAGATCGCTGAGCTTCAAAGTCAACTTGCTGTTCTACAAGATTCAAAACAGCAGAAGGTAAAGGGAAGCTCTAAGACAGCAAGTGATAAGCCACTAAAAGGAAAGGCAGACACAAAAGATAAACAAGAGTCCACAACAACCATTAACAAACAGCCAAGTGTAAAACTGAAATCTTGGTACTGTTTTAAACATGACGAAGATGGGCACATAGCCAGCTTTTGCTCCTATGAATCCAATCCTGCATTAGTAGCAGAAAAGATAAAACAGCTTGAAAAGAGACTGAGTGAGTGGGAATCACGTCATGGTACTCCTAAGCCTTGTTCTAAACTAGAAGCAGTTTCTGTTGTGGGACAAACGGGAACTGATGTTGACAAAGTATGTAGCAAAAGCTTCAAGATCTTGCCCAGGGAGACAAAGTCCCAGAAAGAGCGGGAACACATCTTGAAGTTTACTGAAAGTCATCTGGTGAACTCAGGTGATATGGTTGAAGTTAGCGCTGATATTGTGCATGTAATATGTGAGAGTTGTCTTATCCAACAGACAGAACCTGCCACAGATGTCGCCATTATATTTGTTAGATCCTTAACAATCCATTCAAGTGCTATAACTGACAATTATGCACAAGAATATCAGTGTGGGAGATTACCGGTTATTTCTCATCTTTCTGATGCTGAGATTACCGACTCCCAGTTGGCAGATCCTCTTATTAGGGAATCATCAAGCAGATGGAAACTAGAGAAAACCATCTCCTTCAGTGAGAATTGCAATCCCCAGACTACCCTACCTTCTCAGAGAATGGGATCATCCAGAGCTAAAAGATGGAATTCTGTACAGGAAAAGATTAACCAGAAATAAAACAACATATCAGCTTATTTTACCTGAGAAATTTCAATCTGAGGTACTTAAGAGTCTTCATGAAAACTTTGGTCACATGGGTATCGATCGTACCCTGGATTTAGTCAGAGACCAATTCTATTGGCCCAAGATGGCTGCTGATGTAGAGCACAAGATTAAAACAAGCAGTCAAGGCATAAGAAGAAAGACCTTGCCTGAGAAAGCTGCTCCGTCAGTGACTACTTAACCCTTGCAGCTGGTCTGCATGGACTTTCTTAGAATCGAATCAAAGTAACACAAAAGATGCGTTAGTAATAACTGACATTTCATAAAATATGCTTTGGCTATTCCTACACCTAACCAAAATGCCAAGATGGTTTCAAAGTGCCTATAGGAGCATTTCATCTTGCATTATGGCTATCCTGAGAGCCTACACAGCGATAGAGGGCCTGACTTTGAATCCCACTTGATTAAAGAATTGTGTGAGAGAGCTGGAAGTCAAAAAGTCAGAAACACACCATATTATCCCAGAGGAAACCCTGTCGAGAGGTTTAACAGGACCCTCTTAAATATGTTTTTACCCTGGAGATGAAAGATAAAAGTCGCTGGTGAGAATTTATGAAACCCCCCGCCCATGCTTATAATTGTACTAGGAACGAGATGAATGGCTTTAGACCATATGAATTGATGTTCAGACGACAACCCAGACTCCCAGTTGACTTAGCTTTCAGATTACCCTTGAAAGACAAACATGGTACATCACATTCTCGGTAGGTACAAAATTTGAAATCTCATCTTGAGGAAAGCTCCACAGGAGAACTCATAGAAAATGGCAGACCAAAGCAAGAACAGATATGGTAAACATGTGACAGCTTCAGAGTTGAAAGGAGGAGACCGAGTACTAGCAAGGAACAAATTTGCCAATAAATGGGAAGAAATAGTCTATGTAGTGGTGAGCCAAGCTGGTGATCTGCCCGTCTACAAGGTACGTCCTGACAACCAGTCTCAACCCATATGAACATTACATAGGGATATATTGCTCCCTTGTGGATTTCTTCCTTCTGAAGACAATGAACACGTTTCTCCAGTCCCTGTTCACAAGTACACAACTCACAGGAGTACAGTACTAAGGACAGCTGGTCGAAGAGGAAGAAAATCCAATTGACTCTGTAGAGGACGAGGATGAGGTTTTTTACCTCAAACCAAGACTTGACATTGTAGATGAATCTTCAAAGAGTTGAGAGACTGGTGAACAGTTATACAGAAGAACTGTGGGCTCCAACCCAAGCCGAAACCAGACATTTACAACCACTCCGGTTGCAGAGCCAGTGCTGGAATCCCAAAGAAATGCTAATTATTTCCCTAATGTAGAGTAATCCACTGTAGAAAATAACTTACTTGTCAGGCTTGAAGAAAACCCTGTGGAAGAAACAACAAATGAGGAAATGTATAATCAGTGTATCCCACCTAATGGCGGAAGTCTGGAAATTTCGTCAATCCCAAATGAGTCTGAGATTTGATAAGAAAAAGAGACACGTGATGAAGTGTTGACTAGAAAAGACACGACAAATGAAAATTCTCACAAAGAAGAGCCGGAACTCAGAAGGTCTTCTAGACACAGAGAAAAGCCTGGAACTCTTAACATATCCTGAGCTAGGAAATCCTTTAGTGACAATAGTTCAGTCTCTTTTCCAAGGTCTGAGTTCACTACTGCTGTCTCTTCCAGATTTCACATATGTTGAACACCCCAAACCCATTACAAATTCCATTAGTAGTGAGTATCTCTACCCTACTTACTAAAAAACCTCAGGGGGAAAGTCCTGGGAGAGAGACAATACCGATAAAAGATTTATTGAAGCTACAGCTAGAACAAGCAGCAGCTATAATAAGACAATATCAGCAGAGACAAGTGTCCAAAATCTCTACTGTGTAACCGGGAATTAGTTCTTTTAAATCATACCACAAAGGATTTGGTCAGTATTTTTTTGTGTAAGTATTGTGAATCGACTTTATGTGGATGATCAACTATTTCATCCAACGAACCAAGAAACAAGATGGCGAGCCACCCAAGATCAAAGAACCAGTACTTGAACGAAACGTGTAATGACGCAGAGGATTTAATACAGTTGGATGTTTAAGTTTATTTTCATTTGAAGTATCTGAATTTGATTTTCTGCAAGAACTGATTATTTTTGCAAAGAATTACTGAACAAGATATACTTTGTTTAAAAGTTGTGATGTTGGAGAATCGTCATGAAAGGAGTTTTAGCTGTACATACACACACACACACATATATATATATATATATATATATATATATATATATAATTTTTGAATTTGAATATGAATTTGTAGAGCTACTGAATGGAACTGAAACTGAAGTTAACCATAATAGTTGAGAATAGAAATTCAGTTAGTTTTCTAACTAACTAGGGATAAGTAAAAAGGCAAATGTTAGTCTGTAAACCTTTAAATAGGAAGTAACACTAGATCTAATTAGAGAAAATGGAGTAATAAAGGTTATCCTAATGAATCTTACAGATTCGGACTAAAAAGGAATTTGGTTTTTGTTTGATATCTGAAATTTGGAACCTAAACAGAATGTTGGAATTTTGAATTGTTCTTACTCATGTAAATATTTTGTATATATTGCTATTTTTTATAAACAAAACCTACCTCAAGAAGTGTGTGTTTTTTATTCACTGTCTCCTTCTGTTACCTAGAGCTTCTGATGGCCTACTAGCACCTAGTGTGATACTAAGTAATTTGATTTTCTCATAAAGAGTGCGTTGACCACTCAGATGAGATAAGACAAGTGCTACACAAGTGTTACAGACTGCTAACCAAACAGATCAATAGATGTCTGGATAATAAAACAATCAAGTAATGGAGATAGGACAGTTTTTGTGGTGGGTTTGCTATAACCCTGTAGAAAGTCAGAACAGGCTTGAGAAGCCGAATGGCCTGGCTCCTGTTTCTCTTTCATATTTTACTGTTGCTTCAACATTCTTTGAAAAAGATCTCACACATCATCACCATCTGCTGCCTGATATATATTCTGGTCATCATGAGACTAAGTTTTGCATACAGCACCATAAGATGAAGAGCAGAATCAAAGCCAAATGCATGGAAGATCCATTCTATTGCAGGACAAGTCTGTGACTTGCTGGATAAATAAAAATCAGCAAGATTTACCATTATGAAGGCACTAATGCCTGACACTTTGAATTAAACAGTAATTTCAGCATTTCTCCTTGATACTCAAAGGAAAAACATACTCTACTTGCCTCTTTTAATGCAGTCATAGCTATATTAAAAAGTATCTTGGTCAGCAAAAAGAAACTCACATACTTCACTTCATAATTACAGAAAAGCACATGCACTAAGGGTATGGAAATGACTAGCCACAGTGATTTTAATTTAGAAATTACTCTTAATATCTGTGCCTCAGTTAAAAGTTGGTTAAAGTCACAAAACCATCAAGGAAATGGCAAAAAGAGAGCATGTGCCACTACTCTACTGTACTGCTCACCACAATTGAGTCTGAACTGATTTCATTATGATTTTCTCCTTTCCACAAACACAAATGCCCCCAATATCAAGAGTGCTCTTTGGAGCAAGACAAGTTTTGTGAACTAAAGTAATCCTAGTTGACAATACAAGCCTTTCAAACCTGTATGCTCCGGTGCAATTGGAAAGGTATACAGTACACACATATACAAAATATCAGTGTTAATATAAACTAACAACTCACTGGTAGGTGCTGGGGATGTAGGTTAGGGAAATGTGTGCACCTATAATATGCACCAGTCACATCAAATATATTTAATGTGTGCAAATATAGAGTCTGTTGAAGTGCATTATCTATAGTTGTAAAATACATGAGAATATTTATTTTGATCTCAAACTATTCTGCAATTTACCAGTATTATTTTACCATACTTATGTGATATTAAGTGCAACAATATCGTATTTAAGAATGTTCGTAATAATTCAGCAGATAAAATTTATTTTCTAAGTTTTGCACTACTGCAGGAAAATAGTGCCTTGGCCTGAAACGTCAATTGGCTTCTCCACAGTTGCTGCCTGACCTACAGAATTCTGCCCACATTTTCTCTATGTTACTCAAGATTTCCAACATCTGCAGAATTGCTTCTGTCTTTAAAGTTTACTATTTTGTGGCCCTTTAATCTTACCATCAATTTTAGTAACTCAATGAAGTACAACTTAAATTCAGAGGTAATAATGATTTCTTCCCAGCCAAACACCTCAAAGTTGAAACTTATTATCAAAGTCAACGTACGTCAACATATACAACCCTGAGATTCATTTTCTTGTGGGCATACTCAATACATTCATAATAGAATAATAACCACAATAGAATCAATGAAAGACTGCACCAACTGGGCATTTAACTAGTGTGCAAAAGCCTACAAACTGTGCAAATACAAAGAGAAAGGAATAATAATAATAAATAAATAAGCAATAAATATCAAGAAAATGAGATGAAGAACCCTTGAAAGTGAGTCCACAGGTTATGGGAACATTTCAGTGATGGGGCAAGTGAAGTTATCCCTTTTGGTTCAAGAGCCTAATGGCTGAGGGGTAATAACTGTTCCTGAACCTGGTAATGAGAGCCCTGAGGCTCCTGTACCTTCTTCCTGGTGGTAGTAGTGAGAAGAGAACATGACCTGGACGGTGAAGGTCCTTGATGATGGATGCTGCTTTTGTGCAATAACACTTCTTGCAGATGTAATCAATGGTGAGGGGGGCTTTACCTGTAATGGACTGGTCCGTATCCACTATTTTTTGTAGGATTTTCCATTCAGGGGTAATCGTGTTCCCGTATCAAACTGAGGTGCAGCCAGGCAATATACTCACAACTTGCACAAGGAAGTATTGAGACCAAGGTCTTAAAGCTTATTGATTAGCTTTGAGGGGATGATAGTGTTGAATGTTGAGCTGTGGTCAACAAAGAGCATCCTAATGTATGCATCTTTGCTATCTAGATGTTCCAAGGTTGAACTAAGAGCCAATGAGATGGCATCTACTGTTGACCTGTTGCACCAGCAGATCCAAGTCTCTTCTCAGGCAGGAGCTGATACGTTTCATCACCAACCTCTCAAAGTACTTCATCACAGTGGATGTAAGTGCTGCAGGACGATAGTTATTAAGGCAGGTTACCATGTCACTCTCAGGCACTGATAGAACTGAAGACTGCTTGAAGCAGGTGGGTACCTCAGACTGTCAAAGTGGGAGGTTAAAGATCTCAGTCAACACTCCAGCCAGTTGATCAGCACAGGTCTTGGCCAGGTACCTCATCTGGGCTGGATGCTTTTTGTGGGTTCACCATCCTGAAGAATGCTCATATATCAGCCTCAGAGGCTAATTTCTGGCATAGTACTTAACTCAGGAAATTACTTGAAAGAATAGAACTCTGGTAATAACATCGGAACAAACAGTGATCAATCGGCATATAGCCAATCCCTGAAATATCAGTCATTGACTTTGGTATGTGATTTAATGCACTTCTCTTACATATGTTTAACTGCTCACAGATACAATGTATAAAAATAGCAATATCCTGTAACTAGCATGATGTCCCCATCTCTATGGCACATTCTACAATATCATTAATTTTCACATTGAATAAACATTTGCTGGAGAATTGCCATTGTAAAAATATAACACTAAATACAGATCAATTAATTGTAAGGACAAAACATCAGATAATTAATGGTCCAGAAGAGCACTTGCATTTCCTGATATCAGTTTTGAATTTTGTTAAATCTAATTTGTCATTCATGCTCTGTGAATTTTAATTTCCTTTGTGATCAGGTCTATTGTAACTTTGATGTTGCTCAGCATTTTCACTGTAGTGATATAATAAACTGTTATCTTCAATAATTAACTTCCTATCACTATTTTACAGTATTTGAAATGGGAATTACAATTGCAGCAACAATATATTAATTAAAATATTAATCAATGGAAATTGATTGCTTTTGTTTCAAAGTGGTGCAATAGATTCTCAACAGGAAACTGAAGCTTATACCCCAAGTTTGTTCAAAAATCCTGAGACTGTTTCACTCTTATAATAGCATATCTGTAATAAATAAGAAAATGCCCAATGCCCCTTCTCATTTATGCTTATTTCCTTACAGACACAGACATACCAATAATTACATTTCAAAAACAAGAACAATATGTGTTGACAGAACGGGTCCCCTGCAAGTTGCAACACTGGAGCTGAAAATTATGACTTTCAGCTTAATCTCAGAATCTTACATTGGACAAACACAATGACTGGGATATTAACAGAGGATCGCTCTCCAAACTGTGCAAATTCAGTTCTCTGTAGAATGCATCCTTTGATATTACCATCCAGTCAGGTAGACAACAAAGCAAGCTTTCAAGTGTTAACATCTAACATTTGCTATTATTTCAAATATCCAGTACTTTTCTACATTGTTCCAACATATTAAACAATCCAAGCCATAAGACCATAAGATACAGGAGCAGAATTAGGCCATTTGGCCCATCAAGTCTGCTCCATCATTTCATCATGGTTGATCCAATTTTCCTCTCAGCCCCAATCTCCTGCCTTCTCCCCATATTCTTTCATGCCCTAAAGGGCCTGCTAACATAGCATTTGCCTACCTCACCACAGACTCAATCTGCAAATTAGCCTTTAGGGAATCCTACACAAGGACTCCCAAGTCCCTTTGTGTCTCAGTTTTTTCTATTTTCTCTCCATTTAGAAAATAGTCAAATCCTCTCATTTCTTCTAACAATGGTCAATGGCTTTCTGGTGAGTGTTGCAGCTGGAAATTTCCTATGGAAATTAGATAGTCAGGGTATAAGTAGGTAAAGTCAAGGTAAATAAAAAAAAGATTTAAAATTACAAAGAAAATTATAAGAGAAATTAATCCTTTTATTTTGTTACTGCACCATACAATGGAACCACCATACCACTGCAAAACTACCTCAATCCAACCATTCAATCTAAACTGCATGTTTTAGAAATATAGAATGGAATTCTGTTTCGCCAAAACTTCTGAATACAGCAATAATGCAAAGCCATTTTGAATGGGAAATACCAACCATATTCAACCATCCATGTATCAGATATATGAAACTGTTCAAATGGCAAGTAGAGAAGGGCAATAAATACTTGTGACACCTACTGTATATTTCATGAATAAATAATAAGTTCAATATAGTTATCTCAAAATCTGGATAATGTCTGAAAAGCACCTGTAACTGTATCATTGTGCCAAGTGTTTTTGAGTTTAACACATACCTTCCATGGCATATTTCATATCCTGTGCAAATAGGTTCCACATGACTTCTGCACTTATCTTGCCTACATTAAGCTCTTGGGGAAATCTAAAATCAAGAAAAATTGGTGTTAAAGTTAGTCAGGGAAAGAAAATAGATATATAGCCAAAACATCTATCATATGCAACAAGTCTGATTCTTATGAACTGTTATCAGTGAAGCTGCTGAATGGATGGCAACCATTATCACTCTGCTGGTTCCCCAATATAATTTAGTGAAGGCAATCTTCCACTTCCATCCCTACAAGCATCAAAAATAAATCAGATAGCACCAAGGTTAACAAAAAGACACCTAGTGAAGTAATGTTGAAGAGGATTCACATTTGCTTTGTAAGAAATGCAAAAACAAGGCAGAAATCTCAATTTTACCAAGATGATTCTGTGAAGTATTTGCAACCCAGAGTAATTTGTTTGTTTGAACTCAGAATGCAGAGAAATTTGTTTGCTTGAACTAAGAACTTCATCATCCCTCCTAATCTCTCCACCTTCATGCAATCTGCAATCTTCTCTCGATCTCTGCAGTCTCCTGCCATCTTCTACCTTCCTCCTCTGACATCACCAACCCCTTCAATGTCTCTCTTCATGGCACCCAATACCTTGCAGCTTTTGTACTGTTCGAACAACAGGAAATACTGAATATCACACAATAGGACAGGCCCTTCACCCAGGATTTCTTTGACAAACATGATACCAAATTAAAGTAACCCTTTCTCTCTGCACTTGATCCATCTCTCTCTATTCCTTACATATTTCTGTGTCTATCTAAGAGGGTCTTGAACGTCACTATACTAACTGCATCCACCAACAACCATAGTAATGCACTCACCACACTCTGTGTTAAAAAAAACTTACCCCACACATCCCCTTTAAACATTCTCCCTCTCAACTTAAAGCTTTGTCCTCAAGTATTCAACATTTCCCAAAAAATTCTGGCTACCTAACCTATCTCTCTCATTTTATAAACATCTATCAGGTCTCCACTCTGCTTCCAATGCTCTAGAGAAAGCAATCTAAATGTAGTGTATATAAATTTCAGAAGGGCATTTGACAAGGTACCCCAAGCAAGGCTTATTGAGAAAGTAAAGAGGCATGGGATCCAAAGGGACATTGCTTTGTGGATCCAGAACTGGCTTGCCCACAGAAGGCAAACAGTGGTTGTAGACGGGTCATATTCTGCATAGAGGCCGGTGACCAGTGGTGTGCCTCAGGGATCTGTTCTGGGACCCCTAGTCTATATTATTTGTATAAATGACCTGGATGAGGAAGTGGAGGGATGGGTTAGTAAATTTTCTGATGACACAAAGGTTGGAGGTGTTGTGGATAGTGTGGAGGGCTGTCAGAGGTTACAGTGAGACATTGATAGGACACAAAACTGGGCTGAGAAGTGGCAGACTGAGTTCAACGCAGATGAGTGTGAGGTGGTTCATTTTGGCAGGTCAACTATGATGGCAGAATATAGTATTAATGGTAAGACTCTTGGCAGTGTGAAGGGTCAAAGGGATCTTGGGGTTCGAGTCTATAGGACACTCAAAGCTGTTATGCAGGTTCACTCTGTGGTTAAGAAGGCATACAGTGCATTGGCCTTCATCAATCATGGGATTGAGTTTAGGAGCCAAGAGGTAATGCTGCAGCTATATAGAACCCTGGTCAGACCCCTCTTGGAGTACTGTGTTCAGTTCTGGTCGCCTCATTACAGGAAGACTTTGGAAACCATAGAAATGGTGCAGAGGAGATTTACAAGGATGTTGTCTGGATTGGGGAGCATGTCTTATGAGAATAGGTTGAGTGAACTTGGTTTTTTCTCCTTGGAGCGACAGAGGATGAAAGGTGACCTGTAGAGGTGTTTCAGATGATGCAAGGCATTGATCATGTGGATAGTCAGAGGGTTTTTCCCAGGGCTGAAATGGCTAGCAAGAGAGGGCATAGTTTTAAGGTGCTTGGAAGTAGGAAAAGAGAAGATGTCAGGGGTAGGTTTTTTTTTTACACAGAGAGTGTATGGGCTGCCAGTGACGGTAGTAGAGGCGGATACCATAGGGTCTTTTAAGAGATTCCTGGATAGGTACATGGAGCTCAGAAAAATAGAGGGCTATGGGTACTCCTAGGTAACTTCTAAGGTAAGGATATGTTTGGCACAGCTTTGTGGCCCGAAGGGCCTGTATTGTGCTGTAGGTTTTCTATGTTTCTATGTTTAAATCAGTCCAACCTCTTCTTATAGTTCATATCCTTTAATCCAGGCAGCATCCTGATAATGTAAGTGTGTGCCCTCTTCTATGCTCTCTCCAAATACTCTGCATCCATCTTATGATACTTATTCCAAGTGCAGCCTATCCACAGTTTTATACAATTGCATCATGACTTCCTGGATCCTATATCCTTGGCCCTAGCAATGATGCAAGCATGCCATTTGTCTTTGTTACAACCCAGTTGGAGTATTACATGGAGTTCTGGTTACCCCTTTACAAGAAGGACCTGGAGGATTTTAGAGGGCATAGAAGAGGGCACAAGCTTACCTCACCAGGATGCTGCTTCAGGGAAGTATTAGACTCCCTTCCCCCCCAAGAATCCCTCTGTGGATCAATGCTGTTAAAGTGCTTTCATTTACTGTGTACTTTTTCCTTACATTTGACGCCTCAAACCGCAACACTTAACACTTACCCAGATTAAAGTCCACCAGCCATCCCTCTGCTCATAATTGTAAATGATTTTACTATATCCTTTTACACCTTCTTTGTTGTTCACAACTTCCTGAATTTTTGTGTTGTCAGCAATCTTATTAACCAACCTATTTACATTTTCATCCAAGTCATTTATAAATATCGCAGTAATGGAGCTCCTAGCATCAATCCCTTGAGAACATCATCTGTAACAGACCACCAGCCAGAATAATATCCTTTCATCACTACCCTTTGTCTTCAGTGTGGAAGCCAATTCTGAATCTAAACTATCAAGTCACTGCGGATTCCACAAATCTTAATCTTCCTGATCAACCTACCATGAAGGGCCTTGTCACTAAATTCCATGTCAACAACAACCCTTGCCATACCCTCCTCAGAGAAACCCGATCAAGTCTGTAAGACATTACCTGCCCCACGCAAAGCTATGCTGACTGTCCCTAAGTAGCCCACATTCTTCCTGTTGGTAAACTCGTTCATTTCAGACTCAGCAATCAGCCTAGATGAGTATATCACCACTGTCATGGACATTATCAGCAAGTATGTGAGGACTGTGTACTAAAGAGGATAATCGGAGTGCTCCCAAACTGGAAACTAAGGGTAAACTAGGAGATCCACTCCTTAGTGAAGTCTAAGACTGCAACATTCAAGCCTGACATTTGCAAGAAATCCAGATTATGATTTCAGTAAGCTATCAGGGAAGCCAAGAAAAAATACCAGTCCAATATCGGGACCCAGACCAGCCGTCTGTTGCAGTGGGATTTACATGTTATAACAGGCTACATAACAAAGTCAGGCAGCATCCATGACAGCAGCCCAGCCCTTCCTGATGACTTAACTCAATATATACATGCTTTGAACAGAAGGATATTGGAATGTCACCACCCACCCTGACAGCCTCCTACTATTATGGGCATCAGATCAGTCTTCTGGAGAGTGAACCTGTAGAAAGCACCTGGCTCAGATGGTGACCTTTATCACATCATTAGATCCTGTACACATCAGCTGGTGGGAATATTTGCAGACATTTTTAAGCTCTCCCTGCTTCAATTTGTTTCCCACAATCCACGTTATTATGACTTGTACCTTATGGTCTACCAGTACTGCGATTTCTCTGCAAACGTAACACCTTATTCTGCACTCTTTTTTGCTTTCCTTCATACTACCTCAATGCACTGTTGTAATAAATTGAGCTGCATGAACAGCATGCAGAACAAGTTTCACACGTCGGTGAACTCAGCGGGTCAAGCAGCATTTTTGGAGACAGCTGTAATGACTCTTGATACAAGGTCTAGAAATGTCGACACACAACCATTGCCTCTTGAAACACCGAGTTCCTCTTGAATTCTGTTTTCCACTCTTTCAGTTTCCAGACACTGCAGTCTCTTGTCTTCTTCCCAAATTCACAGCCCCTCAATTTTTATCAATCATTCAGCTTTCTCACTTATTCATTCTTTCATTAGTGTTATTGTATCATATCAGTTACTTTAATGGACTAATAATCCAGAGTCAAAACATTAGCAGTTATGCATTCAAATCAAACCACGGTAAATTGATGAAATAAATCTTAAATAATAAAAAAAACTTGAATAAAGGCAGCCACAATGCACCTACTGTTACAAATCTCAACTATTCATTCGTGTTCTCCTTGCACGCTTTCCATCCATGCTGGGTTAAGCATCAAGCTAGCAACTTGGCCTTGTAAAAACAGACAAAAATGCTGAAGAAACAGAAAGGTTGCTGCCCGATGCACCACAAGGCGCGGAGAGGAACAAAAAAATGCTTAAATTCAATGAAGACCCCAAACTAATCTCATTTTTCATGCATTGTTCAATCTGTAAATATTGCCTTTTCACAACAGTTTAGAAAAAGTAACTGCTTTTATTGTACTGTACATTAACTATTATAGTCAGCCCTACTTACTGATTAAGTACTGGAGTGTATGAATTCTTGTCCTCTTCAATAATGGAGACTATTAGAGTGATGAGCTTTGGCCAGAAATCCAAATTTTTAATACTTGGTCCCTGTTCCTCAGGAGGTAGATCTTGCTTTTTGTTCTGTAAAAAAGATATAAATATAATTTGAAACATTGAATATCATGTTATATGGAGTAAAAGAAACATTTAACTCTATGACAGTTTCTGACATTTTTGTATTTACTGGGTAGATCCTGCTATTAAGTCTATGGGTAGGAAAAGGAGCCAGTAAATAATCTTGTTTCCTGTTATAACTTCCAAGCTATAGAGAGAGACACTATGGCTAACAAATTCTTCACCGATTGTTCTTGAATCACTGCTACATCTCCCATCTGCTTTGCCATCTGCTTTGCAAAATGAAGTAAAGATTTTTTTATCTGCTTGCTTAGCAGCTGTATATTTTAAGTTTCCCAAAATTGCCTTCACAGTTACAATGTACAGCACCACAGTTTTCCCTAGCAGGAAAGTCACAAATGAGGAAAAATAGCTACAAAATAAGAGGGTTGGATATTTAAATTTCTTCCCTCAAGAGGGTAGTGAATCTCTAGAATTCTCTGCCCCTGAGGGTGGTGGAGGACAGCAGATCATTAGATATATTTAAAGTGAAAGTAGATGAATATTTGAAAGAAGGTGGAGCTTTCTGGCACCTAATGGCACCTAACAGCGACTGCTTTGCCTGCATCTTTGGAAACAGCCCTATTTCCATCTTTAATATCTCTATTTTTCCCTTTCAGGGTTCTTTTGAAGACCCTGACTTGGAGTTATACGCTGACTACGGTTCTTTGCAGGAATGGGACCTGCTCTCGGGGTTTCACAACTGGCCATTGTTTGGCATGCCAAGGGCTCAGCCTAAGAGCTCTGCTTGCCTTCGGAGGACCGAGCTTTCGTGGCTCTGGAGACGAGGGGATCGGAGGTCGGTATCCGAGCAGAAGACCGGTGTGTCGTGGGAGATGGAAGATCTAAGACTGTGCCCAGAGACCCGAGATCTTTGGGCACAGAGCTCAAAAAAACCGATGCAATAGACTTTTAACATCATAAACCAGTGAGTTGTTTGTTATGTCTCCCCTCTCACTGTGAAACAGAGACATCTCTTTCTCCCTTATTAGAGAGAGAGAGAGCCTGTGATATGTTGAATGCCGGGTAAACAACGTAGTCTTTGGGGTAACGGAGTCTGTGTCTTTGCTGTTGCCTTGCTCACGCTTGAATGCTTGGAGGTGGGTGCTGATGCTTTTTTTTGCTGGTGGGGGGAGGCGGGATTGTTGCTCGCTGCCACTTACATGCAGGAGGGAGGGGAGCTGGGGGGACTCTGGGGTTCTGACATTTAACTGTCATTCATTCTCTGGGGGCAATTCTCTGTTTTTGTGGATGGTTGCAAAGAAAAAGCATTTCAGGATGTATATTGTATACATTTCTCTGACATTAAATGTACCTTTGAAATCTTTGATTAAGGAGGGACAGACACAGAAAAGAAGTTACGGCCAGCAGAAATTAGCAATAATTACACTGAATGGCAGGACAGCTTGAGAGGTCTGCTGGCTGCTCTTAAAAATATGAAGATAACTTAAAGACTAGCTTTATGCTCACATGCAAATCGAAACATCAAAACATACAGTTTTGTATCAATAGCCAACAAAATCAGAGAAGGGTGCTGGAGACAGCCCGCAACTGTCACCATACTTCCGGCACCGGCACCGGCACCAGCATCACGAGCCCACAACTTACTAATCCTAACCATGCACCTTTGGAATGTGGGAGGAAACTAGAGCTCCTAGAGGAAACCCATGCGATCATGGGGAGAACAAACAAGCTGTTTAAAGGAACCAAATGATGTACGTTCTGATTGGTGATTGCACCAACCACTACGGTGCTGTCCTGCCCTTTTTGTGTTCCTGGTGTTCTCTATTTCATGCACAGAGATTAGAATTGTTAATTTATCACTTACTGGATCAGTCTGATATTCACGACTATACAATTCATGGCAGTTGTTGAAAATGTATTCATAAGTCGAATTGAGGCAAGCTTTGACACAGTCCTTCACCACTTGACTAGCACGAGGAGGGCTCTGCAGTTCCTGCACCTAAGCATAAGTAATTACAAATGTTTAATGTATGTTCAAATATATTCAATAATTTTACAACATTCAAACAAATTTAGATGATATAGCAAAGTTAAATGGTTGTGTTATTTAGTATTTTAATTATAAAGTCTATAGGAATTTTATCCTGAATTATAACTCAAAAAGCTGCAAGATTCTCTGAAAACTGTGCTGAAAACGATTGTGGCTGTGCTAATATAATCATACTAAAGTCGAAATTGTATCATGGCAATAAAAAAAAACAATTGAGTTCATCTTACAGAGGAGCAGGAGACAAAAGATTCACCATCATACCATCCAAAAAGCCAACAGTCCTGATGTATTGTCAGCTCTTAATGCACAAACTGTTATCTGCAGTCCTCCAGACTACATAACAAATCCAGCACAGGGCAGAAAGAAAGAACCTCAGTTAAACACACTCGTGTATCTGTGCACTTTAATTGTTAACCAATTACAAATAAGGGAAAATCAACAGATGCTTGAAATCTGAGCAACACACACAAAATGCTGGAGAAACGCAGCAGGCCAGGCAGCGTCTATAGAAAAGAGTTTTGGCCCGAAATGTCGACTACTCTTTTCCATAGATGCTGCCCGGCCTGCTGAGTTCTTCCAGCATTTTGTATGTGTTTACTGTAATTGTTAGAATCCTTTGTGCAATTATGTAAAATCCACATCGTGTTGAGGAACAAAGGGTGAGATGTGGATCATAATTTGGCTCCACAGCAGGAGGAGGAACAGAGGAAAAAGGTATGTTTAAAGTAATTCAAGATTGTTTAATGTTATTTCTAGTACACAAGTGTAAAGGAGAACAAAATAATTGTTACCACGAATCTGACGCAGCACCAAAAAAATGGACACAATAACAAAAAATACAATTACTAAAAATATGTAAGGTAGTTTACATACAGAGATTGATTTATGTCCATAAGGTGATGCTAGGCATGGGAGTGTCTGTAAATAAGGTGACTATGATAAGAAATATTAAAATAGTGGTGGATGGGGGGTGTGAAGGGGAGGGTTAATAGGTGGAGGTGTAGATCAGCCTTACCGCTTGGGGAAAGTAACTGTTTTCGAGTCTGGTAGTCCTGGGATGGATGCTACATAGCGTCCTCCCTGGTGGGCGTGCAACCAGCAGGGTGGGTGGAATCCTTTGTGATGTTCCTGGCCCTTTCCCGGCACATTTTGTATTTATGTCCTTGATAATGGGAGGCTGCTGCTGGTGACGTGCTGGGCAGTTTTGACTACCTGGTCCGCCACAGTGCAGCTTCCGTACCGTGCAGTGATGCCGATTGTTTGAATACTCTCTTCTGCGTATCTGTAGAATAGCCTGTGGACACACGTGCACAGTCAGCCTCCTCAGAAAGTGAGGCATTGCTGAGATTTCCTGGTAGGGGAGAATGTGTTCTGGGACCTTGACAGGTTGTGCGAGAAGTTTTCTCCCAGGAGACTGACACTGCTCACAGTTTCCACTAATGTGCCGCAAAGTGGGCTGTGAATGGTGCAAGCTCTCCTGAAGTCAATAACCGTTTTCTTTGTCTTGTTGACACCGAGCAAGAGGTTATTTGCCTGGTACCAGGCCTCAAGCTCTTCTACCTCCTCTCTATAGGCCGCCTCACTGTTGTTGGTGATGAGCCCCACCACTATCAGGTCATTAGTGAACTTGATGATGTGATTCTCGGGTACTTGGTCGAACAGTCATGTTGAAGAGAGAATATAGAAATAGGCTCAGCACAGAGCCCTGGAGGGGGGAACCTGACATAAGTATCCTTGTTTTCTACGTGTGTCAGGGCAAGGTGCACAACAGATGGCATCTGTCACAGAGCACTTCTGTAGATAAACATATCAGTGAGTGTCCAGTGTGGCAGGAATAGAGTTTTTGATGTGTGTCATTACACCCAGTGGTTCAAAGCACTTCATGATGATTGGTGTCAGTGCCACTGGGCAGTAGTCATTTAGTTCTGAAGGTGTAGATGTTCTTTGGTACAAAGATAATGGTGTCTAATTTTAAGTACAAGGGAACAGCAGCCTGGATGAGTGAAATACTGAAGGTGTCCACCAACCCTTGTTAATGTACACACAGAAACCATCTCCTTTGGATTTCCCCAACAGGAAGTTTCTGTCTGGGCAGAACAGAGTCATACTGGTGAGTTGAAACGGCCAGCCAGGGTGTTTTGTTATTTGGCCATGCTTTGGTGAAAAACAGAATGCACCGGAATGTTCTTTCTGTGTGTTCATTCTCAGTCTCAATGAGTCCATTTTATTCTAGTGAACAGACATTGACCAGGAAAAATGATGGTACCGCTGGTCAGGTCAGGTTAGTACCCTGGCTCTCCTGCAATGTTTCTGATTCCTCTCACTCCATCTGCATCTGCCATTTCCTCGCTGAACCACCCAGGCCAGGTTGCTCAACCTGGAGTCCATAGAATCCCTAATCTATTGAGAACTGCTGTTAACTGTGCTGCCAGCAGTTTAGAAGTAATTTTGTCTAGGAGTTCAGTGGCACCGTGTTTGTGAAGCTTTGGCTGACTGAAATCTCTGACTAGAAACTTCAAAACGCTATCTAAGAATTTAAAATTAGCATCATTATTGGGAGCCAGAGAAGCCGCCTCCTCTCAGTGTGCCATCATATTTTTTGGTGAAACAATGCCATTATCATGGGCATGTTGTTTTAGCCGGGGGTGGTAATTGGGGACAAGCTCCCACTACCTAATAAATGTTCCCAATGGTGTGTGCCAGAAATAGCCCCTGAAAACTATGCCCAGCTCCTGGATTACATGTGTGGCTTGGCTACTAAGACTGAGAGAACCATTTCTACTGGCAGGAAAGGGGGCAAAGGCGGGTTACTGGCACTTAAAACCAGCCGCTTCAGGCAGAAGGGGCTTGTCAATCATGGTTGACTGCTCATCTCATCTACAAGAAGGAAAACTCTGATCTCAAACCCCTGCTACCTTGTGGCTATAGCCACTCATGGGGAAGGCTTCAGGAGTAAACCCAGAGGGAAAAATCCAGAGCTGGAGTCCCTAAGGCAGTTCTATATTTAGTTCAATGCGACTCCTGCGACACACGTGGTACCAAGCTGTATCAGACTCTGCCGTTCCCTTGGGTTCATCAGATGCCTGGAGAGGGTGAGCCTGCTACATGAGCAACAACTTGCTGTCTATATCGTACTACCCAGGCTTATGTATCTAGACAGCAAGGACACAATATCCATTGTCAACTCTGACCGACAGAGGCCGTAGACAGAAACAATAACAATTTACGAAGTGGATGTGTTAGGACACCATTTGTTCCAGTGTGACTACCTGCTGATCAATAAAATTATGGGTGATCTATTATCCCAACTTGACTTCACTGTTTTAAACCTGTATCCCTCAATTTCCCTAATATCTAAATGTTCATCAATCACTATTTTGAATATGCTAAGCAAATATGCCTTCAGAGCCCTTATCTCTTAATTAAAAAGACAACATCTTAATTTTATGCCCCATTAAGGAAAACCCAATGACCTCTAACTCAGACCTCCTTGATCATTCCTAACCCCTGCTGCACCAGCTGCTGCTGCTCCTGATCCTCTGAATCTTCACCCATCACAAACGCATAGCCACTCCTTCAATGGCTGACTTACTGCACCCATTCATTCCCAGGTCCTCTAGTGGCCAATCCAAACCATACATCACTACCATCAAGTGACTGACTCCAACCCTTTCCAGAACCCCCCACCCCACCTCATTCTCCAGCTGCCCTCGGTTTGACAAGGTGCATTTCCCTTTCCAAACTTCGTAGAAGGTGAAGGAATAAATGTCATGCCAATTCAGTGAAAGGCTTGAGATGGAACAGTGCAATTCCTCGACCAATTGGCTGCTAATCTAAGTAAAACAACATATTGTAAATAGCTCATGGTGAGCTAGACGAAAAGTGAAATTAGTGAGGAGAGAAGAATGAGAAAAATTTGAGATAAAGAGAGGAGCTAGAGATAAGGGGGAGTAAAGTTGAAAGGAAAAGTGGGTAAGAGGAAAGAGAAAGATGGAGGGAAAAGGGAAAAGGACTGAAAAGGGAAGATGAATCAACAGGAGAAGAGTGAAGGGAAGGGGGTGAGAGACGAGTGAGGATGAAAGGTGAAAGAGTAGGGAGCAAGTCACTGGAGATTGAATTGATTTATCTTTGTCACATATACTGAGGTACAGTGAAAACCTTGTCTTGCATACTGTTCATACACATCAATTCATAACACAGTGCACCAAAGGTAGCACAAGGTAAAATAACAACAAATTGCAGAATGAAATGTAACAGCTGAAGAGAAAGTGCAGTGCAGGTGAACTATAAAGTATAAAGATAAGAAAGGAGGCAGGGAAATAAATTTTTTAAAGTGAAAGTAGAGGATAAAAAAAAGCGGCAGCATAGGGGGAGATAAAGGAGTCATTATTGAAACAAATTAATACTTAACAGTAAAATTACAGGATCGGCTCCAGTTTGATTTTTAGGTTGTGGTAGAATGCATCTTTAAAACTCAGCTGGGCCGTAGGCATCTTTGCGAAACATCCCAGGAAGTCTTTCTCTGAATATTTTATAGTAAGTTTAATTAAAATAGGTAAGTGTGCTAAGCTTACTTTGGCATCCATGACCACAGAAAACAAAGGAGCAGTCACGAAAGTGAAAGTGAGAAGCAAAACAGTAACAGGTACAGTTAGCAGCAGAGAACAAGGTGGGAAAATTAGCTAAGACCAACAGTAGCCTGGAATAATGCTGCATCTGAGGTCTCAGATGCTACAGCAGTGTCAGACTGCTCTGACATTAGCCAGGAATATGAGGAGCCAAGCTGGCACTTAAGTGCAAGCACCATGGATGAGGAAGGAAGCCACAGTGAACAGCCAATTCACGGAATACTCTACCTCTCTGAAGTAGAATTATGATGGTTGTAATACAGTAAACAGACAGGCTACACAACACAAGCTCAGCAGCAATGTGGAAAAGTAAAGCTACAACAGATATAACCAATGAGACCATTTTAATATTTTTATTTTAGGTCAGAAGTTTGGGGAGTGAGAGGCAAATTGATAGGTGACAAAAACTGCAGGTGAAGCCTAGAAGAGGGGCAAAAAATGGTTCACAAGCATATATAATCTGACTCTCATTTCCCTTATTTCTCTACTTGAAGTAGCAGCACTTTGCGCAGCCTCTCCGGTGAAATGATATCATATTTGTTAAATAGGATACCATGCACAATCCTGATTTGATGGAGACAGCCATGAGAAGCATGGAGGAACATCTGGAGAAACTTCTAAAATGCCCGGTTCGCTGCTGCTGCTACTGTGTGATCGAGAATCTCCGGACGGGAGGCCCCAAATCCTCGGCTTTGCCTGCTGCTGGCAGCCAGGGCTGGGGTCGAAGCGCTCAGCAGAGGTGGTGCTCGGTGCTCGGTGTCGGAGAGCTGGTCGGAGGCTCGAAGTTTTCGGACGACTCAGAGTCGGACTGTGGTCGGACATGGTAGGGAGAGTTTTCTTCCTTCTCCCGTCTGTGTGAGATGTGGGACTTTCGAGAGACTTTGAACTTTTTTTTTTACCGTGCCCATGGCCTGTTGTTCATCAAGTTACGGTATTGCTTGCACTGTCGTAACTATATGTTATAATTATGTGGTTTTTGTCAGTTTTTCAGTCTTGGTCTGTCCTGTGTTTCTGTGATATCACACCGGAGGAATATTGTATCATTTCTTAATGCATGCATTACTAAATGACAATAAAAGAGGACTGCGTGTCCTCATAATCTAATCATTGTTTATAGCAGCTGAGAAAGGCAGTAAAACAATTACCTTCATTCTGAAGAAGGTTATACTAGTCAGCAGATCAACTGTGGACTTCAGATCTTGCAACCGTTCAGGGCTACTTGCGGGAAAATTATTCTATCAAATAAAACAATATTTCAAATTCTCTGATTCACTATTTTCCATCAATATCAGATGGAGATAAAACATGAATACAACTTTTCACTTCTTTAAGTAATTATTACATTTTTAAGTAATTTAACACAACTTTGAGCATTTTAGCAGATAAGCTGCAGTATAACTCATTCTACCACTTTTTAGCATTTGAACAAGATTTCATCTTCTGTAAGCATCAATTGGATAGACATATCATGTCAGCATTAAGCATCCTCTGGGATTAAATACAGAATAGAAAATAAATCCATCTGGATTGCCTAATAATTAGTTTGAGATGAAAATACAATAGGGTACTGACGCAAAATGTTTAAAGCTTCCTAAAAGCCGCTTTTTGACTTTTTTAAAATGTATACTAAAAAGAAACTGTGACTACTACAGTAATTTGAATTTGTTCTGAGTTCAGATGAGGAGAGGTGTGTCAGTTCTTGGCCCATTTTTTCTTGCTTGCCCTTCTTCCTATTGCTTTCCCAGATTGCCTGGAGAAACCTGGCAACAAACTTTGGTAATGACAGTAATAGCTACAACAGCTCCTAATGTTCATTTCAACAACTTATGCCTTTTCACCAGGGAGGCTCTTGTGTCCCTTTAAGTACCCAACTGTTTCTTCAGATGCTAGCACACATTGCAACAACAGGACTACTCATTACCAATGGGGTGGGTTGGGGTTCCTGTTCAGAGCCTGAAATATTTTTTTCCTGACAAATTAAACTTTCTCTAAACTAGAAACTGCGGTGAATGGAGCTGGGAAGTCTCCAGACAGAATGAATTATTCTGATATCATAACTTCAAGCTGATAGGCCTTGACAATGGCAAAGCAATTTCAGTATGCAAAAAAAAAAAATGGCTGTTCACTCACATAGCTGGTTTAGGATATATATGGCAGTAACTCAGAATAGTTTTGAATATTTATTAATAAATACATTTGTACAATTTTCAACAGAACAAAATTCTACCCATCAAAATATATTTTCAACAATTGACAATTTATCTGGAATATTAAAAGCTCGCTTTCCTTTCACAAATACAGAAAAACTCTGATAATGCAGGGTGTTTGGAAATCTCCATTTTACCAGGTTTTGTTTCTAATGTGTCCTTTAAATTCAAGAGAGCTTAGTGCTCCTTTTATTATACACCAGTGTTTATTTCCCACACTCCCTTTAAGCTTTCCTGAATAAACTAACTTCACCTAACATGCACTAATTAGATTCTGTTCCCCAACAATCCTTTAAAATTAATGAAATTCTATTTCCCATGCTCCTTTTAAACTCACCAGGACAATGTTCCCCGTTCTCTCTTTAAAATTATGGAGCTCCACTTCCCACACTCCCCTTAAACAGAATAGGTCTTAGTTACCTGCATTCTCTTGGAACTCACTCAGTTCACTGGAAGATCTACTATATTATTGGGTAACATTCAACAAATGATAAATAAACCCTGTTGAGGTATTAATAGGAAAAATATCCAGTTGTCTAGAAAATCCCTAGTCTAGTATGTCCATATATTCAGGGTGCCAGAATGCCAGAGTTTTACTGTGGTAGTTTTGAATTTTGACCTATCACAACACACCACGTTTCTCAGAAATTGAGAAAAGTAAGTTAATTATATGTAACTTTACCTATTTTCCAAAACTGTTAATGATGCATATGTTAATAATGTCTTTTGAAGTCTACTTATTTTACATTTAACAATATATTGGCATTTAATCCACCTCCTGTCAACTAGAAGAAAATAATTGCATGATAAATAAATTTTTTGAACATGATATTGTGGAATATAGGTATCGATTAATTTGCATGGGGGAGGAGAATATATACTAAGCATTGAAGTACAAGTAAGTCACCAAAGGGTTTGAAGGGCATCACATTTAATAATGGAAGAACTGGAGTAGCTCAAAAATGTCAGCTAACCTATAATAGAACCTTGACTCGACTTTTACAATTAATTGAAAGCTGCATCATCTGTTCAATATTAATAGTATGATAGCATAAGAAGTGATAGTATACAGCAAAAATGATGTCACATTGCTCACTGAGACTTTGGCACAATCTAGAGTTCAAACCAAGAAATAGAATTATTTAAAAAGTATTAGGTAGCAGTTTACAGTATTACAGTAAATAGGTAGTTAAGACAATTTTCACTCACCCTATACATGGAAAGGTCAATACGAAGTGAATTGTGCAGTTGATCAAGCAGTTTCACAAACCTCTCTTTCTAAATTATTAAAATAAAAGAAGATTGAATTTCAATGTAAAAATTTCTCAGTAAACATCTCCGACTTCGTAAGAGACTACATTAAGAATTCTCTAGCTCTTAATCAGCACTATATTCGAAAATCCATTGTTTTATTCATATTTAGGCCATAAGATATACAAGCAGTTTAGGCAATGCAGTATATCAATCTGCTCGTTCATATAATCACAGCTGACTTATTATCCCTCTCAACCCCATTCTCCTGCCTTCTCCCCATAAACTTTGAAGCCCTTGCTAATCAAGAACCTTTCAACTGCCACTTTAAATACCCTATGGCTTGGCCTCCACACCATCAGAGGCAATGAATTCTACAGTTCCTCCATCCTCTGGCTAAAGATATTCCTCCTCTCCTCTATTCTAAAGGGGCACTGTTCTATTCTGAGACTGTGCCCTCTAGTCCGAGACCTTTCAACCACCATTGGAAATGTCCTCTGCTTACCCATTCTATCTAGGCCTTTCAATATTCAACACACTTCAGTAAGATTTTCCCTCATTCTTCTAAACTCCAGCAAGTACAGGCCAAAAGCCATCTAATGCTTCTCATGTTAACAATTTCACTTCTGGGATCATTCTCATCTGGACCCTCTCTAAACCCAGCATATCCTTTCTAAGATACAAGGTCCACAACTGTTCAACAGACTCCAAATGTAATCTGACCCATGACCTATAAAACCAGGCCATTACATCCTTACTTTTATATCTTAGACCTCTTGAAATGAATGTGAACATTAACAATGCCTTCCATACTATCAATTCAATCTGCCAGTTAACTTCTAGGGAAACTTGTACAAAGACCTCCCAGGTCTCTTTGCACTTCCAACTTCTGAAATTGCTGCCCATTTAGAAAATAGGCTATGTCTCTATTCTTACTACTGAAGTGCATGACCATGCACTTCCCTACACTGTATCCTATCTGCCACTTCTTTACACAATCTGTCCAAGTCCTTCTACAGAGTTCCTGCTTCCTCAACATCATTCACTCCTCCACCTATCTTTGCATCATCTGCAAACTTGGCCACAAAGCCATCAATTCCATCATCCAGATTATTAACAGATAATGTGTAAAGGAGTGGTCCCTACATTGACCCCTGTGGAACACTACTAGTCATGGCCAGCTTAATAGAAAAGGCATCTTTTATTCCCAGTCCTTGCATTCTGCCAGTCAGCCACTTGGTGGTACCTTGTTCTGCCATTTTATGAATGCTTTTCACTTTCTTTGAATTGGTTTCTCATCTGCTTTGAGCAATAACTACATTCCACCAGGCCTTCTAAGCAACAAAATACTTATTATCTAAAGATTTCAATAATTATTTGGAAGATATCTAGCACAATGTGAAATACCCTGGTTTATTAACATAATGCAGCTCCTCCCAGGCTACAGCAGGGTTCCATTCCTGTGAACAGGTCATAGCCTGTACAACTTCAGTTACAGCAGGTTTGCTAAAGCTCTTGGGAAGGGATTAAACTAATTTGGCAGGAGGATGGGAACCAGCGTGATAGGGCTGAGGACAGGGATGTTCAAAGTTCAAAGTAAGTGTATTATTAAAGTACATATATGTCACGATGTAGAATCTGAGATTCATTTTCTTGCAGGTATAGCAGCTTGTGGTTAATCCCATCTGGGGAAAGGCAATTCTATATTAGGTGTTCTGTAATGAACCAGATTTGGAAAGACAAACTAGTAGGGATAACAGCAGAATAGCAATGGTTGGAGTTTCTGGGAGAAATTCAGAAGGCGTAGGATAGATACATACCAAAGATGAAGTAATATTCCAAAAGGAGGCGAGGCAATGTGGCTGACAAGGGAGGTCAAATGCATATAACATAGCAAAAATTGGTGAGAAGTTAGACTCACAACACGCTGGAGGAACTCAGCAGGTTGGGCAACATCCGTGGAAACCATGAGTGACGTTTCGGGCCGGAACCCTTCGTCAGGACTGTAGGGGGAAGGGGCAGAGGCCCTATAAAGAAGGTGGGGGGAGGGTGGGAAGGAGAAGGCTGGTAGGTTCCAGGTGAAAAACCAGTAAGGGGAAAGACAAAGGGGTGGGGGAGGGGAAGCAGGGAGGTGATAGGCAGGAAAGGTGAAGAAAGAATAGGGTAAAACACAATGGGTAGTAGAAGGAGGCGGAACCATGAGGGAGGTGATAGGCAGCTGCGGGAGGGGGCAGAGTGATATAGGGATAGGGTAAGGGAGGGGGAGGGAATTACCGGAAGTTGGAGAATTCTATGTTCATACCAAGGGGCTGGAGACTACCTAGACGGTATATGAGGTGTTGCTCCTCCAACCTGAGTTTAGCCTCATCCTGGCAGTAGAGGAGGCCATGTATGGACATATCTGAATGGGAATGGGAAGCAGAGTTGAAGTGGGTGGCTACTGGGAGATCCTGTCTGTTTTGGCGGACGGAGCGGAGGTGCTCGACGAAGCGGTCCCCCAATCTGTGTCGGGTTTCACCGATGTAGAGGAGGCTGCACCGGGAGCACCAGATGCAATTGATGACCCCAACAGACTCACAAGTGAAGGGTTGCCTCACTTGGAAGTACTGTTTGGGGCCCTGAATGGTGGCAAGAGAGGAGGTGTAGGGACAGGTGTAGCACTTACGCTTACAGGGATAAGTGCCAGGTGGGAGATCCGTGGGGAGGGACGTGTGGACCAGGGAGTCGCGGAGGGACCAATCCCTGCGGAAGGCGGAGAGGGCCGGAGAGGGAAAGATGTGCTTAGTGGTGGGGTCCTGTTGAAGGTGGAGGAAGTTGCGGAGGATAATGTGTTGGATCCGGAGGCTAGTGGGGTGGTAGGTAAGGACAAGGGGAACTCTGTCCCTGTTGTGGTGGCAGGAGGATGGGGTGAGAGCCGAAGTGCAGGAAATGGAGGAGATGCGGATGAGGGCATCATTGATGACAGCAGAAGGGAAACCACTTTTGGACATCACTTTGGATGTCCAATCCCTATACACCTCCATTCCCCATGAAGGCGGCCTCAAAGCCCTCCACTACTTTCTGGATAATAGACCTCACCAGTTCCCCACCACCACTACCCTCCTCCGGTTGGCGGAACTGGTTCTCACACTCAATAACTTCTCTTTTGGCTCTTCCCACTTTCTTCAGACCAAGGGTGTAGCTATGGGAACTCGCATGGGCCCTAGCTATGCCTGCCTCTTTGCTGGTTATGTGGAACAGTCTGTGCTCCAAACCTATACTGGTACTGCTCCCCAACTTTTCCTTCGCTACATTGACGACTACATTGGGCTGCTTCCTGCACCCATGCTGAGCTCATCAATTTCATCGACTTTACTTCTAACTTCCACCCAGCCCTCAAATTCACTTGGTCTGTCTCGGACACTTTTCTCTCCTTTCTCGATCTCTCGGTCTCCATCTCTGGAGACAGACTGTCCACTGACATCTTCTACAAGCCCACTGACTCGCATAACTACCTCAACTATACCTCTTCCCACCCGCCACATGCAAAAATGCCATTCCCTATTCCCAGTTCCTCTGTCTCTGCCGCATCTGCTCCAAGGATGAGGTTTTCCGTTCCAGGACATCTCAAATGTCCTCTTTCTTTAAGGATCATGGTTTCCCTTCTGCTGTCATCAATGATGCCCTCATCCGCATCTCTTCCATTTCCCGCACTTCAGCTCTCACCCCATCCTCCCGCCACCACAACAGGGACAGAGTTCCCCTTGTTCTCACCTACCACCCCACTAGCCTCCAGTTCCAACATATTATCCTCCGCAACTTCCGCCACCTTTAACAGGACCCCACCACTAAGTCCAGCTTTCCCTCTCCAGCCCTCTCTGCCTTCCACAGGGATCGGTCCCTCCGCGACTCGTCCACACGTCCCTCCCCACTGATCTCCCACCTGGCACTTATCCCTGTAAGCGCAAGTGCTACACCTGTCCCTACACCTCCTCTCTTGCCACCATTCAGTATTTTCAAGTGAGGCAACACTTCACTTGTGAGTCTGTTGGGGTCATCTATTGCATCCGGTGCTCCCGGTGCGGCCTCCTCTACATCGGTGAAACCCGACGCAGATTGGGGAACCGCTTCGTCAAGCACCTCCGCTCCGTCCACCAAAACAGACAGGATCTCCTAGTAGCCACCAACTTCAACTCTGCTTCCCACTCCCATTCAGATATGTCCATACATGGCCTCCTCTACTGCCATGATGAGGCTAAACTCAGGTTGGAGGAGCAACACCTCATATACCGTCTAGGTAGTCTCCAGCCCCTTGGTATGAACATAGAATTCTCCAAACTTCCGGTAATTCCCTCCCCCTCCCTTCCCCTATCCCTATGTCACTCTGCCCCCTCCCCCAGCTGTCCACCACCTCCCTCATGGTCCCGCCTCCTTTTACTACCCATTGTCCTTTCCCCTATTCTTTCTTCACCTTTCCTGCCTATCCCCTCCCCCACCCCTTTATCTTTCCCCTTACTGGTTTTTCACCTGGAACCTACCAGCCATCTCCTTCCCACCCTCCCCCCACCTTCTTTATAGGGCCTCTGCCCCTTCCCTCTTCAGTCCTGGTGAAGGGTTCCGGCCCAAAACGTCAACTCATCGTTTCCATGGATGCTGCCCAACCTGCTGAGTTCCTCCAGTGTGTTGTGAATGTTGCTTTGACCCCAGCATCTGCAGGTTATTTTGTGTTGGTGAGAAGTTAGAGGAGTGGAAACGTTTAAAAGCCAACAGGAAACAACTAAAAATGTCATAAGGAGAAAAAAGATGAAACATGAAGGTAAGCTAGCTAATAATATAAAAAAGGATACAAAACATTTTTTCAGATATATAAAAACTAAAAGAGAGGCAACAGTGTATATTGGACTGCTTGAAAATGATGCTGGAGGGGTAGTAACAGGGGACCAAGAAATGGCAGACGAACTTTATGTCGGTCTTCACTGTGGAAGACAAGAGCAGTGTGCCAGAAATTTGAGAGTTGCTATTACTAAGGAGGAGGTGCTTGGGAAGCTTAAAGGTCTGAAGATAGGTAAGTCACCTGGACCAGACAGACTACACTCCAAGATTCTGAAAGAAGTGGCTGAAGAGATGGTAGGGTCATTAGTAATGATCTTTCAAGAATCAGTAGATTCAGTAAGAACTCTGGAGGACTGGAAAATTGCAAATATCCCTCCAGTCTTTAAGACAAGGAGGCAGGAAAAAGTAAATTATAGGCCAGTTAGCCTGACTTCAGTGGTTGGAAAGACGTTGGAGTTGACTATCAAGGATGAGGTTTCGGAGTACTTGGATACACATGATAAAATAAGCCAAAGTTAGCATGGTTTCCTTCATGGGAAATCTTGCCTGACAGATCTGTTGGAAATCTTTGAGGCAAGTGCTGAAATTACCAGCACCCTGGCGGAGATGTTTAAATCATCCTTAGCAACAAGTGAGGTACCACTATTTAAGAAAAGTTCCAAAAATAAACCAGGAAGTTGTAGGCCGGTGAGCCTGACATCAGTAGTGGCAAAGTTATTGTAAAGTATTCTAAGGGAGCAGATATATGAGTATTTGGATAGACATGGACTGATTAAAGATAGTCAGCATGACTTCGTGTGTGGTAGGTCGTGTATAAACAATCTTATAGAGTATTTCAAGGAAGTTACCAGGGAAGCTGATGAAGGCAGGGCAGTGGATACTCTCTACATAGACTTTAGAAAGGCCTTTGATAAGGTCCTGCATGGGAAGTTGGGCAAGATGGTTCAGTCGCTTGGTATTCAAGATGAGGTGGTAAATTGGATTGCACACTGGGTTTGGGGAAGAAGCCAGAGAGTGGTAGGAGATGGTTGCCTCTCTGACTGCAAGCTTGCCACTAGTGAAGTGTCACAGGGATCGGTACTGGGTCTGTTGTTGCTTGTCATCTATATCAACGATCTGAGTGATAACGTGTTTACCGGATCAGCATATTGACTGATGACACCAAGATTGGGGGTATAATGGACAGCAAGGAAAACTATCATGACTTGAGTGGCATCTGGACCAGCAAGAAAAATGGGTTAAAAGTGGTAGATGGAATTTAATGTAGACAAACGTGAGGTATTGCACCTCAATAGGACCAACCAGAGTAGGTCTTGCAGTGAATGGTAGGGCACAGAGGAGTGGGATTTGGGAATACAGTTCCATAATTCATTGAAAGTCGTGTCACGGGTTGATAGGGTCATAACAAAGGCTTTTGGCACACTGGCCTTCATATATCAAAGCACTGAGTACAGGAGATGGGATATTATGTTGAAGTTGTATAAGACATTGGTGTGGCCTAACTGGAGTAGTGTTTGCAGTGTTGGTCACCTGCCTAAAGGAAGGATGTAAATAAGGTTGAAAGAGTACAGAGAAAATTTACAAGGATGTTGCTGAGGTTATATGGAAAGACTGGACAGGTTAGGACTTTATTCCTTGGAACGTAGAAGATTGAGAGGAGAGTTGATAGAGGTACACAAAATTATGAGGGGTATAGATAGGGTAAATGCAAGCAGGCTTTTTCCACTGAGGTTGAGTGGGACTACAACTGGAACTCATGGATTAGGGGCAAAAGGTGAAAAGTTTAAAGGGAACATGAGTGGAATGTCTTCACTCCGAGGGTCGTTAAAGTGTGGAGAGAGATGACGATGCAAGTGGTACATGTGAGCTCGATTTCAATGATTAAGAGAAGTTTGGATAGGTACATGGATGATAGGAGTATAGGGCACTACAGCCCTAGTGCAAGTCAATGGAAGTAAGCAGTTTAAAAGGCTTGGCACGGACTAGATCGGCTGAAGGGCCTGATTCTGTACTGTACTCTTCTATGACTTTAAATGGCAAGCAGGATAGACAGTCAGTGGACGTTGTTTATTTGAATTTTCAGAAGGCATTTGAAAAGATGCTGCACATGAGGCTGCTTAACAATATAAGGGCCCACAGTATTACAGGAAAGATACTGGCATGAATAGAAGGCTGATTGACAGGAGGCAAAAGTGGGAATAAAAGGGCCTTTCTGGTTGGTTAATGATCAATAGTGGTGTTCCGCAGGGGTCGGTGTTAGTACCACTTCTTTTCATGTTATATGTCAATGATTTGGATGACAGAATTGATGGCTTTGTGGACAATTTTACAGGTGATACAAAAATAGGTGCAGGGGCAGGTAGTGTTGAGGAAGTAGCGAGTCTACAGAAGGATGTAGACAGATTGGGAGAATGGGAAAAGAAGCAGCAGACAGAATATAGTGTAAGAAAGTGTATGGACATTCATTTTGGTAGAAGGAATAAAGTTGTAGAATATTTTCTAAACGGGATGAAAATTCAAATATCAGAGGTGCAAAGGGACTTGGAAGTCCTTACGCAGGATTCCTAAAGGTTAACTTGCATGTTGAGTCAGTGGTAAGGAAGGCAAATATAATGTTAGCATTCATTTCAGGGGAACTAGAATACATAGCAAAAGCAAGGATATAATGCTGAGGCTTTATAAGGCATTGGTCAGACCACACTTGGAGTATTTTGAGAAGCCCTTACCTCAAAAAAAATGTGCTGGGATTGGAGAGATTCCAAAAGAGATTCAAGAGAATGATTCCAAGAATGAAAGGGTTAATATATGACAAGCATTTGATAGCTCTGGGCCAGTACTCAATGGAGTTAGAAGAATGAGGGAGAGATCTCAGTGAAACCAATCAAATCATGTTTAAGATCATGGCCTAGTGACCTAAACTGAGTGGATATGGAGAGGATGTTTCCTGTCATGGGGGAGTCTAGGACTCGAGGGGAAGCTTCAAAATAGAGGGACAATCATTTACAACAGAGATTAGGAGGAATTTCTTTAGCCAGTGGGTAGTGAATCTGTGGAGGCCAAGTCATTGGGTATATTTATAGTGAAGCTTGATAGGTTCCTGCTTAGTAAGGATGTCAAAAATTATGGGGAGAAGGCAAGACAATGGGGTTAAGAGGGATAATAAATCAGCCATGTTGGAATGGCGGAGCAGACATGATAGGCTGAATGGTCTAATTCTGCTCTTATAGCTTACGGTCTTGTAACACATTTCGTGTGTTTCAAGAAATGCAGCTGTATATTTCATTTCTAGCAGCATAAGATGTCTGCATCCCAGCTGCAACCAGAACATCCATCCAGCCAGTCTGTCAGATGCACAGTTGTATGTATAGATGGTATATACGTATGTCAGACATTCATAAGCAGGGGAGGATCTTTTTGTGCCAACTATAGCAGCAGTATCAAATTATGCAACGAATACAACCAAAATTATTCCTAAGGTTACAAACATAAACTTATTAGGACTGTACATCAACAGCAAATGATAAGACACAATAGTCTCTGAAGATCCACACAGAAAGTTCTCATTTGACTGGTTCAGAGAAGCTCTGCGTGCAAAGCAGGAGAGGAACAAACATCTGAAGGCAAGGAGTATGACTCCCACTGACCTGTGAATGGCCAGTTCTCGAAGCACATTGGAACAAGATTCCAGACTGACCATGTTCGCGTACAAGAGGGGAGTGAGATTGTGAATGGAAGCAAAACAATACATAAAACTATACACAAAAATGAAATAACACGAACATTGAAGGCGAATGTAGGGATGGACCTACCCCAAAGTTTGAAGCAGCGAAACGATCAGAGGCAGATACATTGGTAGAGGCAGTGGTGTGTGCATAGTATGCATTTATATTAGCTAACAAGGTACTCATTACAGCTGGCACTCCTGGACACATGTACTTAGAAGATAAACAAGCAAAATGCCTGTAAAGGCAGAAGCTTACAGTTAGGCATTGGACACAAATAGTACATTGCACATGTTTAAATTAGAAATAGAAAAACTGCTTTCTTTGCTACATTTTTAAAATATCAGCAAAATCTCATTTTGTAAAATCTGATGTTTAAAAAAAAACAAATATAAGCTTTTATAAAGCTATATTCCAGATAACGAAAATCAACTCACATCTGAAAAAAATACATTACCACTTCCTCAGAATTTAATTCTAATGGAAGGTATCTATGTAATGTCCCATTTCCCCCTCCCCCATCCTCCGGGATATATTTGCTTGAGATTAACAATATATGCAATTTTTTCCAAGTTACTTTTTACTTTTGACGATTCTAGTAATTTTGTACTTTAATATGAAGCATCCACCTTGAAGGTATTTTTTTTCATTCATTCTTTAGATGAGAACTCCACAGTCAGAGCCAGCATCAATGGCCCATCCCCAATTGCTAGCGGTGATTTGCCTTCTTAGAATGCTGCAATCCATGAGGTGTGGGTATACAGGAAGTTTCAAGAGATCTGGCATTGGCGTAGGAACAATGATATACTTCCAAGTCAGGGTGCTGTGTGACTTGGAGGGCAATGTCCAGATGGTGGGGTTCCCATCTTTACTTCCCTTGTTAATTAACAAGCTCTATAAATTCACTTCACGCAAACTAAATGAATACAAGATCTACTGAAATGATAACATTCGCCACATAATGTTTGTTTCAGTTTTCATTTCAGTTATGCCAGAATAACAAGCATGATTTTAATCCTGTCAAATTTTAATAACCCAGAGAGGAGAAGTTAAAACAGTCCAAGATATTTACCTGTTGACAGTCTTTACCATTTTATCATTTTCAATCTTAAAATAATCTAGTGAATGAATGGGCAAAGCAGCAACCAGAAGCCAGTCAGATCTTCCTTTATGCTTATGGGTCAACCCCTGGCTATACAATCAGGTCTTAATTGCTTCCTTAATAAAAAAACAGCATTCTTTGAGTTTACCTGGACGGTATAAGAATTTGGGTCAAAAGGGATTCAGGAGTAATGTGTATTTTTAACTTCCTTGGGGTCAGGAAAGAGGAATGCGTCTTTGCTCCTTCAACACACGGAAAGAATTAGGGGTCTCCGATCTCTTCTTTAAGCAACATTGGATATTTTTCAAAAGCCTTCCCCATGCTGTCAAGTTATTCTTTTCATGGTTGCTGTCAGGTACAATTTACACACACCTACCTGGAGCCTGCAGGTAGGCGTGTGTAAATTAACTCAAGGGATTTTAAAAAGGCAGGGCCTAACCTTGTCAAGTTCACACTGTTTGCCATCTGTCTCAGTTCCTACCCATCTGATCTAGCCCCAAATTAAGTTTGAGGTTAATCTCAGTTCTCAGACTATCATGTCTTTGAATATACGCCAGAATGTGACTGCTATATCACTGGAATAATTTGAGCTGCGTTACATTGCAACACTCTTCCATTTATTTCATTGTTTAACCATGAGTGGAAAAACACAGGTTTTATTCCTCCTGTCGGTTGTCACTAGTCTTCCTAAAAATTATATTTCAAACTTACGTCATTGCCTGGTAAATGGATTCTATTCCATAACGCATTGCAAATTCATCCACTATTTCTTGTGCAGTTTCATCAAAGTAAACCTTCCACGCTTCATCTCCTTTGGCATCTGGTATTTTTACAACACCACTACTCTGAAGATCTGTGAGACAGTGGAAAAGGTTCTGCAAAAGAGTAACAGCAAACAGCTTAGCTTTAAACTGTACGTAATTGTGAGCTAGTGCCTTTTTACGTTTGTACCTAATTGTTGATGCAAAGTAACTCCAGCTGTCAGTGATGATCCTGTTCAATTATTCATGGAAGAATAATGCACCTAAATTACTCAAAGTCACTAAGTGTCCTAACTGTTGGCAGTACGTATTTTCTGAAACTTAATCAAAAGCATTCTACACAAGCTGAATTATAATGTCATCAGAAGACAACATGAAATAAAGTGTAACTATTATAAAAATAAATATGCCTGGTAGCTTATCGCTCTAAAACATCACTGTCCCCCACCCATCATTGCGATATACTGCAGGAAGTTTCACCTGTCTGTTCATCAAATTAAGAATTAATTTAACTAATGCTATTTCTGCATCATCTGACCCAACTATAATGGCTGACATATTATATTGTAAGCACTTTCTTCCAGCTTTTCATCAGTCATACGATTTCCAAATTCCACTAGCTTCAGTTTTGTTCTGATTTTCAGACCTTACTTTGCTGCTTTCTTGCTTAGCTCTAACATCAAACCATCAGTAAACCATTATGCACAACCCTGTCAAATACTCCTCATATTCCCTCCACCTTGCCAACACAAATACACAAATGAAGCTAAATATTGCAAATGCTAGAAATCTAAAATAAAACATAACGCCCAGAAAAATAGTCAGCAGGACCAAAAACATCAATGGAGAGGTATATTTAACATTTCAAGTTGGTGACTTTAGATGAGGAAAGCCTATTTCTTTCAAAAACTATGCCTGAAAATGTTGTGTTGATTCCCAACTTAATAATATCTATTATTTCCCCTTTCTCTCTTACTAGCAGATACAACAAAATACTTCCTGTACTGGTGAAGTTCTTTAAATAGGTAAGCCATACTATGCAGGTCCAGAAAGTCTAAAATGGGTGATGTAGGTTGGTATAGAAGTGGTGTGTCAAGAACGCTTTTCATTCTGGGTCTGCTGCTACAGCTTTAAGTGCACCTTCTCATGGTTGAAAAAGGAGCTAAAGATTCAGCAAAAAGGGAAGGATGTGGAAGAAAATCACTGGTGGTTGCATATTGAAGTTTGAGGCTTGGAATTTAAGTGGTAATCAAAAAGTGGCTAGAGGAGGAAGTGGCTGACAAGCTGCCAAATTCAATGACCATTGATCTAAATAACTCCAATCTGATGGCACATACACTGATTTCTCTAACTTCCAGAAATTTCTACCCCTCCCCCTTATCTCTTTTTCAATTCCTCATCTTGGCTCCCCTCGTAACCCTTCCCTTCTCTCCACCTGCCCATCACCTCCTTCTCGTTCCCTATTCCTTTCCTTTTCTCCCATGGTCCAATGCCTTCTCCTATCAGATTCTTCTTTCTTCTGCCCTTTAATTTTTCCATTTGTCACCTCCCAGCTTCTCACTTCATCTCCACTCCCCCTCACCTGGCTCACCTGCCAGCTTGTATTCCTTCTCCACGCCCCCCCCCCCAATTTCTTGTTTGTTCCTTCCCAGTTCTGATGAAGGGTCTCAGCCTGAAACATCAACTCTCTGTTCCCCTCCATAGATGCTTCTTGACCTGCCCAGTTTCTCCAGCAGTCTGGATTTGTTGCCCAATTCTACTGTAACATTTTTTCTATTTCTAGAACAATGTTCAAAAAGCACAGAGATGCATATCATCCGAATGACAAGAAAAATGCAACAGTAGCAGATGACTGAAATGCAAGAAATAGCAGGAAGCACATGCCAAATAATGTATAATGTACAATGTCTGATTACCTTAAATGTATTACCCTTATGCAACAGAACTCATACACAAAAGCGAATCAAAACAAACAGTGACCATACTCTGTGCATTGTGGTAAATTCTCAATCCAGATGCTTTGGTACTTTAGACAAGGGGAAACCAAAGTTTCAACACAGTTCAGCTTTCTTCAGAGTTAAATTGCTTGAATAATGTTATTGCTCCTTCAAGAAAAGAATGACAATGGATACACTTCCAAAAGAAACAGTGACAAGAACTAACAGTCCCTCATCAAGTACAACATGGCTTAAAGCAGCATAATCCTCTCTCTTCCTCTATCTTGACACCAAAAAAAATCTGCTCTGTATCTGGTATAAAATTTATATTTTCCTACATCTATCATTTTGGTTTCTCTGTGTGAGAATGGCAAACTGAGCACATATGAGCTGTGAACTGAAATTCATTACGGAAAGCGAGGGCAGACAGGGCCAGACAGGCACACACACAATTTCTTTTCTCATTAATTAAAGCTGGATTTAAATTCAGACTCCAGATGCTCTAATGTACTTCGTGGTCACGTTTTGACTTGGATAATTAGCTATTATCTTCAAAATGCCTTGCTGACCGGCTTCCTATTTTTCACATTACAACTGAATATCATTATTCAGAGGGTACCAGCTATATTTTCGTATACAATCAAAAACAGCTTGGTAATATGTATATAAGCAATACACAATACCATCAGTAATATTAACCCTGATCTTCAGCAAATAAATTAAAAATAATGTAATGTGTCAATTTATGTTTTAAATCATAATTAATTGTGCTTCACTCTCAGTTAATTGCCATGTATTATTTCAATGGATATTCAGTACTGTATTTATCTTTACTTGTACAACTTTTGAAATTAAAATAAATGACAGCTTTTATGATTTTTCAGTCAACCAAACATCAGGGAAAGGGAGGAAGGTATCGAAATGCTGAACTTACTTCATGCAGACAGGTATATTGAATGTGGTAAGGAGCAACTTTCTCTTCACCTTTGATTTCAACACTGATTTGCAATCGAATAGCACCTGAGACTGCGGATTTATCTGTTCTTTTCTCTGTAAAGGAACACATGAACTCACACCATTTGCTCTTAGCAGACATTTGTATTAACCTACAAGTCACCACAAGACAGAGGTCAGTTTTAAGACCTCTAATTAATGGAAAAATGATAAAAATGCTTCCTAAAATTTGCCCAAACAAGATTTTAAACAGTGGCTTGGTGGGAAATTAATAACTGATTAATCAAAGACCCTGATTAATAGCAATTAGTTATTTTCTTCCTAAAGGACCACATCCCTATGTGGCAACAGAATGATACAGAATGTATAACACATAAAATATAATTATATAACATTTCCTATTCCCAAAACCGATGATTAAAATTGGGAAAGCTGCATTCTGGGTGTGCATTCAATTATTTACTCTCAAGAGGAAACTATCTAGGACAATCTGCAGGAAATTGCATCCCCATGTGTCAGTTCCAAACAGCCTCTGTAAGGATTCATTAAAAAATTTTATACTGCCTCAGTTTGCTCTCCAAATAGTAACCTCACTTGTTTGGAGAATTCTTCAAATATATCACAGAGCTCTGGCACAAAGAAACCAGGAATTCTGAATCATATAAACCCTTAAGAAACCACTGTAACAATTTGAAGTCTGAATAATTTTACCCAAGTGTGAAGTAACATTGCCAATAACTTGTCAACAAGATTCAATGGTAGTACCATCAGACTGACAAAGTACTATTGTTCTGCAGATATTTAGTTTTTGGATTCATTTCTGGATTATGGATTTTTTAAAAAAAAATTTCAGCCATGATTGACTACACCTAGTTCAAAACAAACACTACTGTACTTGCATTTATACAATATTTAATGTAGAAACATATCCCAATGTACATTATCAAACAGATTTGAATGGCAAGGTTGATGAGTAGCTACTATATATTATGCTGCTTTGACTGGCTGTATTCATGTATGGTTGAATAATAAACAAATTTGAACTTGAACTTGAAATAACGATTGTAAATTAAGCATTTTAAATCTATGCAGTCATAGTTTCAATCTCGATGTGGAACATTGTTGCGGCTGATTAGATCAATTTTGAGTTAGAAGCTATTATTAATTATGTTGATCATTGAAACTACAGGTTTGACTTTACCTGTCACTGTTTTCGGTCCCAAAGACAACATTTGTTCTCTGTCTACTGATTCCATCCTCTTTTACAACCTTAATATTGTATCTAATCTTGAGATCAGCCAGCTGCCAACATGTCCTTGCATCATTATCAACATTTTAACATTGCTGGATTATACCTCTGCCTGTGCTGATCCTTTATCCGTTCCTTTGTTTTCTCTAGTCTTGACCAGTTCAACATACAACCGTGGCCTTCCATCAACTACCCTCCTGAGGAAGGGTCTCGCCTGAAAAGTCAACTGTTCATTTCCATAGATGCTGCTGAGCTGCTCTAGCATTTTGCGTGTGTAACTACCCTCCAAAGCTTTGCTTACCGTGTCCAATTCATACAAAACACTCCTACCATTTATTCATTTACCACAGACCTTAAAGCAGAACCTTTACTTTAAAACTCTCATCCTTGATAAAATTCTTCACAGTAGTTCCTCCTCTATCCCTTTGACCTTACTGAACCCTATAATCTTTAAAGTTAACTACACTTCAACAATCCTGTATTCTTTAGCATGTCAAATTTAGTCCTACCATCATTAGGAGTCATGCTTTGAGTAATCAGCTCCCTGAACTCTGGATTTATTGCTTTAAACCAATGCAACCCTTCTTCTCCTTAAGGTGCTTTTTAAAATGTACCTGTCCTCACCAATAACTCCTTACTTGGATTCTTGGCACCAAGGACCAGAGCAAAAAATAAATACAAGCCACGTTTGCTTCCATGTGCCAAGCTATTTCACCACTATGTTCTTCTCAAGTCCATTTCATTGTGCACTGTACGACCATAGTCATACTTTATTGATACCGGGGGAAATTGGTTTTCGTTACAGTTGCACCATAAATAATTAAATAGTAATAAGACCATAAATAGTTAAATACTAATACGTAAATTATGCCAGGAAATAAGTCCAGGACCAGCCTATTCGCTCAGGGTGTCTGACCGTCCAAGGGAGGAGTTGTACAGTTTGATGGCCACAGGCAGGAATGACTTCTTATGACGCTCTGTGTTGCATCTCTGTGGAATGACTCTGGCTGAATGTACTCCTGTGCCCAACCAGTACGTTATGTAGTGGATGGGAGACATTGTCCAAGATGGCATGCAACTTGGACGGCATCCTCTTTTCAGACACCACCGTGAGAGAGTCCAGTTCCATCCTCACAACATCACTGGCCTTACGAATGAGTTTGTTGATTCTGTTGGTGTCTGCTACCCTCAGCCTGCTGCCCCAGCACACAACAGCAAACATGATAGCACTGGCCACCACAGACTCATAGAACATCCTCAGCATCGTCCGGCAGATGTTAAAGGACCTCAGTCTCCTCAGGAAATAGAGACGGCTCTGACCCTTCATGTAGACAGCCTCAGTGTTCTTTGACCAGTCCAGTTTATTGTCAATTCGTATCCCCAGGTATTTGTAATCCTCCACCATGTCCACACTGACCCCCTGGATGGAAACAGGGGTCGCCGGTGCCTTAGCTCTCCTCAGGTCTACCACCAGCTCCTTAGCCTTTTTCATATTAAGCTGCAGATAATTCTGCTCACACCATGTGACAAAGTTTCCTACCGTAGCCCTGTACTCAGCCTCATCTCCCTTGCTGATGCATCCAACTATGGCAGAGTCATCAGAAAACTTCTGAAGATGACAAGACTCTGTGCAGTAGTTGAAGTCCGAGGTGTAAATGGTGAAGAGAAAGGGAGACAAGACAGTCCCCTGTGGAGCCCCAGTGCTGCTGATCACTCTGTCGGACACACGGTGTTGCGAGCACACACACTGTGGTCTGCCAGTCAGGTAATCAAGAATCTATGACTCCAGGAAAGCATCCACCTGTATCGCTGTCAGTTTCTCCCCCAGCAGAGCAGGGCGGATGGTGTTGAACGCACTGGAGAAGTCAAAAAACATGACCCTTACAGTGCTCGCTGGCTTGTCCAGGTGGGTGTAAACACGGTTCAGCAGGTAGACGATGGCATCCTCAACTCCTAGTCGGGGCTGGTAGGTGAACTGGAGAGGATCTAAGTGTGGCCTGACCATAGGCTGGAGCAGCTCCAGAACAAGCCTCTCCAGGGTCTTCATGATGTGGGAGGTCAGTGCCACCGGTCTGTAGTCATTGAGGCTGCTGGGGCGCGGCGTCTTCGGCACAGGGACGAGGCAGGACATCTTCCACAGCACAGGAACCCTCTGGAGCCTCAGGCTCAGGTTGAAGACATGGCAAAATACTCCACATAGCTGAGGGGCACAGGCTTTGAGCACCCTGGTACTGACACCATCCGGTCCTGCAGCCTTGCTTGGGTTGAGACGTTTCAGCTGTCTTCTCACCTGTTCAGCTGTGAAGCCCACCGTGGTGGTTTCATGTGGGGAAGGGGTATAGTCATGACAGCAGGGTGGGGGACTGTGAGAAGGGGTAGAAGCAGAGAGTGGAATATGTGTTGGTTATATTCTATTCAAGTCTATTTATATTAATCAACAAAGCCAGATTTAGCCACCAGCCATATTCCGATTCTAGCAAATGCTTTGTAAGTTTGAATGCATTAAAAGTTGATCTGCACATTCAGTGTGGCTGTGGTGGTTGTCAGTAAGCATATTAGAATACATTCTAACCCGGGAGATATTCAAGAACAGCATAAAATTAAGAGAGCCAGCTGGAGATCTTAATGGAAGAGAATATTCTAAGCTGATTTTTGAAAGTGTCAAGCCAAGTAATGACTTCATGCTTGCTCTTTTTCCACCATCTGGCTAAGGTGCAGTTCTAGTTTATTGGAAAGAATAATAGGACAAGGGCAAAACAATTATGAGAGAATGTGGGATAAAGTATGCATGTCTTAATAATAAGAGATTAGGTGCTGAGGGAACGAGGAAGGTGTGATGAGGAGGATTACGTATGTATTAGGATACTATCTTTAATGATTTCAGCATAGCCCTGGATATGAAGAGCTTTGCGATATTAGTGTGAAGCCTCCAGAAGTACTTTGTGTGAAGGAATGGTAGAATAGATGCACAATAGCTGTTGGTATCTGAAGGATATATGCAGCTTTTGAGACCAGTGACATAATGGTCAGATTATGGTATCAGAAAACACCTTGATCATGCATCACTCCACCTAGGTTCTCAGAACTGCATATCTGGCACTGACAAATTCCTCATGTCATTTTGCAACATATGTCTGGAGTGTTCTCTGCCCCCATATGGAATAGAAAATCCATCTGCACCAGGCCTTCCAGCAAGCTTTCTCAATGTTGTGCCATACTAGCAACTTCCACCGGCACATCAAGCTGCCTCCGCATGCTGCAGGCTGACATTTAGTGCAGTCGGGATTTAACATGGTAATCCAGAGATAATCCACAGATTCAAATGCTGCCAGACCGGTATTCAAATCCAGTTAAATATTTACTCTGAGATATAAAAAACTAGTATCAGTAACGGAGACCATGAACCAATAAAATCGAAGCAACACACACAAAAATCAGGTCTGCCCTGATGAAGGGTCTCGGCCCGAAACATCGACTGTTTACTCGTTTCCATAGACACTGCCTGGCCTGCCGAGTTCCTCCAGCATTTTGTGTGTGTTGCTTTGAATTTCGAGCATCTGAAGATTTTCCTCGTCTTTGTCATAAAATCTATCTGGTTTATTAATGGGAGGAATTCTGGCACCTTCACAGAGGATGCCTTTCGTGCGTCTCCAGACATACAACAAGAACAGAAACCATGAATGAGTTACCATATTATTAAATTCACAAGTCCAATGAACATACTGTTCATATGCTTCCTCTCTCTACTTTTCATAATTCTTTCTTACCAGTGTTAGATGCTTTTCAATGGTAATCATTACAAAACTATTCAAGATTGTTTAATGACATTCAGTACATAAGTAAATAATTGTTACTCAGGATCCAACAGAGCACAAAAAATACACAACAAATAGAAAAACATAAGATAGCTTATATACATAGAGTGACCGAATGTCCATAAAGTGACGCTAAGCACAAGGGTCTGTACATTAGGGGGGACAGGAAATGATAGTAGTGGTTTGGAGAGTATGGAGGCGGTGGGTCAGAGGGTATGGAGGGAAATGATAGTAGTGGTTTGGAGGGTATGGAGGGGGTGGGTCAGAGGGTGGAGGTGTTGATCAGCCTTACAGCTTGGGGAAAGTAACTGAGTCTGGTGGTCCTAACGTGATGCTACCTTGCCTCTTTTCTTATGGGAGTGGAACAAACAGTCCATGAGCGGGGAGGGTGGAATCCTTATCATGTTCCTAGTCCTTTTCCAGCACCTTTCTGTATACATGTCTTTTGATGGCAGGTAGGCTGGTGCCAGTAATGTTTGGTAAGTTTTGACTACCCTGGTGTAGAGCCATCCTGTCTGTCACAGTGCAGTTTCTGTGCCATGTAGTGATCTAGCTTGTTAGGATGCACTCCACTGCTTATCTGTAGATTGATGTGAGTATGGATGCGCAAAGTCCAGCTTTCTTCAGCCTTCTCAGAAAGAAAAGGTATTGGTGAGCTTTCCTGATTGTGTGGAATGTGGGACCACGAGATGTACACTCCCAGGAGTTTGAAACTGCTCGTAGTTTCCACTGCTGTGCCGCTGATGTAAAAAGGGGTGTGAGTGGTGTGAGTACTCCTGAGACTGATAACCATCTCCTTTATCTTGCTGACATCGAGTAATAGGTTATTTGCCTGGTTCTTCCACCTTCTCCCTGTAGGCTGTCTCATTGTTGTCAGTAATGAGCCCCACCACCTGACAATGCGATTACTCAGGAGATTGGCCATGCAGTCATGTGTGACCATAGTGGACAGCAATGTGCTCAGCACACAGTTCTGGGGGACATCTGTGCTGGGGTTGATGGGGAGGGAGGAGAGGTGGTACAACCACACTATCTAAGTAAGGTCTGTCGGTTAGGAAGTCCAGCACACGGTTGCATAGTGGTGTATTTAGATGACTGAGGAGTAGGAGTTTGTTCACCATGGACTGTGGGACAACAGTGCTGAATGCTGAACTGAGATCCAGAAACAGCATTTTGACACTAGGGCCTTGTTTTCTAGATGTGTCAGGCCATGGAGCTCATACAATGCCTCTACATCACGAGAGGTTAAAAGGTTCTTGATCAGTTGGGACAGCAAAGGTTATTAGCAGAAGGCAGGAGAATGAGTTGAGAGGGAAAATAAATCAGTTATGATTGAATACTGGAGCAGACCTGATGGGCTGAATGGCCTGATTCTACTCTTGTGTTTTATGGTCCTTTGACACTGGAAAATTCAATGTTTGTACAATTGGGATGTTGACTACCCAGCTGCTCCTCTAGGTTGCGTTGGGTCTCATCCTGGTAGTAGAAGAGGTCAAGGTAGGACTGATCAGTGTAGGAGTAGGAAGAGGAATTGAAGTGACATATCAGGAAGACCAATGGAGAGAGAGAACAGGTGCTCTGTGAATTGGTACCCAGTCTGTGCATGGTCTCACTGAGAAAGAGGAAACTACATCAAGAATAAAGAATGTGGTTGAGAACATTGTGGGATATGGACTTGAATCTTCCTCACCTGGAAGGGCTGTTTAGGTTCTGCATAGCAGTGAGGGAGGAAATGCTGCACCTTCTGAGTTTTGGGGGAAAGTGCCCAAGGTCAAGTAGGGGTGGGTGGGGAGGGATGAGCAGAGCAGGGAGTGAAGGAGAAATGGTCCCTGTGGAATATGGAAAAGGGTGGGGAGGGAAAGATGTAGATTGTGACAGAATCTCATTGCAGCTGGTGGAAATGACATGATGTGCTGGATGTGGTGACTAGTAGGGTGAAAACGGGAAAATAAGGGAACTCTATCTGTTCCGTCTAGAGGGAGGTGGGGTAAGAACAGATGTTCAGACATGTGACATGGGTTTTATAACTTACGAGTTTAGGTTGCCCCCATTAGGAACGCTGAGATTAAGAAACAACATCTTATTGTATTTGGTGACACAGTTTCACTGTCCATTTTTCACATTCTCACAGTATTTTAAGTGATGCTTACTCGTGCTTCACCCCCTACCAGTTCCACATCCTTTTCACAGCTTGATATGTTTGTATCATCATATCAATGAAATCTAACGTTGAAGTTTCCATGCCTACACAGAATATTTAAAAATACAACAGCATTTGAAATTTGGCATGTAAAAATATACCAAATTGCCCAGAACATCGTTTCACTCACCCAGATTATACCAGACATCCATTTCTCCACTTAGTGTCCGAACCTCAATGATAGTTTGTCCCAAGAAATCATCAGATTCCCGTTTTAGCCTCTGTTTAACACGTGATTTAATATCATCATCTTCATCCCACACTCTTACTTTGATACGATCAGAGGAATTGTGGCATTCACTACGTGAAGAGAGAAAACAGATTTGCACTTGTAACAGACACCAAAACAAAGCATCAAAAAAAAGTTCCTCAGTAGTTCAATAGTCTATTTATTAATGAAAAAAGAATGTTCTTGAATGTGCTCCATTCCTTGGTGATTCCCAGTATGGATTATGGATGTATTGGGGGATCAGGAGGAATACTGAGGTATACCTACACTAGTAGACTTAATATTTGTTCTAACCTGCAAACAACCTTGCACAAAGTAGTTGGAATTATATTTCTCCCCAAGGCATGAATGTTTTAATAAGACTCAGGAAATGCAAGAGCTCTACAACTTTGTCTTAAACAATAAACAAATACAATGTTAGGTTCAAAGGTAACTGCAACTATATATGAATACATGACATATTCTCTCTTTGTGGTGTTTCTTTCCCAGAAAGAATGAACATCATTAGAATATCAAATGAAGTTGTAACAATGACTGCCAACATGCTATCATACAATGTAACAGCTATTTTTAAATGCAAAATGATCGAAACATTGACAGGCTTTCTTACGTCAAACTCTCCTATTTAGCAGCAGGCTAAATGGAAACTGACACAAATTAAAATTAGGATGAAATTTTAGAATTTAGGAAATAGAATTGGGAACAAATTCCTAGAATAAAACAATGTAAGGAAAATCTAAATTGGACAATGAAGAATATCCAAACTCTCAAAATTATCCAAACTCTCATAAGTTTTATTACAGTGCACTTTAAGGTCAAGCCATTTCTTTTCTGGAGAAGTTTTACTAGCCCGGGCCTAGGATATAAGAGTATAACACCACAAGATATAGTAACAGAATTAGGCCATTTGGCCCATCGAGCCTGCTTTGCCAATTCATCATGGCTGATCCATTTTCCCTCTCAGCCCCTATCTCCTGCCTTTACCTGAATCCCTTCATGCCCCAACTAATCAAGAATCTATCAACCTCTGCCTTAAATATACCCTTACGATTTGGCCTCCACAGCCACCTGTGGCAATGAACTCCACAGATTTACCACTCTCAGGCTAAAGAATTTCTCCATTCTAAAAGGACATCCCTCTATTCTGAGGCTGCATCCTCTGTTCTTAGACTCGCCCAGCATAGGAAATATCCTCTCCACATCCACTCTATTAAGGCCCTTCAACATGTGATAAGTTTCAATTAGGTCACCACTCATTCTTCTGAATTCCAGTGAGTAGAGATCCAAAGCCATAAAATGCTCCACATATGACAAGCCTTTCAATCCTAGAATCATTTTTGTAAACCTCCTTTGAACCCTCTCAGCATATCCTTGCTTAGATAGGTAGCCTAAAATTGCTCATAATACTCCAAGTCAGGCCCCACCACTGTTTACAAAGCCTCAACATTACATTCTTGCTTTTATATTCTAGTCCTCTCAAAAAGAACGCTAATATTACATTTTCCTTCCTCACCGATGACTTGACCTGCCAATTATCTTCATGGAATACTGCGTGAAGACTCCCAAGTTTCTTTGCACCTCAGATTTTTGAATTTTCTCTCTATTTAGAAAATAGTCTACACTTTTATTTCTTCTAACAGGTGTATAACCATACACTTCCCGACACTGTATTCTATCTGCCACTTCTTTGTGCATTCTGAGACCTTCTGGAGCCACTCTGCTTCCTCAAAACTACCTGCCCCTCCACCTATCTTCATATTTTCTGCAAGTTGGGCCACAAAGCCATCAATTCCACAAAATACTTATTCAATTTGTCCGCCATTTCCTTGATCCCCATTACTACCTCTCCAGCATCATTTTCCAGCGGTCCAATATCTATTCTTGCTTCTCCTTTTCATTTTATATATAAGACCATAAGATATAGAAGCAAAATTAGGCCATTTGGCCCATTGAGTCTGCTCTGGTTGACTCAATTTTCCTCTCAGCCCCAATCTCCTGCCTTCTCCTCGTATCCCTTCATGCCCTGTCCAATCAAGAATCTATCAACCTCTGCCTTAAATATACATAAAGATTTGGTCTCCACAGCTGCCTATGCCAAAGAGTTCCACAGATTCACCACTTTGCAGTAAAATTCCTCCTCACCTCCATCCTAAAAGGACACCCCTTGATTCTGAAGCTGTGTTCTCTGGTCTTAGACTCTCCCATCATGGAAACATCCACTGTATTAAGGCCTTCAATCATTTGATAGATTTCAGTGAGGTCACTCCTGATTTTTCAGCACATTCTTTCTAACAGTTTCAGCACATCCTTGCTAACATAAGGGCCCAAACTCCTCACAATATTCCAAGTGAGGCCTCACCAGCACTTTATAAAATCTCAACATATATATGAAGCAACTTTAGCTTTCCTTTTTAATACTATAGCTTACCTTCATATTCCACCTTTTCCTCCTTTATGACTTTTTAGTTGCCTTCTGTTAGTTTTTAAAAGATTCACAATCCTCTAATTTCCCAATAATTATTGTCTATTATATGCCCTCTCTTTGGCTTTTATGTTGCCTTTGACTTTTCTTGTCAGCCAAGGTTGCTGTTATCCTGCCTTTAGAATATTTCTTCATTAGGATACATACATATATTCTGTGCCTTCCAAATTATTCCCAGAAATTCAAGCCATTGCTATTCTGCTGTTAGCCTTGCTAGTGTTCTCTTCCAATCAATTTTAGCCAGCTCCTCTCTCCTGCCTCTGTAATTCCCGTTATTCCACTGTATTACTAATACATCTGACTTCAGTTTCTCCTTCTCAAATTGCAGGGTGAATTCTATCATATTATGATCATTGCATCCAAGGGTTCTCTTACATTAACCTCTCTAATCAATTCCAATTCATTGCACAACATCTAATCCAGATAGTTGATCCGCTAGTGGGCTCAACCCTGAGAACTTTGAAAAGCCATCTCCTAGGCTTTCTAGAAATTCCCCCTCTTTGAATCCAGCACCAACCTGCATATTAAAATTCTCCATGACTACTAAATACTGAATTGAAGGAGCTGAGTAATTGTGCATTCGATTATTTTGTGTTTTATATTGTAATTAATTCCGATCACATTTTAGAAAACTGTCTTCACTTTGACGCAAAAGAGTCTTTTTTTTGTTGATCGGTATCAGAAAAGCGAAATTAAATCCACTGTGATTCAATGGTGTAAAACAATAAAACATGAAAACTTCTGGGGGGGGGGCTGAATACTTTTTATAGGCACTGTAGACTCCCAACAGAGTCTTTTTACCCTTGCAGTTCCTCAGCTCTACTGACAACTATTCTACACCTTCCAACCCTATGTCATCTCTTTCTAATGACATAATTTCATTTTTTACCAACTGAGCCAACACCACTCCCTCTGCCTACCTACCCATCCTTTAATACAATGTGTATCATTGGACATTAAGATCTCAGCTATAATCTTCTCTCAGCCACAATTCAGTGATGTCCACAACATCATACATGGCAATCTCTAACTGTGCTACAAGTTCATCTACCTTATTCCATATGCTGCGTACATTCAAATATAATACCTTCAGCCCTGTATTCAACCTTCTTGATTTTGTCTGCTTTTTACATTGCAGCTCATCCTGTTGACTGCAATTTTGCCCTGTCATCAGTCTCTCCTTGCTAGCAGTTTCACTACACACTGTTTAAGTATGTAAACCAACTACCTCATCCTCAGCACTCTCACTCCAGATCTCATCCGCCTGTCAAATTAGTATAAACCCTCCTGAACAGCTTTAGCAAACCTGCTCAAGATATTGGTCCCCTTTGAGTTCAGCTGTTACCCATCCCTTTTGTTCAGGCTGTACCTTCCCCAGAAGAAATCCAAATGATCCAGACATCTGAACCCCTGTACTTGCATCAGTTCCTCAGCCACGTATTCATCTGCCAAATGCTCCTACTCTTCCCCTCATTGGCACATGACACAGGCAACAATCCAGAGATTACTTCTCTGGAGCCCCTGCCTTTCAGCTTTCTATCGATCTCCCTAAAATCTCTCTTCAGGACCTTTTCACTTTTCCTCCCTATGTCATTGGTGCTAATATGTACCAAGATTCTAGCTGCTCACCCTCTCCCTTTAGAATTCCATGGACACACCTAAGACATCCTTAATCCTGGCATCTGGGAGGGAAGATACCATCCAGGTATCTTAATTGCACCCACAGAATCTCATCTCCATTCCTTTGACTATGGAATCTCCTATCACTACTGCAGACCTCTTCACCTCTGTTCTCTTCTGAGCCACGGTGCCTGAGGCCCAGTCACTGCGGCTCTCCCCTGGTAGGTCATTCTCCTCAACAGTATCCAAAGTGGTACACTGAGTAAGTGGAATGGCCACAGGGATACTCTGTACTAGCTGCCCATTTCCCTTTCTTCTCCTGACAGTCACCCAGCTACCTGCCTCCTGCAGCCTAGGGGTGGCTATCTCTCTGAAACTCCTGTCACCTTCACATTCTCCCGTATGAACCAAAGGGCATTGAACTGCAGCTCCAGTTCCTTAACACGTTTCTGAGTAGCTGCAGCTCAGTGCAGTTATCTGGGAGGCTGAAGGTCTCCTAGAATTCCCACAACTCACATACAGAACAAAACACAGCCCCTGGAGCCATTCTCACTGCACTAACTATGCCCTAACAGACGAGGAATGAAGAATAAAGAAGGTGAAACTTATCAGATACTTATCTCACCCAAGTCTGATGAGCCAAAGCCACTCTGAATCTGGCCCACTCACACAATGGCTACTCCCCTTGCCCTAGTTTTATTCGCCCTCTCTAATCAATCCCATTCACTGATTGGGCACTGACTGACTCCATAATAATCCCCGAGCACTGCTATTGTGCTGTTTCTAAGCAGCAATGCAACACCTGCTCCACTTCTACACCTCCCCATCGTGTATGAATGTTGACACCCTAGAGCACCAAGCTGACCTTCCCTCCTCAAGAGGACAAGGGTCCATAGGAAGTTCACAAGAATGATCGCAGGAATAAAAGGGTTAACGTTTGAGGGGCATTTGATTGTTTTGATCCTGTACTCGCTGGAGTTTAGAAGAATGAGGGGGGATTTCATTGAAACCAATTGAATATTGAAAGGCCCAGATAGAGTGAACATGAAAAAAATGTATCTCCTCAGCCTCAGAATAGGACATCCCTTTAGAACAGAAATGAGAAGGTATTTGTTTTAGCCAGAGGGTGCTGAGTCTGTGGAATTCAATGTCACAGATGGCTGTGGAGGCCAAATCATTGTGTATGTTTAAAGCAGAGATTGATGGATCTTGATTAGTGAGGGTGTCAAAGGTTACAAAGAGCAGGCAGGAGAATGGAGTTGAGAGGCATAGTAAATAAATCAGCCATGATGGAATGGCAGAGCAGACTCAATGGGCCAAATGGCCAATTTCTGCTCCCATGTCTTATGGTCTGAACCACATTTCCATGATTGCAACAATACCATAATCTCATCTACTATAAGACTATAAGATATAGGAGCAGAAGTAGGCCATTCGGCCCATTGAGTCTGCTTGGCCATTCAATCATGGGCTAATCCAATTCTTCCAGTCATCCCCACTCCCTTGCCTTCACCTCATACCCTTTGATGCCCTGGCTAATCACAAACCTATCTATCTCTGCCTCAAATACACCCAATGACTTGGCTTCCACAGCCGCTCATGGCAACAAATTCCACAGATTTACCACCCTCTGACTAAAGTAATTTCTCCACATCTCAGTTCTAAATGGATGTCCTTCAATCCTGAAGTCGTGCCCTCTTGTCCTAGAATCCCCTACCATGGGAAATAACTTTGCCATATCTAATCTGTTCAGGCCTTTTACTGATGCACACTCTCAACCCATCCATCTTCTCTATCAGGCTCCCTGCAGAAGTTAAAATTCCTGGCTTTCTCATGCTTCCTTTCCTGTGTCTGCCAACTTTCCCTATTGGATAGCTCTATTTTCCATATATGAGTCAGCCTCCACACTGGCTAAGCTGTCAGTCCAGGGCTTCCTTAGTTTAAACCCCTGTGCTATATGAACAAAACTTCCTGCAAGGTTATTGGTCCCTATCCAGTTCAGATCAAATCCCTGTACAGGTCACTCCTTTTCCATAAAAGACCAAATAATCCAAAATACTTTCAACCCTCACTCTCCATCAGCACTTCAGCCAAATATTTGACTGTTGATATTGATCATTCCCCATTTAAAATGATCAGTCTAAAATTGTTTACTTGCCATTCGCTGATGAATTGAGCATTTCCAGAACAGTCTGTCTTTATTTCAGATTTTCACTATCTGCAGCATTTTGATTTTGCATTATGTCAAATGTGTCACCCATTGTTTAAATATCCCAAAACACAACCTTTTTAAAGTGATATTTTATACAGAACAATAGCAATTTTAACTTTTTTCCCTTATCTCATAAGAAAACTTACAAATAAAATTTCTCTTCCCACACAGGATTCAGGTTTCCATAGATAGTCTTTGTTCTCTTCTTGGTTTTGCCAACCTGAACAGTGACATAAGGATCACTAGAGCCAGTTTTATCCTTTGCTTGAAGTCCCTGAGCACAGAACACTAAGAAGATATGAAAACAAGGCTTAAGTACAGTCCGAATAGATCTAGAAATTGATTTTAAATTCCTAATGTTCTTTGAGTTAAGAAATCAAAGCCCAGAATTCAGGCCTATCAAGGTTACAGCAGTTCTCAATATTCTCCATTTCAATACAGTGCATTACAGTTAATTAGGACACATCAGGACCAGTACATTTTTGGCCCAATTAAGCGGCTGCCCCAAATAGTTTAAAATTCATGGATATTTTTCAAACGGTATTAACAAAAAAACAATCTACCATTTAACTGAATAACAATAATATGTAAATGAATTATAGAACAAATTAGAACACTTTCAATACCTCTACAGTACTATAAAACTGTGTATTAATTCCTAATAGTTATGAGAAGAATTCATCCAGTGTAGCTGCCATGTTTTTTTTTGATTGACTGTGCACGAACAAAATCAGCACACACCCTAGTACAGAGAATGGACTGCCTTCGTACAATGCTTTTGATGACTGAGTTCTCCAAATCTTCATTTCCATTGTAGTATTCAAGATGATTGTCAATACCTTCAAATTCTTCGTAGTCCCTAACTTGTTGAAGTAACGAAATTGTTTCATCTTTTCTCACAGCCACTTCTGGCATCTCCAAGCCTGAACGTTTGAACCCATGGCGAGTAAAACACTTGCTTCTTGCCAACTATCAGTGACAAAAATCACTGCTTTTTGAGCACAAACACATGCAACAGATGCTGTTTAAAAACTGCTCGCTCTAAGTACGGTATAGTGTCCAATGGCCACACAAGTGCACACGACCGATGCTAGTTAGAAACTGTCCTGCAATAGCGTCCTGTCCCAATTCAGCAGCACAGTGTCCCAAATAAACACAGGAAATCCCAGTGATTTTCTTCATTATTTTTTGTTCTTTAAGAGTTACTCCAAATAAGTGAATGCTATGAGGGCTCAATTAAATGGAATTCACTATACAGACTGCTTACTATAAACTGATTTAATATATCCTAATCCTGGAAATCACATTCTGAAAAATGAAAAATTAATATTGAAGTTGCAATTATTTGATGCTTTCTTTTCAGTATATCATTGGGAACACTCTTCTGCTGGTTTGGAGTTTAATCCCATAAAAACAATAGCAAAAGAATACACTGAGATTTATAATGTCATAATGCATTTCATTAATTACATTCAAAATCGATGAACAAAAGGAACGTATTTATCCAGCTTTTTAGCAGATTCTCAGGACATCTTTAAATGTCCTATAAGAAAATAATTATGGAAGGAAATTAAGCAATCAGCATTATCAACGAAGTTCTACAAATAACAAAAATATGACCCATCTTTAATTCTGATCATGAGAATAAATACAGAAGACCAGCTAAACCATCAACCAGTAATAATGAAACTAAGCTTTATAATCACATAGCATATCTGCATCTAACCAAATATGACTACATAATATTGAGGATGTAATACAAGAAAAACCATGGACAACAATAATTCAGAAGATGTGTGGAAAATAAGGGTTTTTTTATTTAGCCCTTTAATGCATTAAAAATGAGTAGAGAAGACCATGACTAAACCTCACAAAACACCTTGTCTACATATTCAATGTCTTGTGATCGGGCACATGTAAAAACCAGACCAGCTCAGTTTTAAAGACCTGTAGCAGATCTGAAGTACAGTAGATGCTTAAGCTCACAAGTAAGTAAATTTGTCCAACTAATCTAACTCTGCATATATAAAGACCTTTGATTACCACCAAGTTAACAAAATCAAATTGTTTAGTTTTCACATAGCACCACGCAAACTTCTCAATATTTCAAGGACAAAGTCTCTCAGTGAGAAGTCTAGGTGTTAGAACTGCCTCTACATTGTTTCTTCAATGCCAGAACACCAGTTTAATCCCTTATATTTTATCCCAAGAGTTCTCTAAACTACTCTAAAATAAGGTTAGTAGATTAACTCGTCATTGTAAATTGTCCCGTGATTGCTAATGTTAAATAGGTGTGTTGATGGGCGGTGCGGCCCATTGGACTGAAATGGCCTATTCCACGCTGTATCTTTATATAAATTAATTAATAAATAAAATCTAACCCTTACCTCCTAACAGCCCTCTGCTTTTCTATCATCCATGTGCCTATCTCAGAGTTTCTTAACTGCCCCTAATGTATCTGCCTCTACCCTCACCCTGGCAGGGCACTCCACACACCCACCACTCTTTGTGTAAAAATCTCACTTCTGACATTCCTGCAACCACCTTAAAATTATTCACTGTGATTTTAGTCATTTCTGCCCTGGGGAAAAAACTCTGGCTATCCAGCTGATCAATGCCTCCTATCATTTTGTGCACCTCTATCAAGTCAATCCTCATCTTCCTTTGCTCCAAAGAGAAAAGCCAAAGCTCACTGCACCTATCCTCATAAAACATGATCTATAATCCAAGTAAATTTCCTCTGCACCCTGTCTAAAGCTTTTACACCCTTCCTTAATGAGGCGACTAGAAATGAACACAAACTTCCAAGTTTAACTAAGGTCCAGCCAGGGTTTTATAGAGCTACAACATTACATCACTGCTCTCTTATCTCTACACCACTCCTTTCTGCAGTTATTCCACTTTTCTCTCTCCTTTCTCGGAATTGCACTGGCATATGTTGTGAAATATGTCATTTTACATTGCAATACACAATTTTAAAAATCTATAAATTACAGTAAGTAGATATAAAAAATTAAATTAATTAGCAGTACAAAAGAGTGGAAAAAATAGTGAGGTAGTGGTTATTGATTCATCGTTCATTCAGAAATCTGATGGTAAAGGGGACAAAGCTGTTCCTGAAGCTGCTCTGCAGGTCTCTCTCTCGCCCTGCTTCCCTGAACCCTGTGGACATCGGCTTCTCACTGCTGCTCTGCATTTGTTTCTCTCCCTTCAGTTGCTGAAATGTATTTTCATCGTCTGTTTTCTTTTTTGTTCTATGTGTAAGTCTCTCCCTCTTCCTTTACTGCTGCCCTGCATCTCTCTCTTTATACTGCTTTGCATCCCTCCTTCACTCCGTCCACGGTGTTTTGTGTGTGTCTCTCCTTCTCCATGCTGGTCTTCATTTACCTGTTTCCATCTACTCCTTCTTGCTGCTCTACCCACTTGACACTATTCCCTTCACTGGGTATAAAAGAATCCTTTTCTGGTTGGTTGCCAGTGACTAGTGGTGTTCTGCAGGGGTCAGAGCTGGGATCGCTTCTTTTTATGCTGTATATCAATAATTGAGATGATGGAATAGATGGCTTTGTTACCAAGTTTGCAGATGACAAGAAAATTGGTGGAGGGGCGGGTAGTGTTGAGGAAAAAGGCAGGCCACAGAAGGACTTAGACAGATAGGAGAATGGGCAAGAAAGTGGCAAATAAAATACAATGTTGGAAAATGCATGGTCATGCACTTTGGTGGAAGAAATAAATGTACACACTATTTTCCAAATGGGCAAAAAATCCAAAAATCCAAGATGCAAACTGACTTGGAAGTCCTTTTGCAGAGCAACCTAAAGGTGAACATGCAGGTAGAGTTGGTGATGAAGGCAAATGCCATGTTAGCATTCATTTCAAGAATGCTAGCATACAAGAGCAGGGATAAGATGCTGAGGCTTTATAAGGCACAGGTGAGGCCTCACCTTGAATATTGTGAATGGTTCTGGGTTCCTTGGATAAGAAAAGATGTGTTGACATTGGAGAGGTTACAGAGGAGGTTCACAAGGATGATTCCAGGAACGTTTGATAGCTCTGGGTCCGTAGTTGCTGTAATTTAAAAGGATGAGGAAGGATCTCATTGAAACCTTTTGAATGTTGAAAGGCCTAGACAGAGTAGATGTGGAATAGATGTTTCCCATGATGGGAGAGTCTAGAACAAGAGGGCACAGCCTCAGGATAGAGGGGTGCCCTTTCAAAACAGAGATGCAGAGAATTTTCTTTAGCCAAAGGGTGGTAAATTTGTGGAATTTGTTGCCACATGCAGCTGTGGAGGCCAGGTCACTGGGTGTATTTAAGGCAGAGCTTGATAGGTTCTTGATTGGACATGGCATCAAAGGTTATGGGGAGAGGCCCGAGAGTGGAGCTAAGGAAGGGGAAAATGGATCAGCCATGAGTGAATGGCAGAGAAGACTCGATAGGCCAAATGGTCTAATTCTGCTTGTATGTCTTATAGTCTTATTTCCCCTCAGATCTCCATGCTCCTTTCCATCCCTCTCTGGGAGTCTTTCTCTCCTGAGGCTACAAAACAAGAGCCCATGGTATTACAGGAAAGATACTAGAATAAAAGAGTGAAAAAGATACTGGATAGAAGATTGGATGACTGTCAGGATGACAGGGGTGAAAATAAACAGGGCCTTTTCTGGTTGGCTGTCGGTGACATCAATGTTGCAATTTCTTCTACCCAGTTTAGCCCTTACCACACACTAATGTGAGGATACACATGGTTTAACTCATCATGGCAGATCACAACATGGAGGTTCCCCCAAAAGCACAAAACTGTCCAGACTTCCCTCTCTCACCATTTTCCTCACCTCCCTAGCAGTATATTATGCTGCTGAAATGTGACTGCTAAGGGGAGTGTGCCCCCAAGGTCTGGCAATTTTCTAGGTGATCTGTGTAAAAGTAGAGATAAGCTATAGGCTGGTTACAGTGCTGTGCAACAGTCTTAGGCAGATATACATAGCTAGAGTGCCTAACACTTTTGCACAATACTGTAAAAATCTTATGTCCTCCTCGCATCCTCCTCACATTTGGCACTGCCACCCAGCTTTGTGTCATCTGCAAATTTGCTAATGTTACTTCTAATCCCCACATCTAAATCATTAATGTATATTGTAAATAGCTGCGGTCCCAGCACCGAGCCTTGCGGTACCCCACTAGTCACCGCCTGCCATTCTGAAAGGGCTCTGTTAATCCCTACTCTTTGTTTCCTGTCTGCCAACCAATTTTCTATCCATGTCAGTACCCTATCCTAAATACCATGTGCTCTAATTTTGCCCACTAATCTCCTATGTGGGACCTTATCAAAGGCTTTCTGAAAGTCCAGGTACACTGCATACACTGGCTCTCCCTTGTCCATTTTCATAGTTACATTCTCAAAAAATTCCAGAAGATTAGTCAAGCATGATTTCCCCTTCATAGATCCATGCTGACTCGGACCAATCTTGTTATTGCTATCCATTGTGCCGCTATTTCGTCTTATATAATTGACTTCAGCATCTTCCCACCACTGATGTCAGGCTAACTGGTCTATAATTCCCTGTTTTCTCTCTCCCTCCTTTCTTAAAAAGTGGAATAACATTAGCTACCCTCCAATCTACAGGAACTGATCCTGAATCTATAGAACATTGGAAATGATTACCAATGTGTCCACGATTTCTAGAGCCACGTCCTTAAGTACCCTGGGATGCAGACCATCAAGCCCTGGGGACTTATCAGCCTTCAGTCCCATCAGTCCATCCAACACCATTTTCTACCTAATGTGAATTTCCTTCAGTTCCTCTGTTACCCTAGGTCCTTTGGCCACTATTATATCTGGGAGATTGTTTGTGTCTTCCCGAGTGAAGACAGATCCAAAGTACCTGTTCAACTCATCTGCCATTTCCTTGTTCCCCATAATAAATTCACCCGTTTCTGTCTTCAAGGGCCCAACTTTGGTCTTAACTAATTTTTTCCTCTTCACATACCTAAAGAAGCTTTTACTATCCTCCTTTATATTCTTGGCTAGCTTACCTTCATACCTCATCTTTTCTCCCCATACTGCCTTTTTAGTTATCTTCTGTTGCTCTTTAAAAGTTTCCCAATCCACCGGCTTCCCCCTCATCTTTGCTATGTTATACTTCTTCTCTTTTATTTTTATACTGTCCTTGACTTCCCTTGTTAGCCACGGTTGCCCCTTACTCCCCTTAGAATCTTTCTTCCTCTGGAATGAACTGATCCTGCACCTTTTCAGAAGGCCTTTGACAAGGTGCCACACGTGAGGCTGCTTAACAAGTTAAGAACCCATGGTATTACAGTAAAGTTAATAGCGTGGTTAGAGCATTGGCTAATTGGTAGTGAGTGGGAATAAAAGGATCCTTTTCTGGTTGGCTGCCAGTGGCTAGTGGTGTTCTGCAGGGGTTGGTGCTGGGACCGTTCCTTTCTATGCTGCATATAATGATGTAAATGATGGAACAGATGTCCTTGTTGTCAGGTTTGCAGATGATACGAAGATTGAGCAAGTGGCAGGTGGTGTTGAGAAAACAGGAAGGCTACAGAAGGATTTAGACAAATTAGGAGAATGGACAAGAAAATGGCAAATGAAATACAATGTTGGAAAATGCATTGTCATACACTTTGGTAGAAGAAATAAATGTGCAGACCATTTTCTCATCAGGGAGAAAATCCAAAAATCTGAGATGCATAGGGACTTGGGAGTCCTTGTGTAGAACACCCTAAAGGTTAACTTGTAGGTTGAGTTGGTGGTAAGGAAGGCAAATGCAATGTCAGGATTCATTTCAAGAGGTCTAGAATATAACAGCAGGAATGTGATGTTGAGGCTTTATAAGGCACTGGTGAGGCCTCACCTTGAGTATTGCAAACAGTTTTGGGCTCTTTATCTAGCAAAAGATGAGCTGGCATTGGAGAGGGTTCCGAGGAGTTTCACAAGGATGATTCCGGGAATGACAGAGTTATCATGTGTAGAACATTTGATAGCTCTGGGCTTGTATTTGTTGGAATTTCGAAGGATGAGGAGGATTTCATTGAAACCTTTCGAATGTTGAAAGTCCTAGACAGAGTAGATGTGGAATGGTGTTTCTCATGGTGAGGGAATCCAGGACAAGAGCACACAGCCTCAGGATAGAGAGGCATCCATTTAAAAAGAGATGCGGAGACATCTCTTTTGCCAGAGGGTGGTGAATTTGTAGAATTCATTATCAGAGGATTCTGTGGAGGCCAGGTTGTTGTGTATATTTAGCGCAGAGATTGATAGGTTTTTGATTGGGCATGGCATCAAGGGTAAGGGGAGAAGGTCGGGGAGTGGGGCTGAGGAGGGGGAAGATAAGAATCAGCCATAATTGAATGGTGGAACATACTCGTTGGGCCAATGGCCTATTTCTACTCCTACATCTTATGGTCTTATTATGAAAATTTGAAAAGAAACCTGAGTGAAATATCCATCTGCAAGGAAAACTAAACACAGCAGAGAATCATACAAGAGCTGTAAAATATTAAAATAGACAACTTACAATATGTAGTTCAAGGAAAGCTGAATGACCGGTTACCTGAAAGACCACCAGATGCCATCTTCTGATACAGATGAGTTCATGATGGGGCACTGATTAATAAGCTGATACAGGGTTGAAAATATGCTAAAACAGTAATATCTACAGGGAAACTTGAGCAAAACAGGCACAAGCGAACAAATCAAGACACACGCCACAGATCTTACATGAGAACAAGTCCTGAGAGTCTTGGATTTCCAATATAGATATATGGATGAATGCTAATGGAGACTGCTAAAGTCAAAGAAATGAATACTAAAAATGAACACTAAAGTCAAAGAAATGGAAAAAAATAACATGAAGGAAGTTGGTGACAAAATTACAGAAAATAAGAGAGGACTAGTAAGGATCACCAATGCCAAACAGGTCGAAGGGTAGAGGCCAGACAAAGAGTGGCCCATTGATCCTTCAGGTTTGGGACTGGTAAAACAAAATTGTTGCAGAAACAAAAATGAATAATTCTACGTCTGAGTGCGATGGTATTCCTGAGTCTCCATCCAGGACTTGTATAACTGAGAGTAGTGAAAACCGAGTCAAGATGGAGGACCTTCTTTGCTGCCCTAAACACCAGATACATAATGGGCAAGGATGAAGGGAAGCCAGAGCACACACTCAAGTGATTCAGGAACAGTTTCTTTTTCTTCGCCATCCAATTCCTAAATGGACATTGAATCCATGAACATTACTTCACTTTTATTATTTCTGTTTTTGTACTATTTTTAATTTAACTATTTAATGTACATATATACACTTACTGTAATTGATTTACTTATTTATTTTTCTGTATTATTGTATATTGCATTGTACTGCTGCTGCTAAGTTAACAAATTTCATGACATATGCCGGTGATATTAAACCTGACTCTGATTCTGATTCTAAAGCAAAGTGGGGCTGTATCACCTGTCACTCAATTTTTTTTAAAATAAACATCTGATCAGTGTTTATCATGGAATTCCAGATTGAGGACACTCAGACCAGGAAAAAGTTAGCAAGCAGAACAAAGTATAGCAGTTTTATTCGTAAAAAGAAAGATCTTGCTCCAAACAACGAGCAGGTTTGCTGATCTTCTGTTGCAGAAATGCAACAAAACAACTCCAAAGTCCTTTGGAATACATAAAGTCCACAGTAATAACTTGCAGAGGACCGATGCAACAAAAAGAGATGATCCCCAGGCTGCAGAAATTGTAAACAAGTGCTTGTTGTCCACATGGCTCTTAGATAGTATGAACAAAATGCAGTTTGGGGTGGAAAGCCTACAGAAAGAATGAGTCGTAGGAAGGAGTAATCACAGTTTTAAGCCAGAGTTAGATTTTTCTCTAAGGATACAGGAGATTTGGGGTTACTGGCACCTCCTCAAAAATAAATGATCTAAATCTGAAATCTCAGCAAAGTATCAATTATTAGCTCTCCTAAGTAAGTGCTGCTATGAGAAAATTTCAATTTATCATGTGGTATGTTGCTGTCAGGATTCACACTACTAGAGATTTAAACTTAAATCTCCAGAATCTTCTAGGATGTCTTGCTCTTATACAACATCACATAAAAACTGTATCATGAACAACATACTTGAAATTTACAAATTCCATTCCAACAATTTGAAGAGGTTGATCTTTGTCACTGTACCGGTTATGGTAATCTTTGCTGACCACTTGGATGTTCCATCAAGTACACTTTGTTTGATGGTCTTCATCTGCTGGGCATGTGCAACTTTTGTTACTCCAAAGACATCTCGGATCAACTCGAAGATTTCCGGCTTGTTCCGTTCTCGGATCTTCATTCTGTCCTTCATTGCCATGATGATATTTTGTGTTCTATCTTCTGCACCATGTTTGGAGCTTTTTTCTGCTGCACCTGTGTCGAAGAAACATTGCTGTTTGAATTAATACAGAAAGGTTTAAATAAAAGCATTATTAAATGAACAATATGTGAATTACCATATAGCTATAAAAGCTTATTAGATTTTATGTACTAATTCAGTACATGCATACTCTAATCAGCACAAAGGAACAAGTCAAATGTGCCATAATACATTGGAGCACAAAGCAAGACTACAAAAGAGGAACATTGTAGGGTCAGCTGTATCAATGTCTACAGAAAGGTCAAGAAGGACGAATGGAAGAATGCACCATGATCATTACCACAGAGGATTTCATCAAAAAGATGTACAATATCAAAAGAAAATCTATAAGTTGATCTTTGATTCTGGATATTGCTGGTTTACAAGTGAGACGAAGTTAAAATGTGATGCGAGTTACACTGAATTGAAATTTCATAAAATAAGTAAACACATCTGAAACATACTTACGTTGTAAACAGTCGGCATTTAGTAAATCTTGGCACTTTTCATGACACTTTACCCCGCACTCTGTGCACCGCATTCCCTGACGAGCAATACCCCATAAAAGTCCCTCACATTCATAGCAATAAGTAGGTGTTGTGGCAGTCCAGATCTCAAAGTTGTGTGGGGTAGTGCAAGAGATGGGGTAGATTAAGGCTTGAAGGGTCTTCTTATAAACATGACTTTTCTGCAGAGGCAAATACAAGTATTATGATGCACTTAAAATCCTCAAACGATTTAGATATATTTATTATAAATGTCTAATCATAGGTTTTAATTCCACTCTCACTCTTACAAATTGCTGCAATTACATCACTTACAAGAACGAGAAGATGTTTGCCTTCTGAATGGCAATGCCAGAAAATGTTTGCCTGACTGGCTGTGAAAACAAAGCATGTAAAATATATACAGAGCCTATAAAAAGTATTCACCAACTTGGAAGTTTTCATGTTTTATTGTTGTACAACATTGAATCACTGTGGACTTAATTTGGTTTTTTTGACTTAAAACAACAGAAAAAAGACTCTTTTGTATCAAAGAGAAAACAGATCTCTACAAAGATATCTAAATTAATTACAAATATAAAACACAAAGTAATTGATTGCATAAGTATTCACCCCCTTTAAGTCAGCATTTAGTAGATGCACTAGTAGAGGCAGCAATTACAGTCTTAAGCCTGTGTGGATAGATCTCTATCAGTTTTGCACATCTGGACGCTGCATTTTTCCCCATTCCTCTTTAGAAAACTGTTCAAGCTCTGTCAGATTGCATTGGGACCATGAGTGAACAACCCTTTTCATGTCCAGCCACAAATTCTCATTTGGATTGATGTCTGAACTCTGACTTAGTCACTCTAGGACATTAACTCTCTTGTTTTTAAGCCATTCCTGTGTAGCTTTGGCTTTATGCTTGCACCAAACATAGCATTTAGTCTGATGGCCAAAAAGCTCAATTTTAGTTTCATCAAACCATAGAACCCTCTTCCAGCTGTCTTCAGAGCCTCCCACATGCCTTCTGGCAATCTTCAGCCGAGATTTCATGTGAGTTTTTGTTCCAACAGTGGCTTTTTCTTTGCCACTCTCCCATAAAGCTGCAACTGGTGAAGCACCTAGGCAACAGTTACTGTATGTGCAGTCTCTCCTTTCTTAGCCACTGAAGCTTATAGCTCCTCCAGAGCTGTCATAGGTCTCTTGGTGGCCTCCCTCATGAGTCACCTTCTTGCACAGTCACTCAGTTTTTGAGGACAGCAAGCTCTAGGGAGATTTACAGCTGTGCCATATTCTTTCCATTTCTTGATGATTGATTTAACTGTATTCCAAGGGATATTCAGTGACTTGGAAATCTTCTTGTATCCATCTCCTGATTTGTGATGTTCAATAACTTTTTCACGGAGTGGCTTGGAGTGTTCTTTTGTCTTCATGGTGTAGCTTTTGCTAGGATACCGACTCAGCAGCAATTGGACCTTCCAGATACAGGTATAATTTTACTATAATCAATTGAAACAACTTGACTATACACAGGTCTCCAAAATCAGATCTCCATTTAACTAATTATGTGACTTCTAAAACCAATTTGCTGCACCAGTGATGACTTGGTGTGTCATATTAAAGGGGTGAATACTTAATGCAATCAATTATTTTATGTTTTATATTTGTAATTAATTTAGATCATTTTGTAGAGATCTATTTTCACTTTGACACGAAAGAGACTTTTTCCTGTTGATCATTGTCAAAAAAGACAAATTAAATCCACTGTGATTCAATGTTGTGAAACAATAAAACATGAAAACCTCCAAGAGGGTGAATACTTTTTATAGGCACTGTATTTTTGGAAGAAGTAGTTCTTTGGAAAATTGTAGACTTTCCTGTATTTTTCTCTTTCACTATTCTCATTTTAGTTATTCTATATCCCATCCATCTTATTCTCCAGTAACCAGCTTGAATCAGAAATTTGCCATGTGGTGATTATGGTTCGTCATGCCGCTGGTCAAAGAACTGACTTTCTCATTTGCTGTATAATTATAGATCCTTATTATTTTTACTGTAATAAAAGACGACAAATGTTTAAACAGAATATCTAAAGTAGAACTTAACACCTTCATATAATTAAGGTTAAAAAAACTGTGTGACTGGTTAAAAAGGCTAATAACTTCATTACAAAGTTGCAGTTTCTGGTCCTCAACTCATCTCATCTCTTGTAAAATTTGTAAATGTATGAGTTTGAAGTGCAGAATGAGAAAATACAATTACTTATGAAATATTTTGATATTGTGTTGAGTTCCAACTTCAAACTTTTACACTCCCAGCTGAACCAAACATATCAACTAATTGAGGTTCAACGTCGTCATTGTTGGCATCCATACATCTTGAAAGAAGATGGTGTGACACTTTTTCTGATGGTTCCTGGGGTTGTAGCCTTGGGGCTGTTTACACTTTCTAGAGTGGCTGTACCACACACTCTAAAGTGACAGTCTCTTTCACAGCGGCTGCAAATGAAGGAGGAAGGTGCTCTGGGTGATGCAGCACTGGCTTTTCCTCTGGCTCTCTTATTGATAAGCATGTTGGTCCTTGCTGTCTCAGCACATTGCACACTGCTTCTGACTGCAGTCCTCCATGCTATTTGGTTTTCAACTGTTTCCTCCCATGTGTTGAGGCTGATGCCTGCCAGCTGCATGTCACACTTTCAGATATCCCTGTAGCAGAGGCATGGTCTTCCTTGTGGGTGGTAACCCTCACTCAGCTCACCGTGCAGCATGTCGGTGGGAATGGGTCCATGGTCAATCCATTTGACATGGTCCAACCATCTGAGGTGTCCTGTGGCTGAGTAGTATGTGGATGTAGAAGGTGTCAGCCCACTGCAGAACCTCTGTGTTGGTGGTTCTGTCCTGCAAGGAGATGTGCAAGATGCACCTGAGGCAGCGGAGGTGGAATGAGTTTAGCCTCTTCTCTTGGCTGATGTATGGCGTCCAAGCCTCACTGGTGTAGATGAGTATATTGAGCACACAAACCTGGTACACACAAACACAGCTTGGTCTTTTTTGTCAGCTGTCTGTTGCTCCACACTCACTTGTTCAGTCTGGCCATGACAGCCGCAGCTTTGGCAATTCTGCTGTTCACCTCTGCTCTAAGGGACAGGGAGCTGGTAATGGTCGACCCAAGAAATATCTATACATTATACAACCTTGAGATTTGTCTCCTTTCAGGCAGACACAAAACAAGTGGCTAGTGTTGAATTGTATATGCGCACAAACAAATAATGAAGAGCAATGGGAAATGAAGTAAAAGGTAATTTTCAAGTTCCAGCTCTTACCAGATCCTCATCTTTTAAGGAAGTACGAGTAGCCATTGCAGAGGTAATGCCAGCTTTTCTTGATTGAACAAGTGACTGTAATGTAAAACCAGGTATAATATAAATGAAAGATCAATGTAATTTTGTAGACAAAACAGGAAACATGCAGAAGAAACTCACTAAATTGTACTGAATATGGATTAGGATAATATAAATTAATAACCACATACATCTGAACTGAAAACCGTGAAATTGTTTAAGACAAAATTATCTGCACACAAGTGGTTAACCTGTGCTGCTAAAAAACTGAACCTTATTCATAAAAGGCTGTTGTAAAGGATACTCTCTGAACACAAGACCATGAAAACAGTAGGGTTTTTTGGGTATTAATTGCAATAGTTCTTCTAGTGAATCTGTTGACAAATTATATATTTGCTCCAAATCACACTATCTATGCCATTTACTGATCTGAGCTATCACGTGAATGAGATACTACACCAGCCTTTGGCGCTAAATGGAGGCAAAATAATATGGTATAGGTCGATGGGACTAGGCAGAATAATAGTTCAACATGGACTAGATAGGCTAAAGGATCTGTTTTTGTGATGGTGGTGCTCTCTGACTATGACTCTATTGCATATTTTGTGAAATACATGTGAAAATGCAACCTGATATGGGTCGACATTTTCAGAAGAATATCACAGGCAAATAAAAGAACTTCATAAAAATATTACTAACAATAATATAAAAATTAAATCCTCACAAGGTTTAAGTTCCACATAAGCACCTATGTGACATTAAAACTTTATGACACCAAAAATTCTATTTGCTTACAATGTACCAAAATGCCAAAACTCTAAAGCCTTAAATTTTCTGCATGGCACATCCTGGAAGTTAAACCTGAAAATACATTATCTCATGATCCTTTATCTGATCTGAAATGGACCATATTTCATTGACTATCAAATGAAGGGAAACACCAAAGTAAAAATAATCATAGATCAACAGTGCCCAAAGGTCCAAGTTCCACCAAATAAATGTTTATTGTTATCACTTAACTATCAACTGTGAAATCAAATATGTTTAAGAATTTGCAAAAAGGGGAGGGAATTTTTAAGGCAAGCCAGAAAAATCTATGAAAATAATAAAAATTGTCACTCTAAAACAAGTGAAACTTTCCTGTTGTACCTGAAACTCTGACGATAACTATATGAGTCACTAGGTTAGACTAGAGAGATCTTATAGAAACATATAAAATCATGAAAAAGGTAGATAAGATAAAGACAGGAAAGTTGTTTCCATTGGCAGGTGAGACTGGAACTAGGGGACATAGCCTCAAGGTTCGGGTGAGTAAATTTAGGACAGAAGTGAGGAGGAACTGCTTTTCCCAAAGAGACAGAATCAGAATCAAGTTTATTATCATTGGCATGTGACGTGAAATATATTAACTTAGCAGCAGCAATTCAATGCAATACATAATCTAACAGAGAGAAAATAATAATAATAGTAAATAAACAAGTAAATCAATTACATATATTGAATAGATTATTTTAAAAATGTGCAAAAACAGAAAAACTGTATATTGAAATAGTGAGGTAGTGTCCAAAGCCTCAAAGTCCCTTTAGGAATTGGATGGCAGAGGGGAAGAAGCTGTTCCTGAATCGCTGAGTGTGTGCCTTCAGGCTTCTGTATCTCCTACCTGATGGTAACAGTGAGAAAAGGGCATGCCCTGGGTGCTGGAGGTCCTTAATATTGGACACTGCCTTTCTGAGACACCACTCCCTAAAGATGTCCTGGGTACTTTGTAGGTTAGTGCCCAAGATGCAGCTGACTAGATTTACAACCTTCTACAGCTTCTTTCAGTCCTGTGCAGTAGCCCCTCCATTCCAGACAGTGATGTAGCCTGTCAGAATGCTCTCCACGGTACAACTATAGAAGTTTTTGAGTGTATTTTTGACATACCAAATCTCTTCAAACTCCTAATGAAATATAGCCGCTGTCTTGCCTTCTTTATGACTATATCAATATGTTGGGACCAGGTTAGATCCTCAGTGATCTTGACACCCAGGAACTTCAAGCTGCTCACTCTCTCTACTTCTGATCCCTCTATGAGGATTGGTATGTGTTCCTTCATCTTACCCTTCCTGAAGTCCACAATCAGCTCTTTCGTCTTACTGACGTTGAGTGCCAGATTGCTGCTGTGGCACCATTCCACTAGTTGGCATATCTCACTCCTGTACGCCCTCTCGTCATCACCTGAGATTCTACCAACAATGGTTGTATCATCAGCAAATTTATAAATGGTATTTGAGCTATGCCTAGACACACACTCATGTGTATACAGAGAATAGAGCAGTGGGCTAAGCACGTACCCCTGAGGTGCGCCAGTGTTGATCTGTGAATCTGTGGAATTTCCTGCCCAGTGAAGCAGTGGAGGCTACCTCGGTAAATATATTTAAGACAAGGTTGGGTAGATTTTTGCAAAGTAGAGGAATTAAGGGTTATTAAAAAAAAGCAGGTAGGTGGAGATGAGTCCATGGCCAGACCAGCCATGACCTTATTGAATGGCGGTGCAGGCTCAACGGGCCAGATGGCCTACTCCTGCTCCTATTTCTTCTGTTCTTATAAGCAGCTGTAAGTGTATCAAATTCAGGAATATCCAGTTCATCAGTTTGTGAATGACATGAAAGTAGATGGTGTGAAGAGGAAGGAAGGTTGTCTAAGGCTAAGGCTACAGTAGGACACAGATTATTTGGCAAGCAGGACAAAGTGTAGCAGATGGAAGTAATTCTGACAAGCACAAAGTAATCCATTTTGGGAAGTTAAATAAGGATAACAGTAAATTATAAACAGTAAAAAGATAACAGGTTCATCCAGGAAAACGAGAGTTTTCTGGACAGGACCTACAGTGAGGTCATTACACCAAGGATACCGGAAGAGAGAAGCGGGGGCGACGATGAGGAAGGAAAGGATGCTTGAAGTACAGGAGACCCCGGGGGATGTGCCTCTTGTAAACAAGTTCACCCTCTTGGAAGCTGTCGGGTCAAAAGAGATTGCCAGCCTGAGAGGCGGTCAGATCTGCCAGTCAACAGTTGGCGCTGAAGCAAAGCCGAGGAGATAGACATCAGGCAGAGCTGTGGTAGTAGGGGACTCCATAGTGAGAGGTACAGAAAGGGGTTTCTGTGGTAACAGGCGAGATTTAAGGATGGTGTGTTGCCTCCCTGGTGCCGGGATCCAGGATGTCACAGATCGATTGCAGGGAATCCTCAAGAGTGAAGGTCAACATCCGGAAGTGGTGGTGCATGTCGGCACAAATGACATGGGGAAGAAGAGGAAAGACATTCTACAGCGTAACTTCAGAGAACTCGGAAGAAGGCTGAAAAGCAGGACTTCCAGGGTGGTTATCTCCGGTTTGCTTCCAGTTCCTCGTGCTGGAGTGGGCAGGAACAGGGGGACAATGGATCTGAATGTGTGGCTGTGGAACTAGTGCAGGAAGCAAGGATTTACATTCTTGGACCACAGGGGTATGTTTTGGGGTAAGGATGAATTGTACAAAAGGAAAGGGGTTGCACCTTAATAAGTGGGGCACCAGCATTCTGGCAGGCAGGTTTGCCTCTGCAACACGGGTGTGTTTAAACTAAGTAGTGGGGGGAGGGGACGAACTGGAAATATAAGGATGGAGATAAAGGGAACGTGAGAATAAGAAATGTTAAGAATGACAGCAGAATCAACAGAGCAGAAAGCTCAAGAAGGGATCGTACAGTATGGTCAAGTGAAATAGGAACTGATATGGGAGGTGAGGGGAATAATGAATTAAAAGTATTGTATATGAATGCATGGAGTATAAGAAATAAAGTGGACGAGCTTGAGGCACAGTTGGAAATTGGTAAGTATGATGTTGTGGGAATAACAGAGACATGGCTTCAAGTGGACAGGGCCTGGGAAATGAATATTCAAGGATATACGTCCTATCAAAAGGACAGACTGATGGGCAGAGGGGGTGGGGTGGCTCTGTTGGTGAGGAATGATATTCAGTCCCTTGCGAGGGGGGACATAGAATCAGGAGACATAGAGTCAGTATGAATAGAACTGAGAAATTCTAAGGGTAGAAAGACCCTAATGGGAGTTATCTACAGGCCCCCAAACAGTAGGCTGGATGTAGGGTGCAAGTTGAATCAAGAGTTAAAATTGGCATGTCGCAAAGGTAATGCTACAGTTGTTATGGGGGACTCCAACGTGCAGGTAGGCTGGAGGAATCAGGTTGGCACTGGACCCCAAGAAAGGAGTTTGTGGAGTCCCTCCGAGATGGATTCTTAGAACAGCTTGTAGTGGAGCCTACCAGAGAGAACGCAATTCTAGATTTAGTGTTGTGCAATGCACCAGATTTGATCAGGGACCTTGAGGTAAAGGAGCCATTAAGAGGTACTGACCATAATATGAATTTTTAATCTACAATTTGATAGGGAGAAGGGAAACTCGGAAGTGTCAGTATTACAGTTGAACAAAGGGAACTATGGTGCTATGTGGGAGGAGCTGGCCAAAGTTCAATGGAACAATACCCTAGCAGGGATGACAGTGGAAGAGCAATGGCAAATGTTTCTGGGAATAATGCGGAAGGTGCAGGATTAGTTCATTCCAAAAAGGAAGAAGGATCCTAAGGGGAGTAAGGGGAGGCCGTGGCTGACAAGGGAAGTAATGGACAGCGTAAAAATAAAAGAGAAGAAGTATAACATAGCAAAGACGAGTGGGAAGCCGGAGGATTGGGAAACTTCTAAAGAGCAACAGAAGGTAACTAAAAAGGCAATACGCGGAGAAAAAATGAGGTATGAAGGTAAACTAGCCAAGAATATAAAGGAGGATAGTAAAAGCTTCTTTAGGTATGTGAAAACGAAAAAAATAGTTAAGACCAAAATTGGGCCCTTGAAGACAGAAGCGGGTGAATTTATTATGGGGAACAAGGAAATGGCAGACGAGTTGAACAGGTACTTTGGATCTGTCTTCACTCGGGAAGACACAAACAATCTCCCAGATATAATAGTGGCCAAAGGACCTAGGCTAATGGATGAACTGAAGGAAATTTATATTAGGCAGGAAATGGTGTCAGATAGACTGTTGGGTCTGAAGGCTGATAAGTCACCGGGACCTGATGGTCTGCATCCCAGGGTACTTAAGGAGGGAGCTTTAGAAATCGTGGATGCATTGGTAATCATTTTCCAATGTTCTATAGATTCAGGATCAGTTCCTGATTGGAGGATTGGAGGGTGGCTAATGTTGTCCCTCTCTTCAAGAAGGGAGGAAGAGAGAAAACAGGGAATTATAGACCAGTTAGCCTGACGTCAGTGGTGGGAAAGATGCTGGAGTCAATTATAAAAGATGAAATTACTGGGTAGCAGTAACAGGATCGGTCCGAGTCAGCATAGATTTACGAAGGGGAAATCGTGCTTGACTGATCTTCTGGAATTTTTTGAGGATGTAACTACGAAAATGGACAAGGGAGAGCCAGGGGATGTAGTGTACCTGGACTTTCAGAAAGCCTTTGATAAGGTCCCACATAGGAGATTAGTGGGCAAAATTAGGGCACATGGGATTGGAGGCAGAGTAGTGACATGGATTGAAAATTGGCTGGCTGACAGAAAACAAGAGTAGTGATTAACGGGTCCCTTTCGGAATGGCAGGCGGTGACCAGTGGGGTACCGCAGGGTTCAGTGCTGGGACCGCAGCTGTTTACAATATATATTAATGATTTAGATGAGGGGATTAAAAGTAACATTAGCAAATTTGCCAATGACACAAAGCTGGGTGGCAGTGTGAAATGTGAGGGGGATGTTATGAGAATGCAGAGTGACTTGGACAGGCTGGGTGAGTGGGCAGATGCATGGCAGATGCAGTTTAATGTGGATAAATGCGAGGTTATCCACTTTGGTGGTAAGAACAGGACGGCAGATTATTATCTAAATGGAGTCAAGTTATGAAAAGGGGAAGTACAACGATATCTAGGTGTTCTTGTACATCAGTCACTGAAAGCAAGCATGCAAGTACAGCAGGCAGTGAAGAAAGCTAATGGCATGCTGGCCTTCATAACAAGGGGAATTGAGTATAAGAGCAAAGAGGTCCTTCTGCAGCTGTACAGGGCCCTGGTGAGACCACACCTGGAGTACTGTGTGCAGTTTTGGTCTCCAAATTTGAGGAAGGACATTCTTGCTATTGAGGGAGTGCAGCGTAGGTTAACAAAGTTAATTCCCGGGATGGCAGGACTGTCATATGTCGAAAGATTGGAGCAACTGGGCTTGTATACTCTGGAATTTAGAAGGGTGAGAGGGGATCTTATTGAAACATATAAGACTATTAAGGGATTGGACACGCTGGAGGCAGGAAGCATGTTCCCGCTGATGGGTGAGTCCAGAACCAGAGGCCACAATTTAACAATAAGGGGTAGGCCACTTAGAACGGAATTGTGAAAAAACTTTTTCACCCAGAGAGTGGTGGATATATGGAATGCTCTGCCCCAGAAGGCTGTGGAGGCCAGGTCTCTGGATGCCTTCAATGGATAGATGGATAGAGCTCTTAAAGATAGCAGAATCAAAGGTTATGGGGATAAGGCAGGAACTGGATACTGATTGTGGATGATCAGCCATGATCACAGTGAATGGTGGTGCTGGCTCGAAGGGCCGAATGGCCTACTCCTGCACCTATTGTCTATTTTCTAAATGATAGGACACTAAGGAATGTAGATGAACAGAGGGACCTGGGATTCAAGTCAATCATTCCTTTAATGTGGCAACACAGGTAGGTGGTGTAGTAAAAAGACAGATAACATGCTTGGCTTCATAGGTCAGGACATAAAATACAATAATTGGGATATCACATAGCAACTTTACAAAAGGCTGATTAGACTGCACTAGGAGTATGGTCCATTCTGATTGCCACACTATAGGAAGGATGTGGTTTGACAGGACAGTGTGCAAACCACCACAAATTTCACGACATGCGCCGGTGATATTAAACCTGATTCTGATTCTGAGAAGGGATTCAACAGTCTTAAAGAATTAAACAGCTTGAATTGGAGGATTTTAATTATGGGGGGAACAAAGGACGTTAAGGAGTTAACCTGATAGAAGATAATGAAATTGTAAGAGACTTAGAAAGATAGGATATATAGTTGGAATCTCTTTTCTCCCCCCATGGTAGGGCTACCAAAAACAAGAAGGCATGGGTTTAGGGTGAGAGAAAGAAGTTTTAAAGGAGATTTCAGTGAAAAGTGTTTGTGTTTTTTATTACACACATCGAAGTGGCTAATATATTGAACTCACAGTCAGAAGAGGTGGTGAAGTCAGGTACAATCACTGTTTCAGGGATGTATAGACAGGCACATAAATGGAGAAGAACTGATCATGGTAGGCCTGAAAGGCCTATTTCTATTTTGTACATCTCTATGACTCCAATACTTTGACTTGTTAATTCTTACATGTGCAACTCACATCCTCAAAATTTTACAAACTTTTAAATTACATAATTAATTTATCTCCAAGCTACATACATGTTTGGGCACAAAAGCCAAAGTCACACTTCATTAGTGAGGAGAACAATACATCACTTACTAACACTACAATTTATCATGGCATTACAATTTCCTCCCAAGTATCCTTTACAGCTTGTATGTAAGGTTCACATCTCTCAAATATATTAAAATATTTACTGTGCTAAAGTGGAAGCTGTTATGGAAATGCTGTAAATATGGCAAAACAACAAAATGACAGGTTGAGAATCAACAAGCATAAAGCTCCTTTGTTGACTTAATGGGGAGATTATAGCACCACTTACCATGGCCTGGACAAAAGGAATGTTTGCATACAAAAAAATTACAAAAATTATTGCAGAGTATAATTCTTCTGAAGTTAACAGCAATCATGTTGTGCTATTACCACATTATTACTTGTCTTTTCATGTCAAAGCTTACTGCTTTGATTTCAACGTGACCCACTCAGAGAGAAAGAAATGTATATGGATTGGGTGCTTGATTATTTTCACGCTTTCATTTTTTTCTTCTTCCTGAATTTTTGTTAAAGAATTAGACTCCTTGCTCAATGTTTTAAATGTTCACCACATATTGATAAAGGCAAAAAATTACATTTATCATTCTAAATTCAGTGCATAGAAAACCCTTTATATTCCATAACCATTGATATTGCAATCTCAACTAGCAAAAAAGCTACTTCAAATATTTTATTGGAATGCAGAATCAACAGAAGGGCAAAAGAATTATTGTATCTGTTTAGCAATTTCAGACCAATAGAATTTAAATATGCAATATTTCAGCATGTCATCTCAGCATAAGATTTCATAATGAACTGAATAACAAGCTGAAATGTTGAGCATACAGTTGATCAAGAATAGCAGCACATTAATGTAATAGCAGACCAATTAAAAAGGACTTCACAAAGCTTAAATAATGAATATCAAACCAAACAATTTTAATTTGAATACATAAAAAAGATGCTGCAATTGACATTAGAATCAGAAAATGAGGTCAAGGAGTATTTGAATAATTGTCGGTAATAATAAACTAAGTTTACTGGCCGGTGATGACCAGAGTGGAATCCATTTCTGCCACCCAATTTCTGACGTAAATAGACTTAGTTCAATGGTGTGTTATCAGGTTTGTTATATATACAAAGGATCAATGATAAACCAAGCTTTGCCAAGCACCTGCGCTCCATCCACGATGCCCATCTGGAACTTCTGCTTGCAAGCTATTTTAATTTCCTTCCCCATTCCTAAACCAACCGAAGTCTATCCTCAGCCTTATTCACTGCCAGAGTGAGGCCAAACACAAACAGCATGCGCCGGTGATGTTGTTGGTAGAAGCTGAGAGTTTGAGATCAGATTAATTTGTCATTTGTCACATGTACATCAAAACAGTGAACTGCGTCATTTGTGTCAACAACCAACCAAGTCCGAGGATGTCCTAATGAAGGGACTGGGCCCGAACTAAGGAGATGATCGTCGATTTCAGACGGTCTCAGCCTGAGCACACACCCCTCAGCATCAGCGGCTCCACAGTGGAGAGAGTGGAAAACATCAAGTTCCTTGGGGTGCAGATCTCGGACAATCTCACCTGGTCCAGGAACACCACTGGGATTGTGAAACGGGCCCAGCAGAGATTGCACTTTCTAAGGAAGCTTAAACAAGCATCACTCCCCCACTAACATCTTAACTACATTCTACAGAGGCGTGGTTGAGAGTGTGCTGACCTTTTGCATCACAACCTGGTACTCCATCTGCAGTGCTGTCGACAAAAAAGCCTTGCAGAGGGTGGTTGGGGAACAGAGAAGGTTATTGGGGTCTCCCTACCTTCTGTCCAAGACCTCTTTCAGAGTCGATGCCTCCAGAAGACACGGTACATCATTAAAGACCCCTCACACCCTCTCCATGAACTGTTTGTTCTTCTGCCATCAGGCAAACGTTACAGGAGCATCAAATCTAAAACCACAAGGCTACTAAGCAGCTTCTTCCCACAGGCAGTCAGACTGCTAAATAGCTGCTCCACCTGACTCTGCTTTGGACACTTTTAACTTGCACTGGACACTTATAACTTGATTTTAACTGAAATGTGGCTATTGTGTTTTACTATTTATTGTTATGTTTATTATTTAGTGTTGCATTTGTTATGTTATGATTGCACTACTCCTGGGAAACGCTGTTTCATTCTACCTGCAGAGCTGATATACGGTTAGAATGACAATAAAGTTTTTTGAATCTTTAATCTTGAATCTTGAAAAGTCAATTTATTTCTACAGATGCTGCCTGACCTGCTGAGTTCCTCTAGCATTTTGTGTGTCGCTTTGAATTTCTGGTAATAGCAGAATTTCTCATACTCCCTTCACTGGCCATGCAAAAATAGCAATCACCAGTCTTGGCTGAATCAAGGTTGCATCCCTTCCACAGTAAGAGTATCCTTCCTCAGGCTATAACATTTCCTCAGCGATTGCCATTTAATAAAATTTTAAAAAATAGCTGCCTCCTGTGACTGCCATCAAAATAGCTAATCTCATATGAATTCTTAAACAATTTTTCTCACTCCTGGAGCCTGTTCAAATCATATTGGAGCTTCTTTGCATCTTCCCCAGGGTTATCACTTCTATACCGCTTTGAGTGGGAACCTGAAGGTTTTACCTTAAATCCTTAATACAGTGGACTCCAGTTAATTAGGCTATCAGTTACTTAGGGCAGCTGCTTATTTGGGACGACTCTTAGCAAACAAAAATGAATTGAGAAAATTGCCAGGATCCCCTTAGTTTATTTGGGACACTAACTGGAGCAGGAGACTGCTGCCAAACAGGTTCAAACTAGCATTAGTTGTGCACACTTACGTGGGTATTGGATGCTACACCATGCTTACAGTGAACCCATTTTAAATAGCATCATTTGCGCGTGTTTGTGCTGAAAAAGCAGTCATTGTTGTCACTGATAGTTGATGAGAAATAAGCAGCAAGACGATTCCAAACTGTTTTGCTCACTGTGGTTTCAAGCATTCAGGCTCAGAGATGCCAGAAGCGGCCAGGGCCGTAAATGAAACAATTTCACTACTTCAACAAGTTAGGACCTACGAAGAATTTGAAGATATTGGCAATCACGTTGAATGCTATAATGAAAATGATAATTTGGAGGATACAATCATCAATAACTCTGTGGAAAGGCAGTAGATTATCTGAAGTAGAATAACTTCAGATAATAGACTGCTTTTGCTCATTTCGTACACTGGATGTATTTCTCCATTGATAACTACTGGGAACTAATACACTGTACTGTAGTGCAATTGATAGTGTTCTATTTTTAATGTATTTTATTTAAATAAATAATATTACTCAGTTTGTCTTTTTTATTCCTTTTTACCTATTTCCATGTAACTTCAGCTAATTGGGCCAAAATGTACAGTTCCCGATATACTGCCTGCCCTATATATTTGTACTCTTTGTTTCCTGTTGGTCAGCCAGTTCTCTATCCACATCAGTGCTTTATCCCCAATTCTACGTGGTTTAATTTCAAGCTAATGATTTACGTGAGGCCTTATTGAAAAGCTCCAGAAGTCCAAATAAACCACATCCATGAGTCCTTCTTCAAGTATTCTAAGGTAGGGACATGTTGGGCACAACTCTGTGGGCCAAAGGGCCTGTATTGTGCTGTAGGTTTTCTATGTTTCTATTCTGATAGCTACATTCTAAAAGAGTTCCAGCAGATTTGACAAGTGCTAGGGGACCTCAGCAAGATTTCCCTCATCTGCCGAATCTCATGTTTATCCTTTATAAAGTACTGAAGTAAATTGACTTTATTATATACCCCTTCATATACATGAAGAGTAAAAATCTTTACATTACGTCTCCGTCTAAGTGTGCAATGTGCAATTTATAATTATTTATAATAAATAGTATGTACAACAGGATAGTCAATATAACATAGAAATAAAGCTGCGTCAGCATGAATTAAGCAGACTGATGGCCTGGTGGAAGAAGCCGTCCTGGAGCCTGTTGGTCCTGGCTTTTATGCTGTGGTACCATTTCCTGGATGGTAGCAGCTGGAACAGTTTCTGGTTGGGATGGCTTGGGTTCCCAATGATCCTTTGGGCCCTTTTTACACACCTGTCTTTGTAAATGTCCTGAATAGTGGGATGTTCACATCTACAGATGCGCTGGGCTGTCTGCACCATTCTCTACAGAATCCTGCGATTGAGGGAAGTACAGTTCCCATACCAGGCAATGATGCAGCCAGTCAGAATGGTCTCAATTGTGCCCTTATAGAAAGTTCTTGGGATTTGGGGGCCCATATCAAACTTTCTCAACCTGAAATCAATCTATTAATTTTTATTACAATTTTTAATTATTGAGTAAAACTTTTATTTATGGTAAAACATTTTCAAAGTCTGCTTTAAAGCAATAGTATAGAAATAATATGGGTTACACACCCTCAGGTACACCACATATATCATTATGAGGAACTGTGATAAAACATGTTTCCTACAAGCAGGCTTATATTAAACATTTTACTGATTTTTGTTAAATGGAAATTTATACAGAAGCATATGGTATATTTAGAAGGAACATAGGCCCATGGGTACTTAAACAATTGTCAAATGCAGCTGGTTGCATAAGAGATAATGTATAGAAATAAACAGCTTTAATTGCCTGAAGTGATTTGGATATGTAAAAGATAAAGCTGTTAAATGCGCACATTAAAATTGTTGAATGGAAACTCTTAATGTTACCACAAGATGCTCTAAAACATCATTTAAGCATATAGCTTCTTCGATTCAAGCAATCTCATGACAGTGGTGTGCACCTTAAGCTGTCCATACAAGGACTCTATTTTTTGAATGTCAAATTATTCAAGATGCCCGGTTCACTCAGAATTAAAAACTGAATGCAAAACAACATAAAAAGGAGAAATTACAGGAATAAAAACTAACAAGATGCAGATGATTGTATGGGAAAAGAAACAAAACTTACCAGGTCACTAACAAGTGGGATGGGCTTTTTCTTCCGAAGGTCAGGCATACTGTCAATACCATATAGACCACCGCCAGACCTGGGGGAAGAAAGACGAACAGTATCCTGACTTTTAACTATTGCTCTTGAAAATCAATCATACTTTCTAATTAATCAATTTTAAATATCAGACTTACTTCATGTTACTAAGCTAGTAATAATGAGATCTGAAATAATTTCAAATTGTAACACAGCAGTTTGAAAACTAGAGAGGCAGCATAAGACACAGCAGTTAAACAGAAAATTCAAACCAACATGTCTATGCAGCTGATTATGCTCCACCCAGCCTTCAGACATGTTCATATCACTGTCAATTACCCTTCTGCTCCTCTCCCACCTTTATACTTACAAAGCTGCTAAGTATTCAAATTAATGTTACCAAAGCAGTCAATCCATTTGGTAATGACTTCCTTATTCTCGTACTGAATTTGCACCACTAAATAAATAAATCAGGAAGTAAAAATGTGGTATTAATCAAAGTAATAACCACAATGCTATCGTCTTATCAATAGCAATTCAACTGCTTCACTGACAGCCTTTAGGAAAGAAAAGCAGTTGTCCTCAACACCTCTGACCTAATGAGGCTCCAGTCTTATATTTGTCGTTCAGTCTTTGGTGTCAGCAAAATCTCTCAATTAGATCCAAGCAAGCAGGAAAGACCCAATAATGCAAAAAGCACTGGCATTCTGAGAATGACATTAAGTCTTACAAGTAAAATAAAAATCCTTTCTGAACAATTCAATCATTGGCTTTTCTTTCAGAGGCATTTATCAGAATGCAACCTTCACACAGACACCGCTGAGCGAGAAGCCTGAAGTCCCATTCCATCAAGTTTAAGAACAGCTACTTCCCTTCACCCGTTTGGTTCTGATTGTGTTCTTTTTTGTAAAAGTTGTATATAATTTAAGTTTAGTTTATGTTTTTCCTAAGAATGCTGCTTATCTGATGCTACGTGCCTTTGCATATGACAAATAAACTCAACTTTGACTTTGGTGGTTAAATGATAAAAACAGAATGAAATATCATGCAACAAAGTATAGCACATGAATACTTCCTGATGATAGTTATTAATGTTTTCAAATTCTCCTTGTTCTGAAGTAACTCGAGCATAAGCAGTATATGAAAATTATACAAGTATTGATGCTGGTAATCTAAAACAAAAACAGAAAATGCTGGAAACATTCAGCACATCAGGCACATCAGTTGAAAGATTGATTTCAGCATTTTATGTTTTTATTTCTTGCAGCAAGCACAACTATTTTGCTTTAGAGTGCTGCTGCCATTATGGATATTTTGCTACCCAGGAAAACTCTACCATTCTGATGAAGTTTGTCTGTCGTGTCCCATTTCAGCAAGAACATCATGATGATGTCGATCTATACAGATGGAGCTATTGCTGTTCCAATTATCACCTGATAGCATGAAAATTCCTTGCTGTTTTGATTGATATATTATCTACATCTTGCAGGAGGTTGTTCAGTTTTACTTCCTAGCTGTTGTACAACATTGAATGTACAAAACAATGTTCATTTTGTAGCTTAAGGTCTTATGTGACACACAAATTAGCAACATTTGCCCCAAACCTCCCCCTTTTCAAATGTATCTTTGCTAAAAGGTAGATATATCATTTGTCAGTCCAAAACAATATATCTCCATTCCTCTACTGTCCAATGGGCCACAAAAATCCACCTATAATTGGAGAGGTACAGAGAAAAATACATTTACCTATCAGATGGAGAAACAAGTTCTCATCACATACTGTATCTGATAAACACATTGAAGACAATCAGTAAAATCAAGTGATAGCTTCTATGAAACAGGACTTTCAATTTTGAATGTTTAAAATGATTGCATAAGACATTCACAAGATTTGGCCATTTAGGTCATATCACTGATTTGTAAAAGGTCATTACTAATTTAGAAACTTTGCTTTGTAATATGCGTTAGATAAATCGTAAGTATAATTAAATTAATTTTATGTGCGTCTTGAAATTTAATTTGAAAGCACAAGCAACTAAGAATGATGCAACTGAATAGCTTTAAATTATTATTTGGATTGATTATGCTTCCTTCCTATATTATTTATGTAGGAAATAGAGAGATACAAAATACACTTGGACTAAGATGTTAACTGTCCTGTGCTATCACCAGTGGGATCATCAGTTGATCTGCCACCTGTCTTCAGGAGTTTCCTTCCTATATTATTTATGTAGGAAATAAAGTAAGTACTTGCCCTCCTTTAAACCAAGATGATTTGGATGGATCACCATCACCTCCAAGCTGAGCCTGTAATTTTTAGAAGAGGAATAAACATTAAACAATTAGTTCAATAAACCAATCAATTTATGATGCTCACTATACGAGGGGTGATTGATAAGTTCGTGGCCTAAAGTAGAAGGAGTCAATATTAGTCAATTTTAGAGCATATGGATCCCATATTTGTAGAAGTGATCCACAGGAGGGGTAATTGATAAGTTCGTGGCCTAAGGTAGAAGGAGATGAGTAAAACAGCTCTCGTTACATGCACGTGCAGGTCAACTCTTTGAGTGAAAATGCAGAAAGTTTGAAGTTAATAACTCATCTCCTTCTAACTCAGGCCACAAACTTATCAATCTCCCCTGCTGTAGACTACTTCTGAAGGTCCAAGATGCTGACTTCTGCAAAGAGCACGACCGCTCCACGACCGCTGGAGTAAGTGTGTAAATGTAGGAAAAATAAACGTGCTAGGTTTTCTAAAATTGACTCCTTTGACCTCAGGCCACGAACTTATCAATCACCCCTTGTACATCGCTGCTTCCAAAGGTATTAAAGTAGTGGTCCCCAACCTCTGGGCTGCGGACCAATACATTGCCGCGAAGAATGCAGTGGCACAGCGGTAGCTGGGATGCACCCAGCACATCTTTAAGAAAAAAGCCAAAATAAACAAATAAACAAACAAGCCCGGAGGTTGGGGACCACTGCATTAAAGCACAAATATGTGAAAACAAAGTAACCATAAAAAATCATAGAAGACAAAAGAGGATGGTAGACACCATGCTAGGGCTTGCTTGCGAGAAGTTTAGTGAGGGGGATATACAAACTTTCCTTCATAAACTGGAAGTCAGAGTCACTTCAGAGCAGAGATGCAATTTAAATACATCTCAATAAAACAAACTTATCATACTGCAATAATGTTCCAAATCTACCGGACCTTGTGAAAGAAATTTGTACATTCATTATGAACTCAGCAAAGAATAAAAGTCTGGACGTGTACAGTTAATGGTGATTTCTAACGGTTCCGCAGAACTAACAGTTTGTAAGAATTGCTGGACTATGTTTATATTGCAGCTTAGCCTATGACACCAGACCCAAGTAAGCTTTCTCTGCCCCTTCTCGTCTTATTTTCCAGATATCCGTACTGAAAGGTAGAGATTTCACTGTGGGTCCAGTTTTTATTTACATGTGGCTCTCCATGTTCACTTACTAAGCTGTAGAGCATTAAAACCCCCTTCAACAACAGGGAACAATTTTATCAATTTGACTAAGCACTGAATGGGTAAAATTAAGTAACAACAATTTGGCATTTATCTGTTGTTAGGCATTTAAGTCTGGTAACCCAGGTCTGTACAAGGAAACTAGGTGTGACTTGCAGGGGTCTACTTCAAGAGCAAAAAACAATTCCAAGCGAGGCTGGAGGCGACAACTCTGCAGGTCAACTCTGGCAGAGTCTGCAGGTCTTTACTTACTAGAAAGCAAATAGCATGAATGGCAGCGATGCTTCACTACCAGATGAGCTCAATGCCTTTTATGCTTGCTTTGAAAGGAAGAATATACAGTGGCATGCAAAGGTTTGGGCACCCCTGGTCAAAATTTCTGTTACTGTGAATAGTTAAGTGAGTAGAAGATGAACTGATCTCCAAAAGCCATAAAGTTAAAGATGAAACATTCTTTTCAACATTTTAAACGAGATTAATGTATTATTTTTGTTTTGTACAATTTTAGAGTGAAAAAAAGGAAAGGAGCACCATGCAAAAGTTTGGGCACCCCAAGCAATTTGAGCTCTCAGATAACTTTTACCAAGGTCTCAGACCTTAATTAGCTTGTTAGGGCTAGGCTTGGTCACAGTCATTGTTAGGAAAGGCCAGGTGATGCAAATTTCAAAGCTTTATAAATACCCCGACTCCTCAAACCTTGTCCCAACAATCAGTAGCCATGGGCTCCTCTAAACAGCTGATTAGCACTCTGAAAATTAAAATAAATGATGCCCACAAAGCAGGAGAAGGCTATAAGAAGATATCAAAGCGTTTTCAGGTAGCTGTTTCCTCAGTTCATCATGTAATTAAGAAATGGCAGTTAACCGGAACGGTGGAGGTCAAGTTGAGGTCTGGAAGACCAAGAAAACTTTCCGAGAGAACTGCTCGTAGGATTGCTAGAAAGGCGAATCAAAACCTCCGTTTGACTGCAAAAGACCTTCAGGAAGATTTAGCAGACTCTAGAGTGGTGGTGCACTGTTCTACTGTGCAGCGACACCTGCACAAATATGACCTTCACTGAAAAGCCATCAGAAGAAAACCTATCCTGCGTCCTCACCACAAAATTCAGCGTCAGAAGTTTGCAAAGGAACATCTAAACAAGCCTGATGCACTTTGGAAACAAGTCCTGCGGACTGATGAAGTTAAAATAGAACTTTTTGGCCACAACAAGCAAAGGTATGTTTGGAGAAAAAAGAGTGCAGAATTTCATGAAAAGAACACCTCTCCAACTGTTAAGCACAGGGTGAATTGATCAGGCTTTGGGCTTGTGTTGCAGCCAGTGGCACGGGGAACATTTCACTGGTAGAGGGAAGAATGAATTCAATTAAATACCAGCAAATCCTGGAAACAAACATCACACTGTCTGTAAAAAAGCCGAAGATGAAAAGAGGATGGCTTCTACAACAGGATAATGATCTTAAACACATCTCAAAATCCACAATGGACTACCTCAAGAGGTGCAAGCTGAAAGTTTTGCCATAGCCCTCACAATCTCCCCACCTAAACATCATCGAAAATCCGTGGATAGACCTCAAAAGAGCAGCGCATGCAAGACGGCCCAAGAATCTCACAGAACTAGAAGGCTTTTGTAAGGAAGAATGGGCGAAAATTCCCTAAACAAGAATTGAAAGACTCTTAGCTATGGACTCTCACCTCACTATAGGAAGGATGTGGAAGCATTAGAAAGGGTACAGAGGAGATTTACCAGGATGCTGCCTGGTTTAGAAAGTATGCATTATGATCACAGATTAAGGGAGCTAGGGTTTTACTCTTTGGAGAGAAGGAGGATGAGAGGAGACATGATAGAGGTGTACAAGATAATAAGAGGAATAGATAGAGTGGACAGCCAGCGTCTCTTCCCCAGGGCACCACTGCTCAATACAAGAGGACATGGCTTTAAGGTAAGGGGTGGGAAGTTCAAGGGGGATATTAGAGGAAGGTTTTTTACTCAGAGAGTGGTTGGTGCGTGGAATGCACTGCCTGAGTCAGTGGTGGAGGCAGATACACTAGTGAAGTTTAAGAGACTACTAGACAGGTATATGGAGGAACTTAAGGTGGGGGCTTATTTGGGAAACAGGGTTTGAGGGTTGGCACAACATTGTGGGCCGAAGGACCTGTAGTGTGCTGTACTATTCTACATTCTATGTTCTATCTAGCTGGCTCCAGAAAACGCTTACAAGCCGTGATACTTGCCAAAGGGGGTGTTACTAAGTACTGACCATGCAGGGTGCCCAAACTTTTGCTTTGGGCCCATTTCCTTTTTTGTTATTTTGAAACTGCTAGAGACAGAAATAAAAGTAATCTTGCTTAAAATATTTTTAAAATGTGTCATCTTTAACTCTATGCCTTTTGCAAATCAGGTCATCTTTTACTTGCTTAGCTATTCACAGTAACAGAAATTTTGACCGGGGTGCCCAAACTTTTGCATGCCACAATAACTACATCTGTGAAAATCCCTGCTGTACCTAGTGACCCCGTGATCTCAGTCTCAGAGGCTGATGTCAGGCTATCTTTCAGGAGGGAGACCCTCACAAGATGGCAGGCACCAATGGAATACCTGGCAAGGCTCTAAAAACTTGTGCCAACCAACTGGCTGGAGTATTCAACCTCTCACTGTTATGGTTGGAAATTCCCACCTGCTTCAAAAATGCAACAATTATACCAGCGCCTAAGAAGTGTAGTGTGAGCTGCCTTAATGACTATCATCCAGCAGCACTCACATCTACGGTGATGAAACATTTCAAGATGTTGGTCATGGCTCGAATCATCTCCTGCCTCAGCAAGGATCTGGACCCACTGCAATTTGCCTATCGCCACAATAGGTCTATAGCGGACACAATCTCAATGTCTCTTTACATAGCTCTAAATCACCTGGATAATACAACCACTTATGTCAGGATGCTATTCATTAACCATAGCTTCGTGATTAACACTATCTTTCCCATAGTCCTGATCGATAAGCTTCAGAACCAAGGCCTCTATACCTCCCTCTGCCATTAGATCCTCAACTTCCTAACCGGAAGACCACAATCTGTGCGAATTCCTAATAATATCTCCTCCTCGCTGACGATTAACACTGGTGCATCTCAGGGGTCTGTGCTTAGCCCACGGCTCTACTCTCTCTATACCTATGACTGTGTGGCAAGGTATAGCTCAAATGGCATTTATAAATTTGCTGATGATACAACCATTGTTGGCAGAATCTCACTTGGAGATGAAGCATACAGGAGCATGATACACCAACTAGTTGAGTGGTGTCACAGCAACAAACTTGCACTCAAAGTCAGTAAGACAAAAGAGCTGATTGTGGACTTTGGGAAAGGTAAATCGACGGAACACAAGCCAATCCCCATTGAGAGATTAGAAGTGGAGAGAGTGAGCAATTTCAAGTTCCTGAGTATCAAGATCTCTGAGGATCTAACCTGGTCCCAACATATTGATGCAGCTATAAAGAAGGCAAGACAGTGGCTATATTTTATTCAGAGTTTGAAGGGATTTGGTTTGGCAGCAAAAACACTTGAAAACTTCTATAAATGTACCATGAAGGGCAATCTGATAGGCTGTATCACTATCTTGTTATGAGGGGGAAGGGACTACTGCACAGGACTGAAAGAAGCTACAGAAAGTTGTAAAATTAGTCAGCTCCATCTTGGTTCCTAGCCTCTGCAGTATCCAAGACATCTTCAAGAAGTGGTGCCTCAGAAAGGCACACACTCAGCGATTTGGGAACAGCTTCTTTCCCTCTGCATCCAATTCCTAAACGGATATTGACCCCATGAACACTACCTCACTTTTTTTTATATTTGCACTCTATGTTTTGCACTTTTTATCTAATATGTTATATATATATATATATATGTGTGTGTGTGTGTGTGTGTATATGTGGATTTTGAAATGTCCATTCAATTTTATGATGTTTGAAGGATTTTCTCACTTACATAAGTGTTTCATGAACAAAACCTTCACTCAGCACTAAGCTGGTACTTCAATAATTCTGAATTACACAAATTGAAAAAAAACACACTTTTGCACATGTTAATGAAGTGATGGTAACTAGTAATATGGTGAGAGAACACATGGAATTGCAGTCATATCAGGATCATTATTATCTATATCTGGATACCTAGGTGAAGAAACTTTAAAATGAGAAGTGATTTAAATTGTCACTCTGCTGAACACCACTCTAAAAAACAAAAGTAAAAATAACATTTTAATTCCACAAGTTCATATAATTAAATGCAAGTAACACTCTGCCTTTGTTGAATTTTATTCTTTCTTTTCCTCACAAGTAACAGCAAATTGTTTCCAGGGTCCCTGTAACCAACATTGAATTCAGCCAGTCTGAAACAAAATCTGCAATTTAAAATAAAATCAATGTCGTCCTTTGCAGCCACATCAGCCAGAGTGTGGTTGGAATTAGGAGCAAAATGCCTGAGAAGCTGAGGGAGGGAAGGCACCCTCACAGCATTTAAAAAGCATCAGAATAGGGTTGAGAGGAAAAAATAAAGGAGCCATGACCAAAGGTTGGAGCAGTCTCAATGGGCCAAATGGCCTAATTCTGCTCCTATGCTATGGGGACTGTCCCTACATACCTCCCTATTTACTTTTCCTGGTTCTGAAGTCTTCATGTTTGTCTATAAAGAGGAGACATGTTCATCAAAGACTTGGCGTATTTCCAGTGGCTCCACACAAAGGTATTCCTTTCAGTATTTGAGGGGACCTATTTTCTCTCTAGTTACACTTTTTTTTCTTAATATATTCATCTTTTTGGATTTTATTTAATCTTCTCTACCAAAATTATCTTTTGTAAACCAACTTTTTGCCCTCATGATCTCCTGCTTGTGTACACTTCCGCATACTTTACACTCCTCCACAGATTGACTTGATCCCTACTAGCTGTATCTGACCCATGCCTTCCTCTTTTCCCGGGCCCGAGCCTCAATATCGTCATTCAGGACGCCCTACTCTTAGCAACCTTACCCCTTGACCATTCGACAAGAAAGGTCATGGAGAAAGATGGAAACATGAATCTCAAAACTACAATTCAGGGACACACAGTAAATGGCAAACAATCACATCAGAAACTATCCACCACCTCTGGCAACACCAGCCCCACCCCAATCAGTCACCATCTGCTCTATCTGTGGAAGAGTTGTATTTACCATACTGGCCTCATAAGGCACCTCAGAACCCACAAAACTGAAATAAAAGCAAGTCAACCTTGATCCTAAAGGACCAACTAAAATGAAGATCTGGGACATATCATCCACAAAGGGAACTAGCCCCATCTCTGTTGATTCGTAGATCATCAGTACCAGGATGCCCTGACTTGAGTACATGAGAGGGATTAGAAAATCCGTAGGATATTTTAAGTACTGGAAAAAATTTAATTGTAATTTCACAGCACTGGTAAAACTAGTGTTAGTGAAAGAGGAGCCCAATCTCTTGGGAAAACAGTGGAGTGGTGACATGACAAGCATTGATAAATGTCTCAGCCTTGGAGCTGCTGGATGTAGACAGATGCTCCATTTGCATGGTGGTAATAAGAAATCACTACACTGCAGTTCAGAAACATATTACTCCACCGAAAGGTCACGGGGAGACTCTGATTACACACCCTGGGTAGTAAGGGCTAGTTGAGTGATGGCGAAAAATGGATAAACCATTCTCCTTGACTGCCATATTCTGACTGCACTGGGGAATACCAACAAACTGAGAGGAAGGGACACTGAGTCTTGCAGTATATTCGGTGATGACCGGAAATGGACTAGGATACTGTAAGATGCAGCCAGAGACTTTTTTTTAATGAAACAATGCAGCCAATGCCTTCAGGTTTAAATTTGCTAACCAATCAAAATCTAAGGATTCCTGTAAAAGTTACAGATCAATATTCCAGAGCCCGACGTAATAGTAGAGGGTTAAGATATATTGCCTTGCAGTCATGGATATAGATGCAGATTGGTCTGCCTGAACTGTAGCAACAAATATGAACAAAGTAAAAGCTAGATAGGGAAACCCCCTTCAAAAGTGATGAGAACGATATGCCAGCTGCTAAGGATAAAATAGAAGCTTCACGTACTTTATCATCCTCAAGCCTTTGGGCAAGGTGGATCAGAAGAACTGGATATTAAAGACTGTCACAGTAAAGAGCATAGAACAGACTGGCAAGAGATGGGCTCATGTTCCTCCTATAAATGTTATGCAAGGAAGAACAAGCCCTGACAAGACTGAGAGTGGATGAACAGACCTGTAGGACCACGTGGCTCCCAGGTGGATCTCCTACCCTTAGTGAAGATAAAGTGCCAATAACAGATAGGATATGGAGGCATTTGTCACATTTTATTTTTATTTAGAGATACAACATGGTACCAGGCCCTTCCAGTTCAATGAGCCCCTGCCACTCAATTACATCTACGTGGACAATTATCCTTCTAACTCTTTCTGCATCTTTGGAATACGAGAAGAAACCAGAGCACCTGGAGGAAAATCATGCTGTCACAGGAAGAACCATGCTGTTACAGACAGTAGTAGAATGGAATCCGAGTCACTGGGGCTGTAATAGTTTTACACTAACCGCAGTGTTACCGTGCTACACATATTGTGAGACTAATTGAAAGCATTAAGGAATGGTAACAGGAGATAATAGAAGGGGTGAGGAACAAAATTGCTAGGAATTGTCAAAATGAGACACAAAGTATTGATAGAAATGTCTCCCTGGTTGGTTCTGGGATGACTTAAGATAACAACGGTTATATTGCCTTATTGATTATAATAGTGAATTATATGAGTCTGCCTAGCTGTGGAAAGGGAGAAATGTGTGGAAACCTTGAGATTTACGAAGCTTCATCTCTGATCAATCTACTTCTGCCAACAGGAAAACAAACAGCAGTTGACTTGATATTATACTGTACTTCAGACAAGCTCCATGGCATATTTATAGTTGCAGCAACCACTATTCCTCCACTGCAAGGTCAACTAGGGTATTCCCAAACCAGAAACCACAGACAAACTGAGAGGTCCACTCCCTGTTCAAGTCCACGGCTGCAGATTAGGTGACCCTGACCCACAGTAGTTGAGGTACAACCTTTGTAAAGCTATCAGGAATGCAAAGAAATAATGCCAGTCCAAAATCAAGTCCAGGACCAGCCATCAGTTGCGGGAGGGCTTACGTGCTGCAACTGGTTATTAAATGAAATCTACCAGCGTTGCTGACAACAGTACATCTCTTCCTGACAAGCTTAATGCATTCTATGCAGATTTTAATTAGAAGAGAAATATTATGTCACCACCACACTGACACTCTGCACAGCTTGTAGCCACAACCAACACTGCAGACATCAGAACACTCTTCTAGAGAGTGAACCCATGTATAAGGACCAAGACCCACTAAATCACCACTGGTGCAACCAATTGGTTTTAGAAGTCACATAATTAGTTAAATGGAGATCACCATGTGCAGTCAAGGTGTTTCAACTGATTGTGGCAAAAATACACCTGTAGCTGGAAGGTCCAATTGCTGGTGAGTCAGTATCCTGGCAAAAACTACACCATGAAGACGAAAGAACACTCCAAGAAACTCCACAAAAAGATTATTGAAAAGCACAAGTCAGAAGATGGATACAAGAACATTTCCAAATCACTGAATATCTCTTGGAGGACAGTTAAGTCAATCATCTAGAAATGGAAAGGATATGGCACAGCTGTAATTCTGCCTGGAACAGTCCGTCCCCAAAAATTGAGTGAGCGCTCAAGAAGGGGACTAGCAAAGGAAACCACCAAGAGACATATAACAACTCTGGAAGAATTTCAAGCTTCAGTGGCTGAGATGGGAGAGACTGCGCATACAACAACTGTTGCCCGGGTGCTTCACCAGTCGCAGCTTTATGTGAGAATGGCAAAGAGAAAGCCACTGTTAAAAAAACTCACATGAAATCTCGGCTTGAGTTTGCCAGAAGGCATGTGGGAGGCTCTGAAGTCAACTGGAAGAAGGATCTATGGTCTGATGAAACCAAAATTGAGCCTTTTGGCCATCAGACTAAACGCTATGTTTGGCATAAGCCAAATGTTATATGTCATCCAAAACACACCATCCTTACCGTGAAGCATGGTGGTGGCTGCATCATCCTGTGGGGATGCTTCACTGTACCAGGCCCTGGAAGTCTTGTGAAGGTAGAGGGCAAAATGAATGCAATAAAATACAGGGAAATCCTGGAGGAAAACCTGATGCACTCGCAAGAGAACTGTGACTTGGGAGAAGATTTGTTTTCCAGCAAGACAATGACTTCAAGCATAAATCCAAAGCTACACAGGAATGGCTTAAAAACAACAAAGTTAATATCCTGGACTGGCAAAGTCAGAGTCCAGACCTCAATCCAATTGAGAATTTGTGGCTGGATTTGAAAAGGGCTCTTCACTCATGATCCCCATGCAATCTGACAGACCGTGAACAGTTTTGCAAAGAAGAATGGGGGAAAAGGTTGCAGTGTCCACATGTGCAAAGCTGAGAGACCCATACACACAGATTCAAGGCTGTAATTGCCATCAAAGGTACTTCTGCTAAATACTGACTTGAAGGGGCTGAGTAATTATGCAATCAATCATTTTGTGTTTTGTATTTGTAATTAATTTAGATCACTGAGATCTGTTTTGTCTTTGACAGTAAAGAATCTTTTTCTGTTGATCAGTGTCAAAAAAGTCAAATTAAATCCACTAATTGAATGCTGTAAAACAATAAAACATGAAAATGTTCAAGGGGGTAAATACCTTCTATAGCCACCGTATTAATTTACAACAAGAAATACTGGAACTTATGCTCACCTGCAACTAGGGTGTGTGGAAAACATGATGATGTTCTCGATGATAAAACTGCAAGACCAATTAAAATGTGTACATCTGGAAAGTACAAACTGGAAATCACTGGGGATGTACTATTATGCCAGATGAGCTCTTAAGGGTGCATGTTGATGTGCATGTCCAGATGGCTCAGTATATAACCCTCTGCAGCCACCTGTCATCCTGCACATTGGAAGCACCATACCAGGCTTTCATGCAACCAGAAAGAACGCACACCACCGTAGATCTCTAGAATTTTGTAAGAGTCTTGGGTGGCATACCAAATCTCCTCAAACTCCCTATGAAGCAGAGCTGCTGCCATGTCTTTTTCATGATTGTATTGACGTGCTGGGTCCAGGACAGATCCTCCAAGATGTTGATACCGAGAAACATATTTGCTCAACCTTTCCACAGCTGATCGCTCAATAAGCACAGGTACACGTTCCCCTCACTACCCTTTCATGAAGTCTACAATCAATTCCTTGGTCTTGCTGAAGTTGATTCTTAGGTTGTTGTGACACCACTCAACCAGCCAACCCATGTCACTCCTGTACACCTCCTTGCTGTCATCTGAATTTCTACCAATGACAGTGATGCCATCTGCAAACTTGCAGATGGTGTTTTGGTTGTGCTTGACCACACTGCCGTGTGTAGAGAGATTAGGGTTGTGGGCTAAGCACATGCCCATGAGGCACACCTCTGTTGACTGTCAGTGAGGAGGATATGCATCATTGACCCGTACTGACTATGGTATCTTGATGAGATAGTTGAGGATCCACTTGCAAAGGGAGGCACGTAGGGGCAGGTTTTGAATCTTGGTGATTAATACCGAGGGGACAATGGTAAACAGCAGCTTGACATATATATCTTGCTGTTGTCCAGGTTCTTCAAAGCACAGTGGAGAGTCGGTGTGATTCCATCTGCTGTAGACCTGTTGCAGCAGCAGGCGAATTGCAGTGAGTTCAGACCCTTGGTCAGGCAGGAGTTAATTTCAACCATGATCAACATCTTGAAGCACTTCATTATTGTACATGTGAGTACCACCAGTCAAATGTCGTTGAGGCAGCTCACCCTGCTCTTCTTGGGCATCAGTATATTGATGTTCTTTTGAAGCAGTGAGAGGTTGAAGATAACCTTAAACGCTCCAGTCAGCTGGTCAGAACTGGTCTTCAGTACCTGGGCAAGTACACGATCAAGGCCTGATGCCTTGCAGGTTTAACTGTCTTGAAGGATGTTTTGACATATCAGCCTCTGAGATAGAGGTCACAGGGTAACTGGATGCTTGGGGATTTACACAGGTGTAGTGTTATTTCAAAGCGTATTATTGGGGAGCGAACCATCACTGCCATTTATATTGTGATATTTCACCTTATCAGAAGTAATAGCATGCAAGCCTTGCCACAGTTGTCATGTATCTAATTTCACACGGAACTGAATTTTTCACTTTCATAAAGACTGTCCGTATGTTGTACCTGGACTTCTTGTAGGATTCTGGATCTCCGGTCTTGGATGCACAGATCAAGCCCTCAGCAGACCGCAAATTTCATTTATCCTTCCTCCACCCTCTAAGTTCTGATGTGGGGTCTCAACTGAAAGTGTCAACCATCCTTTTGCCTCTGAGGCCACTTGACCCACCGAGTTCTTTCAGAAATTTGTTTTTTTTTTGTCCCAGATTCCACCATCAGCAATCTCCTGAGTCTGCACTGGTGAGAAATTTATCAAATGGAGCTTGGGCACCCCTTGTCTGTCAGAGGAATCAGGGCACGGACCAGAATAGGGAAACCCACAGTGGAAACAGTTACATAGAAACACAGAAAAAACTGTGCAGGAGTAGGCTATTCAGCCCTTTGAGCCTGCACCGCCATTCAGTATGATCATGGCTGATCATCCAACTCAGAACCCTGTACCTGCCTTCTCTCCATACCCCCTGATCCCTTTAGCCACAAGGGCCATATCTAACTCCCTCTTAAATATAGCCAATGAACTGGCCTCAACTGTTTCCTGTGGCAGAGAATTCCACTGATTCACCACTCTCTCTGTGAAGAAGTTTTTCCTCATCTTGGTCCTAAAAGGCTTCTTCTTTATCCTTAAACTGTGACCCCTCATTCTGGACTTCCCCAACATCGGGAACAATCTTCCTGCATCTAGCCTGTCCAATCCCTTTAGAATTTTATACGTTTCAATAAGATCTCCCCTCAATCTTCTAAATTCCAGCGAGTATAAGCCTAGTCGATCCAGTCTTTCATCATATGAAAGTCCTGCCATCCCAGGAATCAATCTGGTGAACCTTCTTTGTACTCCCTCTATGGCAAGAATGTCTTTCCTCAGATTAGGGGACCAAAACTGCACACAATACTCCAGGTGTGGTTTCACCAAGGCCTTGTACAACTGCAGTAGTACCTCCCTGCTCCTGTACTCGAATCCTCTTGCTATGAATGCCAGCATACCATTCGCCCTTTTCACCGCCTGCTGTACCTGCATGCCCACTTTCAATGACTGGTGTATAATGACACCCAAGTCTCGTTGCACCTCCCCTTTTCCTGATCGGCCACCATTCAGATGATAATCTATTTTCCTGTTCTTGCTACCAAAGTGGATAACCTCACATTTATCCACATTAAATTGCATCTGCCTTGAATCTGCCCACTCACCTAACCTATCCAAGTCACCCTGCATCCTCTTAGCATCCTCCTCATAGCTAACACTGCTGCCCAGCTTCGTGTCATCCGCAAACTTGAAGATGCTGCATTTAATTCCCTCATCTAAGTCATTAATATATATTGTAAACAACTGGGGTCCCAGCACTGAGCCTTGCGGTACCCCACTAGTCACTGCCTGCCATTCTGAAAAGTTAAACTGCAAATTGAAGACATTTACCGATAGAATGTGAAATGAATGAAATGAAAACATTAAATTAATAGTAGATGGAAACAAACTAAACCTTGAACCAATGACAATGGGGAAGTGAAGAAGGACATCAACACCAGTCACAACAACAAATAATGTAAGGACATCTGCTAGAAATCTTCATTATGAAATTAAGACCATAAAACCATAAGGTATAGGAGCAGAAGTAGGCCATTTGGCCCATCAGGTCTGCTCTGCCATTTCATCATGGCTGATCCAGTTTTCCTCTCAGCCCCTATCTCCTGCCTTCTCCTCATATCTCTTCATGTCCTGACTAATCAAGAATCTATCCACTTCTGCCTTAAATATACATGAAGACTTGGCCTGTGACAAAGAATTCCACAGATTCACTACTCTATGGCTAAAAAAATTCCTCATCATCTCCATTCTAAAAGGATACCCCTCTATTCTGAGGCTATGTCATATGATCTTAGACATGCTCAGCATAGGAAACATACTTTCTTTCATTTATAAGAAATGTCACAACTACACGTCAACTTGAGAGACATTAATGAGAGCTCTTCCATCGTGAGCACAAACAAATCTTTGAAAATCTGAATTCCTCAGTTTTGTGGATAGCTTTTATCCCACAGCATCTTAAAAGAAAATTACCTGCCAAGTTCCCATTTCTAATTAGTGCACTCTGAGTCTCCTTTAATAACTTCAGTTACCAACTTCCAAAGCAGAAATAAATTCTCTAACAGACATGAAGAAATGCCAGCGAAGCTGCATTTTATCTGTCAGACTGATACAGATTCCAGCCATGTGTCTGATGAGCAGCCAACTTTCTCACATCATATATTAAAAACAAACATTTTAATTTTGTCAACCATCTGTTCTTAAGTAACATGAAAATCTCAATTTTCTGAATTTCATTCATTTTAGGTCTTCAAGGAAGCTGGAGTTCATATAATAGAATTGGCACACAACTTATGAAAACTGAAATACTAATAAAACATTGTGAACAAATATTTTTAAAGTTTGTTATGAAATTACAATCTGAACTCAATGTTATTTCAATTTATACTAAACTATTAAATCACAAATTGCTGAAATTTATTTTTTTTACTAAATACTTATTCAAATCAATATTCTGATTTGCAACATTTACATGAATAGGCTTAGCAAAAGTAACCCAAAATGCAACTACTGGATGTGGTAAATTTAAAAAAAGCCCTTTGAGCATTCTTCACAAATTACTTTAATGACCTTTTTGTTATGATGCAATATATAAATCTGCACAAAGCTATTTTTATATTCTTCAATCAATTTTAAGAGTACTACATGCTTGTGTTTAATGACAGCTTCAACAAATATGGATGGTGCTGGACTATTGCATGTGGTTGCAATCCTGAAGGAAATGTAACGCTGCATCACTGAAATTAGATATTATAAACTGGTGAGAGACCTTGACAAGGATGGTTGGACCCAATTGCTGGAATCGAGACACAGAGTCAAGCTGAAACAAGAACTGAGCATAAACAAAACACTAGACAATATCTCTACTTAGGCTTATGATTGAGCACTGAACATCAGTTCAGGTGCTCCTGAAATAGTCAATTATTGGTACTGAAAACATGATTGCCAATTAGCAGGACTGTCTTGAACCCTTAAAGGGGCCACGCCAGCTATCTATACTCCGGAGAGTAGTTCATCTAAATTCCAGAAGCTGGCGCAGTTGGGAGCATCTCGTAACAGGACACCCACTCCTATAGCCAACGCCTGACAGCCCTGACTGCTCAGAAAGGCTGTGATGGTAGTCGAAGATGAGAGCCGAATCCAAGATGTCTGTATCAGGCACTTAGCACCTTTTCCTGGGTTCGAATCTTTGCAGTCCAGAAGGTATTGCTAAACACCCTGAGTGTAACGTGGGACCAAAAGTCTTCTCACCATGAAAACCAGTTCCCCCTTGATAAACCTGGGTGGCGATGAGGCTGGTGGTGGTGGGGCTAAGGTGCTGGTGCAGACAGGTTTCAATTTAGAGATGTGGAAGGTGGGATTGATTCATAATGTCTTGGAGAAATGCAAGGTATACGCCACCTGGTTTACTTTCTCGGAACTTGGAAGGGTCCAATGAACTTGGGCACCAACTTTCTAGATTCTACCTGGAGAGGAAAATCATGAGTGGACAGGCAGACCTGCTGCCCAGGCTATTAAGTGAGCCCCTGCCTTATCCGTTGGTTCGCCTTGGTCTCTGCCTTCAGGGTAGAGGCCAGCAAAATCTCTCTTGCCCTAATCCATTATTGCTTGCAGCACTGGATGAGAACATTGGTCGCAGGGACCCCACCGTCAGCTTCCTGTTCCGAAAAAGAGACAGAGCTTACCCAAACTGGCACTCAAACGGTGACATCCCATGCACCGAATGCTGTATGGTGTGGGTGACCTCTGCCCACATCAATTGGTCGCAGCACTCACCTGGTCTTTCTGAGGCCAGGCATCTTAAAGTGCATTCTAAATTTTGGTTGGTCCACTCCATCTAGCCATTGGATTGCGGGTGAAACCCAGAGAAAAGGTTTGCTGTTACCCCTATCAGCTTACAGAATGCCCTCCGGAAATGTGATATGAGTTGTGGACCACAATCCAAGACAAGGTCCACTGGGAAACCATGGATTCTGAATACCTGGTCCAAGGCAATTTTGGCTGTCTCTGCTGTGGATGGTAACTTGCCCAAGGCAATTAATCTGTAGGCCTTTGAAAATCAATTGATGGTTAGAAGAGTTTCTACCCACACTGATACATAATGATCAGACAGCTTTTATACAACAACACCAAACACAAGACGATATACGAAGGACACTTCACATTATGGATCATATATAAAAAAATGAAATTGAAGCAATAGTGATAAGCATGGACGCTGAAAAGGCATTTGATTTGGTTAATTGGAATTTTCTTTACAGAGTTTTACATAGATTTGGTCTACATGACATAATTATTAAAACTATACAGGCACTATATGACAATCCTACTGCCAGGATTAAAATCAATGGATATTTATCTAATAGAAAGGGGCACAAGACAGGGTTGTGCATGGTCACCGCTACTCTTCGCATTATATCTGGAACCATTAGCTCAATACATCAGACAAATGAAGATATCAGGGGAATTACTATTAAAGGGACAGAGCATAAATTGGCCTGTTAAGCGGATGACATTTTGATCTATCTAAGGCAACCAACATACTCTTTACCTAAATTGATGCAATCCTTTAACAATATGGCAGGATACAAGATCAACATAGATAAAACCTTTCATATAACTATAGCCCACCAAGAGAAATTGAAAGTAGATATCCTTGGGCAAGGCAAACAGAGTCCGTCAAATATTTGGGCATCATTATGCCAAAAGATTTGGCAAAAATTATCAGAAGCAATTATCAGCCTATACATAAACAAATTAAGGAAGATATAACAAGATGGAACCCAATTCCTTTTCTTGGTTTCAGTTCAAGGATTGAATCCATTAAAATGAATATACTGCCCAGACCCCATCTCTTTCAGACCCTACCAATAGAGATGAACCAAAATCAATTCAATGAATGGAACAAGATGCTATCAAGATATATATGGCAAGGCAAAAGGCCTAGGGTTCGTCTCAAAAACTTTCCAATTAGCCAAGGAAAAGGGAGGATAGGGCCTACCTTCTCTTAGAGAGTATTATTTTCCAGCACAGTTGAGAGCCGTAATATGCTGGTGCAACCCATCATATGGCGCTCAATGGAAAAACATTGAGGAGAGGATACTTTCCATTCCCATACAGGCAATTTTGGCTGATAATAACCTATAAAGTTACATAAATAATTTTGACAATCCGTGGGTGAAATGGACTCTTAAAATATGGAAAACTATTATGAAAGAATATAAACTAGAGAGAGACATTGCAATTCTTAAATGGTGTGCATATGACTCGGATTTTACGCAAATAAACTGAATGCTAGATTTAAGGACTGGACGGCTAAAGAAATAACAGCTATTTGCAATATGATGAAAGAAGGAACATTGTTCAGTTTTGAAATGCTCAAAGAGAAACACTTATTAGAAAAACAAGACTTTTACCGGTATTTACAGATGCGACAGTATGTTAATAGGATGGTTAAAAATGCAACCAAGGCAAGTACGTGTCTGATAGAGCTATTTAGAAACCATATAATTCAGACAATGGTAGTAGAATAATTTCAAGTGTGTATAAGGGCTTGTCAAATCTTAAAACACATCCAACTTCAAACATTAAAACAAAATGGGAGAAGAAAGGAGGGATAATAATATCTGAGGAAGACTGGACAATAATATGGAAGTATCAATGGAAGTGTACCAGTTCACAGAAATGGAGGGATTTGGGTGGAAAAACTTGATAAGATATTTTATTATACCCTCTCAGAAATCCCATTATGATAGTAATCCCCCTGTTTGCTGGAGAAATTGTAGAAATCAAAATGCAAACTATTATCATATTTTCTGGGAATGCTCCATTATCAAAGACTATTGGAGTGGGATACATAATGCCCTACAAAACATCTTTAAATGTGAAATACCCTTAGAGAGTAAGACCATATATTTTGGGTATATACCTCAAGAATGGTTGAAAAGAGATAAATATTTAAAGAACGTACTGCTGGTGGCTGGTAAAAAGACCCTTACCAGGAAGTGGTTGTCACAGGAGTGCCCAACTTTAAATGTATGGATGGAAATTACAATGGACATTTACAAAATGGAGAAGATAACAGCATCTGTTAATCATAAGTTGGAAAAATTTTATTCATACTGGAAAAAATGGTTTAACTACAGAACATCTCATAGGCCTGATTTTATTCTCACAAGTCAATGAATATGTTGTAAAAAAAAGATCACTCCCTACTCTGTACATAGTTTTCTTCTTTTGATTGTTCTTTCTTTCCTCTCCTTTTCTATAGGTGTATAACTCAGAAAAATATTATGTGGAGATTTGTGACAAATATGATTATATGATATACATGTACAGTATCAGAAATACATCTTATGGAAATGTTTGTTTGATGATGAAATTCACTAAAAAATAAATTACAAAAAAAAAAGAAAATCGATTGACAACTACCATTATGACAGTCTTCCCCCTACAAAGTGGAAGACCCGTGACAAGGGTGACAAAGTCCATGGAGATGTGTGGAACAGGTAGAGGACAGATGAGCCCTTGAGGTTGGGTACATGGCTCCTTGTTCCCGGTGTACACCTCACATACCTGCACATGTTGTTGAAAGTCTTTTGCCATTCCGGGCCACCAATACCTTTTCTTGAGGAACTCAATGGTCCTAGCAATCCCAAGATGAGTGGTTATTCTCAATGAATGTCCCCATTGGAGCACCTATGACCTGATGGAGCTTGAGACAGTTGCCCCAATGTGCCTGGGCCAAGTGACAAACTCATCGATTCCCCAATGGATTGGCATTATCACCTTCGCTTGGGGCAAAATGGTGGTAAGTTACTCTTCTTCTTCAGGATAGTTGAACTAACAAGACAAAGCATCTGGTTTTCGATTCTTTGACCCTGGTCGATAGGTCAGGACAAAGTTAAAACGGCTGAAGAAAAGAGATCACCTGGCCTGCCTGGAATTCAGAATATAAACCAATTTCTTGTGGTCTATCCAGACAATAAAAGGGCTCTTGGCCCCTTCAAGTCAGTGACGCCAATCCTCCAGTGCCAACTTAACTGCAAATAGCTCCCGATTCCCAATGTCATAGTTTCTCTCTGCCGGGGATAGCCGCCTGGAGAAGAATGCACGCAGGTACAATTTACTGGCCAAGGGTGAGCGTCTGAGGCATCCCACAATGAAGGGAAGGTCCGGGTTAGGTGACACCAAGATGGGAGCTGATGCGAACTGCTGTTTAAGCTCTGCAAAAACAGCCTCTGCTTCAGTAATCCAGACAAAAGGGCCCATTCGATCTCTTAGTTAGAGCCATCAGCGGAGCTGCCACCAAGCTGAAGTTCCTGATGAACTTCTGATAAAAGTCAGAAAACCCCAGAAATCATTGGACATGTTTGACACTGGATGGCTGTGGCCAATCTCTGACTGCCTGGGTCTTCGTAGGGTCCATCTTGAGTTTGCTGTTGGAGATGATAAAACGCAAACGTGAAACTGTCAACACATGAAATTTGGACTTCTCCGACTTGATATAAAGTCCATGGTCTAGGTGCCTCTTTAAAACGTACCTGATATGACCAACGTGCTCTTGCATGGACTTCAAGAAATTAGGATAGCATCTCAGTAGATGAAGGCATACTTATGGCGGTGGGGGGGGGGCGGGGGGGTATCCCGGACCATGTCATTTTATAAAGGCCTGAAAAACTATCAGAGTATTTGCAAGATTTGCAAGGCTCAAGGGCATAACCACGGACTCATAGTGCTTGACGGTGTATTGAACACAGTCTTCCACTCATCGCTTCCCATCACGCAGACCAGATTGTATGCACTCTGTAGATCTAGCTTAGTGAATATTCTTGCCCCTTGAAGAAATTCATGAGTGGAAGGGGGTAATGATTCTTGACTGTTATGCGGTTTAATCGTCTATAATCAATACATGGCAGCAAGCTCCCGTCCTTCTTTTGCACGAAGAAGAAGCCTGTGCTAGCTGGTGAAGTGGAGGGCCAATTGAATCCCATAGCAAGAGCCTCCCATATTTAGTCTTCCACGGCACTTCTCTCTGGCCAAGTACCTGGCAGAAGATCCACAGCACAGTCGTAGATCGGGTCAGTGTGGTGGAAGAGTCAAGGCCTTTACCTTGCTGAAGACCTCTTCTAAATCCTGGTATATGGAAGAAACTTCAACCATCCTGGGTGTTGCAAGTTCTTGTGAACCATCCTTCTGAGGCTTCTTAGGTGGCATGGGTGGTTCAACCAATCTCCGAAACCCTTCCCTGGGTTCATTAGACCCTATCATATCCTCAGGCAATGGCAACAAGCTGTTACAGATGGTCCTTCTGCACCCAGGAACAGGCTCCAAGGGGTTGCGTTTAGGAGTCTTCCCATTAGTCAAGACCTGGCAGCTGGATTCCTTAGGCTACGGGTTACAACACACTGCAGTCTGTCCCCTTGCGGGTCGTTGGTCTCAGGAAAGTCTGGGGGTTGGAACACCATGTTGCAAACATACCCTATTACAAGAACTGGACCAAGCAGTGATTCTTCCCTCTTTCCAGTCCACGGATGGGTTTTGCTGGGACAGCCAAGGGTACCCCAGGATCAATGATGTCAATGATGTAGACACTAATATCTTCCACATGGTCCCCTATCCTCATCTGAAAAATCACAGTCTGTTGCTGGCTCTACCCAGAACCTAGCGAGTGGCCGTCCAAGACAGTGGCGGGCATGGACTGGATCAATGCTAGGAGTATTGCGGGGAAGGCGGATGAGTTGAGGGCGTGGATTGACACGTGGAATTATACGTTGTAGCAATTAGTGAAACTTGGCTACAGGAGGAGCAGGACTGGCAGCTTAATATTCCAGGGTTCCGATGTTTCAGATGTGATCGAGACAGAGGAATGAAAGGTGGGGGAGTGGCATTGCTTGTTAGGGAAAATATTACAGCAGTGCTCAGGCAGGACAGATTAGAGGGCTTGTCTACTGAGTCCTTGTGGGTGGAGCTGAGAAACAGGAAAGGTATGGCCACATTAGTGGGATTGTATTACAGACCACCCAATAGTCAAAGAGAATTGGAAGTGCAAATCTGCAGAGAGATAGCAGGCATCTGCAGGAAACATAAAGTTGTGGTGGTAGGAGATTTTAATTTTCCATATATTGATTGAGTCTCCCATACTGTTAGGGGTCTAGATGGTTTAGAGTTTGTAAAATATGTTCAAGAAAATTTTCTAAATCAATATATAGAGGGACCAACTAGAGGGGATGCAATATTGGATCTCCTGTTAGGAAACGAGTTAGGACAAGTGACAGAAGTCTATGTAGGGGAGCACTTTGGTTCCAGTGATCATAACACCATTAGTTTCAACTTGATCATGGACAGGGATAGATCTGGTCCTAGAGTTGAGGTTCTTAACTGGAAGAAGGCCAAATTTGAAGAAATGAGAAAGGATCTAAAAAGCGTGGATTGGGACAGGTTGTTCTCTGGCATGGATGTGACCGGCATGTGGGAAGCCTTCAAAGGAGAAATTTTGAGAGTGCAGAATTTGTATGTTCCAGTCAGGATTAAAGGCAAGGTGAATAGGAATAAGGAATCTTGGTTCTCAAGGGATATTGCAACTCTGATAAAGAAGAAGAGGGAGTTGTATGACGTGTATAGGAAGCAGGGAGTAAATAAGGTGCTTGAGGAGTATAGGAAGTGCAAGAAAATACTTAAGAAAGAAATCAGGAGGGCTAAAAGAAGACATGAGGTTGCCTTGGCAGTCAAAGTGAAGGATAATCCAAAGAGCTTTTACAAGTATATTAAGAGCAAAAGGATTGTAAGGGATAAAATTGGTCCTCTTGAAGATCAGAGTGGTCGGCTATGTGCGGAACCAAAGGAAATGGGGGAGATCTTAAATAGGTTTTTTGCGTCTGTGTTTACTAAGGAAACTGTCATGAAGTCTATGGAATTAAGGGAAATAAGTAGTGAGATCATGGAAACTGTACAGATCGAAAAGGAGGAGGTCCTTGCTGTCTTGAGGAAAATTAAAGTGGATAAATCCCCGGGACCTGACAGGGTGTTCCCTCGGACCCTGAAGGAGACTAGTGTTGAAATTGCAGGGGCCCTGGCTGAAATATTTAAAATGTCGCTGTCTACAGGTGAGGTGCCGGAGGATTGGAGAGTAGCTCATGTTGTTCCGTTGTTTAAAAAAGGATCGAAAAGTAATCCGGGAAATTATAGGCCAGTAAATTTAACATCAGTAGTAGGTAAGTTATTGGAGGGAGTACTAAGAGACAGAATCTACAAGCATTTGGATAGACTGGGACTTATTAGGGAGAGTCAACATGGCTTTGTGCGTGGTAGGTCATGTTTGACCAATCTATTGGAGTTTTTCGAGAAGGTTACCAGGAAAGTGGATGAAGGGAAGGCAGTGGATATTGTCTACATGGACTTCAGTAAGGCCTTTGACAAGGTCCCGCATAGGAGGTTAGTTAGGAAAATTCAGTCGCTAGGTATACATGGAGAGGTGGTAAATTGGATTAGACATTGGCCCGATGGAAGAAGCCAGAGAGTGGTGGTAGAAAATTGCTTTTCTGAGTGGAGGCCTGTGACTAGTGGTGTGCCACAGGGATCAGTGCTGGGTCCATTGTTATTTGTCATCTATATCAATGATCTGGATGATAATGTGGTAAATTGGATCAGCAACTTTGCTGATGATACAAAGATTGGAGGTGTAGTAGACAGTGAGGAAGGTTTTCAGAGCCTGCAGAGGGACTTGGACCAGCTGGAAAAATGGGCTAAAAAATGGCAGATGGAGTTTAATACTGACAAGTGTGAGGTATTGCACGTTGGAAGGACAAACCAAGGTAGAACATACAGGGTTAATGGTAAGGCACTGAGGAGTGCAGTGGAACAGAGGGATCTGGGAATACAGATACAAAATTCCCTAAAAGTGGCGTCACAGGTAGATAGGGTCGTAAAGAGAGCTTCTGGTACATTGGCCTTTATTAATCAAAGTATTGAGTATAAGAGCTGGAATGTTATGATGAGATTGTATAAGGCATTGGTGAGACCGAATCTGGAGTATTGTGTTCAGTTTTGGTCACCAAATTACAGGAAGGATATAAATAAGGTTGAAAGAGTGCAGAGAAAGTTTACAAGGATGTTGCCGGGACTTGAGAAACTCAGTTACAGAGAAAGGTTGAATAGGTTGGGACTTTATTCCCTGCAGCGTAGAAGAATGAGGGGAGATTTGATAGAGGTATATAAAATTATGATGGGTATAGATAGAGTGAATGCAAGCAGGCTTTTTACACTGAGGCAAGGGGAGAAAAAAACCAGGGGACATGGGTTTAGGGTGAGGGGGGAAAAGTTTAAAGGAAACATTAGGGGGGGCTTCTTCACATAGACAGTGGTGGGAGTATGGAATGAGCTGCCAGACGAGGTGGTAAATGCGGGTTCTTTTTTAAAATTTAAGAATAAATTGGACAGATACATGGATGGGAGGTGTATGGAGGGATATGGTCTGTGTGCAGGTCAGTGAGACTAGGCAGAAAATGGTTCAGCACAGCCAAGAAGGGCCAAAAGGCCTGTTTCTGTGCTGTAGTTTCTATGGTTTCTATGGTTTCTAACTCTCACAGCGGTATGTCGAGCCAATGGGTGGTACCTAAGACCAGAAAATTACCTGCTGCTCCAGAGTCCATAAAAGCCCTTACCTGTCTCAAGTTCTTATCCCAGATGAACTCTGCCTTCAACACAAAACCAGAATCAGTGGAATTGGCAGTAGTAGCTGCCATCATCACAGTCCTCTCGATACTGGACAGTCTTAAGGGTTTTCCAGGTGGCTGCACAATGTGCAGGTGACCTGCTTCCCTGCAGTAATAGCAACGGCCTTGATTCAGACACCAGGACCCCTCAGTGATGGAGAGCCTCGTTTAACCAATTTGCATGGGCTTGAGAGAGTCCCAAGCTGGAGATGACCTGGTCATTGTCTGAGGTCTGGGGCGGTGGGGGGGGTGGGTGTTGGAACTGCAATGGATTGGAGCTGGGCTCGGGGCTGCCCTCCAGCCTCGCCAGCCTCGTAATGTAGTCCCCCTTACGCTGTCCCAAATGACTGTCAAGGCAAATGGACTGGTCGATGAGGACCTCTAAGCCCCCTGTTGGCTCTCCCAAGGTGAGGGCAGAGTCCTTGGCGGAACAGAATGGCCAAAGCTTCCCTGTTCCAACCACTCTCTTGTGGCAAAGTTTGGGACTCAATAGTGCAGTTGGCCACTGACTGACTTCATTGGTGCATCTTCACAGAAAGTCCAAGGCTCTGTTTGCAGGGCAGGGATGATAAGATATCTTTCTCATGCTAGCCATGAATTCCTCCGAATTGGCACAAATCTCCAGCCTTTGTTCCTGATGCACAGAGGCCCAGGCAAGGACACTCCTGGTCAGGAGTTAGATCATGAAGGCCATTTTTCCATGCTTCGAAGGGAACTGGGACGGCTAGAATTTGAACTCCAATGAGCAATGAGTGAGGAAGCCGCGGCAAGAACCCTGGACTTCGTCGAATCTCTCCGGTGTCGGAAGATGTACAGGTTCCACAGAGTGACCGACAGCCTCGCACAGGAGACTCTAGCATTCTCCTTGTGATAGCTGGTAGACAGCAGTCTGGAGACTGTGTACCTCCAAGTTCTGTCTGGTAATCCTCTCGCTGTGGCTGGCCACAGTGGCCGAGAGCCTGCTGGATCCATGTTGCCTCAATCATACTGCGACGAGAAACTTTGACAAAGATGGTTTGGGCCAAAGTGCTGGAGTATCCAAGGCTGGAATCGAGGCACACTATCAAGCTGGAATGAGAACTGAACAAAAACAAAACACTAGTCGGTATTTTCAGTTAGGCTTATGATTGAGCACCGAACCTCAGTTCAGATGTTCCTTAAAAACTCAATTCTTGGTGCCTAAAACATGATTGCCAATTAGTGGGACCATCCTAAACCCTTAAGAGAGCTGCACCAGCTATCCATACTCCGGAGTTAAGAGCATCTAAATCCTAGAAGCTGGCACGGTTGGGAGCGTCTGGTAACAATAAACGAAATGTTAATTAAGCAAAGTGTGCTGACTCACCTGCCTGCACTCCACTAGAGTCTTTAAAGAATAGAGCAAGAGGTTGTCTCAGTTCCCTACCTCTTATAATGTGGAAATTACTCAACCATTATGTGCCACGTCAGGTCTGACATAGAGACAAGTTTTCCATTGACTTCAATGGTGGTGACCAACTGCAAAGGATTGCTGCATCAGATTCATAATTTTTTTAAAATGAGTTTGAATGGTTCTGTGATTTTTTTTCAATGTTTTGGACCTGTTTCAATTTCTATAGCTTCATTTCAGACAGAATTTCACTTACAGTCAGTAATCATTATCTTAGAGGGTCATGGATTTCTATACTTGCACAGTCCCAGACTATCTAAAAGTCCAGTCCCAGCACACTTGTCTTCTCCATGAAGACAGGGAGGATGTAGTTCATATTCCTACGTCATTTTGATAGGGGCACTTTTTATTAGAACAAGATTATTGATCCTATGGGAAAAGGTAAATGTAGAAAAGTGCGTTGCTTATGTATTAAAATTAAAGAGAACAGGACTGGATGAACACAGAAATTTTAGCTGTTTCTCGCATTCCAAAGACACGCTAGCATAAATACGAGAGGACATGGCTTTAGGATGAAAGGGGAAAGGTTGAGGGGGAACATTAGGGGGAACTTCTTCACTCCGAGAATGGTGGAAGTGTGGAACGAGCTGCCATCTGACGTGGTAAATGCGGGCTCACTCTTAAGTTTTAAGAATAAATTGGATAGGTACATGGATGGGAGAGGTCTGGAGGGTTATGGACTGGATGCAGGTCAATGGGACTAGCGGATTAATGTTTCGGCACAGACTAGAAGGGCCGAACGGCCTGTTTTCTGTGCTGTAGTGTTCTATGGTTCTGTTAGCCTAACTGGTTTCTGCAAAGTACCTCTTATACAGGTAAACAGTACAGTGGAAGAATTGGGAATGTTCATGGATACGTGACAGAGAAATAAGTGGGGGAACAGGGTGGCTCTAAGGACCAGCATAAACTCATTAGGCTAATGGGTTCATGCCGTGTTGTATGGAAATATGAAATAAGGTGAGATAAGATATGAAGGGATTTTAAATAAAAGGCCAGTGATAAAATACTATAAAGAACTTCCAGGAATTGCCAAGAGTTAGCTGTGTTGATTTTTCATTAATTAATTAGAAACAAAGATTGATGGTATAATAGTACAGAAGGCTGTCATAGGTTACAAGGGGACAATGATAGGACTGGGCTGACAAACGGCAGATGGAGTTCAGTCTGGAAAGGAGTGAAGAAATAGAGTTTGGAAAGCTGAACTTAGAGACAGAATACAGGAATAATTGCAGGATCTTTAGCAGTGTGGAGGAACAGAGGGGTCATAGGGTCCATGCCCATAGAATCCTTAAGTTGTCGTGCAGGTTGATAGGTTGGTTAAGAAGGCACATGACGTGCTGTTCTTCATTAGTTGGAGGATTGAGTTCAACTGCAGTGAGGTAATGGAGCTCTATAAAACTCTGGTTACACCACACCTGGAAAATTGTGTTCAGTTTTGGTCACCTCATTATAGGAAGGAAGTGGAGGCTTCAGAGATGGTGTAGAGAAGTTTTGCCAGGATGCTGACTGGATTGGAGAGTCTGTCTTATGAGGATAGGTTGAGAACAACATGGTGGGCTGAAGGGCCTGTAATGTGCTGCACTATTCAATGTTCTGTGCTCTAATGGAAGATTGTCCCCATTCTTGATAGTTCATGCTGAGAATCTCCTTGAATTCATGATTGCGCTTTGTAGGCATTACAATGCCAGTACTGTTAATATGCATCTTTACCACAAGGCCAATATGGCATGTCTTCCACCAGATTGGATGAAAGTCTAAGTGGTTTAGGTACCCATTCGACTATTTTCTAATTAGCCTCCTGTTGATCCTACAGGGATTCTACTGGGAAACAGATCAACATAAAGCTCAGATCTCACTTGCATATAAGGGGTATGTTACAGTACCCAATCAACCTTCAGACTTGCACATATTGGGATGGCGGCAAAAACCGGAATACCCAGAAGCTTGGGAAATATGCAAACTCCAAAGTCAGGATTAAGCCTAGTTCTCTGCCATTGTGAGACTTCCACTCCACCAGCTGCACCACTGTGCTGTCCATTGCAGAGAGGCTTCAAAGTGAGATAGAGTCACAAAATGAAATGGGAAGAACACAGCAGATTTATTGTGGGGGAAAAAAATTCGAGGGCATCCATTTTGTAGAAAAAGTGTTCTTTAAATGGTGAAAGTCTGAATGATACTGATGTTCAGAGAATCCTAGATGTCCTTGTACGAGAATCACACAATGTTAATATACCACTTTAGCAATGAATTATGAAGTCAAACAGTGTTTCAGCCTTTACTGTAAGAGGATTTGAATATGAGTTGTCTAGCTCCAATTATAAAGAGCCCTGCTGAGACCACATCTGGAATCCTGTATACAAGTGTGATCTTGCAACCCAAGGATGGATATATGTGATAAAGTGCAGCAAAAGTTTACCAAGCTGCTTCTTGGGATGGCAGGTTTGACCTACAAGGTCAGATCAAATTGATTAGGCCTGTACTCTCCTGAGGCTAGAAGAACAAGAGGTGATTTCATTGGAATATACGAAATTCTTGACAGAGATGATGAAAAGTTGATGTTTCTCCTCATTATGGTGTTTAGAAATAAGGGTCACAGACTTAAAATAAAGATACGGTCATTCAAGACAGAGAAGAGATGTAACTATTTCACTGATGGGGTGGTGCCTCCTCAAATTTTAGTCTTCAGGACAGCTAGGAGGGGCTCAGTTGCTGAGACACAGATTTCATTCATCCACATCTCTCTGTTCCTTTTCCACTCCCAACAGTCCTCCCAAGTTCTCTCCTGTTTTGTTTACATTCCCTATCCCTTTCCCCTCTCCCACCTGGCTCCATATGCTCATCATTCCCCACCCCCTCCCCATCACCTATCAGTTGTTATTCCACCTGTCTCCACACTTCCAGATGAGGGATATATTTCCACTCTATATATAACCCTTCCCCATCTATCCTAAGGGACTCAACCTAAATCATCAACACATCCCTTTTGCCTCCACAGATGCTGCTGCACCTGTTGCAGCGTGTTTTTGCTCCAAATTTCAAGATTCAGTGTCTCTTGTTTCTCTAAGAAAATGACAAACAAGTCTTTAGGTATAATTAGGTAAAAAGTGTTGATGTGGGAACAGTACTGACGTAAAAAATCAATCGTGTCTTACTGAATGGCAGAGCAGAAATGAGAAGCCAAATTAACCTTTGTTAATGCTTTAAGTAGCTGGCTCTTCTGATGTCCCCAGTACAAGTGTTAATGCCACTTCAAGAAAGGTGAAGATAAAGGAGTTGTGAACTGGTACAGCAAATCCTCTACCCATGTGACACTGTTGGCTCTGAGGGGAGCTATACTGGCTATTGAGGCCAATCTGGGGGGAGTTACCACTTAAAAGTCTGAAAGAACCTGTGTTACATTCTTTTATTTAAAGTTGGATACATCCCTTTAAAATAATGAATTAAAGGAAACAACTAAAATTATACATGATTTGATAACAAAAGAAACATGATGGTGAACCTAGAGGAGCTACCGCCTCCCTGCTCGAACAACTCCGGTTCAAAGCTGGCCTCCAATGCCATATATGTGAGTTTTGCACGTTCTTCTTATGACAATGGGAGCCTCTTTTTGGATGCTCCAGTTTCTTCCCTAATCCCAAAGATGAACAGGTTGGCAGGTTAACTGGCCAATGTAAATTGCCCCAAGTGCACAGGTCAGCGGTAGAACCTCAAAGGTGGGGGGGTTCTGATTGGAACATGGGGAGAATTGGCTAAAGGAAAAATTAGGGAGGGGGGTTGGGATTACTGCAAATTGGCATGGATTTAATCATCTGAAATAATCTCCTAAACCAATTTAATTAGCTGGCCAAATTAATTGCTTTTCTACAGGTATTTTGCCTTGCTAAACTAGAATTAGAAATGTTACCTACATCTGAAACTAATGTGTCTTCTCCATTGTAATGAACTTTTGGTGAATATAAAATTTTACTAATTTCCCTTTATTCTTCACACTGTGACTTTTCAGGTCAATTGCTAGCTACCCCTGATGCTCTCTGGGAATAAAAGTGCAGATCTTCAACCCTGATAACAACATTAATTATGGGATGTGCACATTTTGCTCTGGAAGTCCCAACATTGGTATTGGCCTAAATCATCAGTTTCATCTTTCACTCTGCCAATGCTGCCAGCTGTGATTATGCCTGTGCCTCATGGAGTCCAATAGGGCTGCACTAACAACTGCAGGCTTCCCAGCACTGAAATTGGCAAAATAATCCAACATCACTCAACAAGATAGATTTGAGCTATTTTCTCTCTTTCCTCCACCACCATTCCTTCAAACTTGGACATTTTCCAGCTGTTGACTCCTTTCTATCTCAACTTGAAATGCCTGATCATGTGACGAACATCATCAACCCTTGAGTTAAATGTGATCAAAGCACAATTTATCTGAAAGCACTGACTCTGCTAGATAAAAATGAAATTCAAAGGGCAAATACAATTAAGCTGTCAAAGCTGTCCAGTTTCAGGAAGAGAAGAAAACAGAAGTTGTACAATAGAATTCTCTATAATTGGCTCTCTTCCATCTATATCAATTTGGCTAAGTTGCTTAAAAGTATAATTATAACATACAGTGAACTAATTAAACAATAGGCTTACTTTGTTATAACTGCAGGGTTGCAAATTCTAATAGGTCAGGGGTGTGGCATAGGGAAGCAAAACTTCAAGTAAAAAAGCAATTGCTGCTTTTACAAAACATAGAAGTCCATGCATTTCATCAACAGGCAGAAATGTTGGCATGTTGCAAAAAATGGTACAACAACAATCCGATCATTATCTGTGAAAGTTATGGATAAATTACAAAGTAAAAATGAGGGGAAACAAGCATTGGAAAAAACATCTATTCTCACTGTAATACAGTATAATATTAAATGAACTCATCATTCATAAAAATATTCAGCAAAAGCATAAAATGGTAGAATATGACACCAAAGTATCTTCCAGTCATTTACAAGATTAGTTCTAGGGATAAAAGAATTCAGTTAGGAGCTGTCAAGAAAATTTTGAATATTTTACTTGAATCAGACAGTTGAGAGCAGAATAGGTAGTGATGTACAAAATCTTGTTAAATGTGAAAATGTTCAAATTAGCGGAGAGATCAGGGATGCAAAAAACACAGGTCCTGTATTTTGAAGAAAAGCATTTTTAATTCAATGATGATTTATGATGTAGAATGCATTGTCTAAAAAGTGATAAATGTAGAATTATGGCTTTCAAAAGGGAAGTAAAACAAAAAGACAATATTGCAATACAATAGAAAAAAAGTAGGGGAATGGAATTGACTGCATTACTCCACAAAGAACTACCATCAACTCAACTGGCTCCCTTTTGTACTCCAAGGTAACGCTCTTAAGTGATTAATGCAACAGTGGCAAAGAAATTAAGAGAAATAGGTGGAAATATCAGTGACAGTATGTAAATAAACTACTCTGAAAAAAACTGCTCTTCAGAACCTGAGATTTTCTTTGTCACACCATTGCTGGCTGTATGTTCTGCAGTCTCGACTCTATGTTATGGAATGCCTTCCCTTTTCCACCTGTTTTGCCACCTTAAAAGCCATCTTGTTGACTGAGTCATTAGCCATCGTTCACAATATCTCCTGTTAGTTTGGCATTGTTGAGAGAGCAAAGGGCAGCAAGGTAGATGGTGATGAATGGGGAACAGAAACATTGCACTTCTGGTCTTCCTAGCATACAAGTAGTGCTGTAAAAGCAGTTAGCTCCTAGCTTCAGCTCTTTTCATCTGCATTCAGATACAAATTTTTGGTGGCTAAGATATAATTGCTTAAAAATGCTAATGTTCTAAAAGATCATAAAAGTGATGGTGCAATATCTGAATTCTGTAGGTTACTGACCTGCTGTATTAGAACTGGCTTCCAATTGAGGCTCAAGGCCTCTGTTACAGGGTAACGGGTGGAAGTGGAAATGGGGTTAGGTTCATGAACAAGGTAAAAATTGGTCTGGCACCAATGTGATAGGGGCATAAATCTTGCCAGCATTTGATAATTGTTGAGAGTTGGACCCTGATTTGCAGTTGAGAGCAGTGAAAAAGCGAGCAATGACTTTTTAGGTGTTTTAGTGAAGGAAATCAGGGAAGCCACAATTAAAAAGAGATCAGAGATAAAGGATATGTGTGACCACAAATGACAGAGGTTGTAGAAGTGCACAGTGCATAGATCCTAATGTTGGAGGAACAGAGCTAATTTTATCATTCACCAAAAGGCTCGCAATGATAGCGCCCTCCAAGAAGCACTTCAGGTAAATGTGCATCTCTGATGTAAAAATAGCACCAAGGTAGATTTAAAAAAGACCTTGAAAGTGGCAAGACAGGTGGAATAGGGAAAACATTCTACAACATGGGGTCACTCAAATAAGGATGTGCTCAGTTAAATTTTGAAATTGATGCCATTCAACCGAGAAATAATGCCAAACATAATTTGGAGGTTGAAATTATTCAGTTAGGTAATGCTGAACAAATACTTCATGACCTAATTTTAAAAATGAATGGTTAAAACAATTAAGACACCCTCATTATGAGTTAAATGACATTTGACTTCTGAGTGAATCAATCACCTATATTTCATTACTCCACTTCATATTCAGAATTCTGATATGACCACATGTAAACCGTTTTGAGAATTAAAATTCACTCATTTACATATTTCGCAGAAAATTTACTTGAATCTATATCTATTTAACAAAAAATACCTTTAAGTTTTCTATTGTTTGTACTGAAATAGCTTTTGTAATTTTTTTTTAAATTGGTAGTAAAGGTCAAAATGTCATAAGAAAGAAGCTGTTAATTTTTTTCCAAATTTCCTCAAAATGCATCATATTTCCTTCATTGTGATTCATATTTAAACATATATATAAATTCCACTTATAGGTTATTTTCCAAATAGTCTTATTAAAACTATTTTTCTAATACTCTATTGTCCACAGTAAAGTATTTAGGATTTATTTTTCAGAATTTGCCCCTTGATCTAATGACTGACCAAGTCAATCTGGAGATTATTATCTATGGTAAAAGACTTGAATTTGGGCATGATCAAACTTGAAACGTTTCACTGACTTGAATTAACACAATTTTATGAACGGGAAATTAGGTTTGGCAAGTCTGTCAAAGCTTTGACAGTATAATTATAAAGACTAAATAAGGAAGAACCAGTAAATGCAAATTATTAGCATTTTCTGAAGACATTCAAAAAGTTACAACTCAATGTGTTGCTACACAACGTTAGCTTCATGGGCTTGGAATAAAGCATAAATTGAAAATTATTTAATCGAAACATGAGAAAATAGAAAGAGGAATTGTGAGCCACTTGACCCCTCAAGACTACCCCAGATCTCATCCTCTTTTTGTGCCGGTTATGAAATGGACAGAAAATATCCAACAGGGAACAATAGATGGATGAGAGTATTTAGGATTGGTAGACTGTTTGCAATCTACATCAATCCTCTAAATGAGACTGTGTTCAATATATAGAAGTTTATTAACAAAGTCAGGCAACAAAGCTGTGAAGATACCAAGAAGACATAAAACTTCAGAAACTAATAAAAAAAATATCTGGTAGTTGAAATGCATCCTTAAATAAGAAGGCAACTATTAAAGGAGTGAGAACACACAATACACTGCAGATGCTGGAATCTGGAACAAATAAAAAAAGGAACTTAGCATGTTAAGCAGCCTCTGAGGTGACAAGCCGATGGTCAACTTTTCAAGTTGAGGTCCTGAATCAAGTCTGATGGTGTGGAGAAAAAATAGCCACTGAGACAGACAAGGTGAAACCTTGCCATTTAGTGTGCTGTAAATCCTTGAAATTTTATATTTTCTATCCCAGAAATCAATACATGCTTAACAATTCCATGTATTCAAAACTGAGATCGACATTCTTGGATAATGGGAAGCAAATGAACATGGGTGAGGAGGAAGATTAATTTTGATGGCATCAGACAGGAAATCACAAATGTAGATTGGGAAAGGCTGTTTGCAGTTAAGGAGATGTCTTTAGAGATATCTGATAAGTGGGAGGCTCTTTGATGGAGAACTGATGCAGCAGTTCAACCATATCACTGAATAAAACAGATGGCTCAATTAGCCAGATAATAACCACTCCAGCTCCTTGTTTTATATTCATAAAATCTAGCTCTGTGTATAGAATAACAGGGTCATTACAGCCATGAAACAGGCTCTTTGGCCCATCGTGTCCATGCTGAACCATTAATACGCCTTGCCCCATCGACTTGCACCCGGACCAAAACCCCCAATACTCATCCGACTCACGTACCTATTCAAATTTCTCTTAGAAATCGACCTTGCATCCACCACTTGTGCTGGCAGCTAGTTCCACACTCTCGCCCCTCTGAGTGAAGAGATTCCCTCTCAAGTTCCCCTTAAAGATTTCCTCTTTCACCCTTAACCCATGACCTCCAGTTGTAATCTCACCCAACTTCAGTGGAAAAAGACTGCTTGTATTTATCCTACTTATACCCCCCGTAATTTTGTATACCTCTATAAAATCCTCTCTAACCTAATAATTCTAACCTATTCAACTTCTCCCTATAGCTCAGGTCTGCAGATCCTGACCACAATTTTCTCTGCACTTTTTCGATATTGTTTACATCTTGCCTATAGGTAAGTGACTAAAACAGACACAAAACTCCAAATTAGGCCTCATCAATGTCTTAAACAATTTCAAAATAACATCCCAACTCTTGTACTCAGTAGATTGATTTATGAAGACCAATATCGCAAAAGCTTTCTTTATGATGCTATCTACCTGTGACACCAATTTCAAGGAATTATGGATGTGTATTCCCAGATCCCTCTGTTCTACCATACCCATCAGTGCCCTACCATTCATCGTGTAAGATTTGACTGGTCCTCCCAAAGTGCAAAACCTCACACTTCTCTGCACTAAATTGCATCTGCCATTTTTCAGCCCATTGTTCCAGCTGATCCAGATCCTGCTGCAAGCTTTGATAGTCTTCATTGCTGTCTACTACATCTTGGTGTCATCTGCAAATTTGCTGATCCAGCTTACTGCGTTATCATCCAATTCATTGATATAGATGACAAACATCAACAGACCCAGAATTAATCTCTGCGGCACACCACAGGTCACAGGCTTCTAGTCAGAGAGGCAACCATCCACTATCACTCTCTGGTTTCTTTGCAAAGCCAATGTCTAAACTAATTTACTACCTCATCCTGAATGCCGAGGGACTGAACCTTCTTGACCGACCTCCCATGCAGGCCTTGCTAAAGTCTATATAGACAATATCCACTGTCTTTCTCTCATCAACTTTCCGAGTAACTTCCTCGAAATATACTCTGGTTGGTTAGACACAACTTGCCACACACAAAGCCATGTTGGCTATCCCTAATCAGTCCCAGTTTATCCAAATACTTGTATATCCAGTCCCTTAGAATAACTTTCCCACTACTGATGTCAGGTTCACTAGCCTATAGTTTCCTGGCTTATTCTTAGAGCCTTTCTTAAACAACGGAACATTAGTCATAGTCATACTTTATTGATCCCGGGGGAAATTGGTTTTCGTTACAGTTGCACCATAAATAATAAATAGTAATAGAACCATAAGTAGTTAAATAGTAATATGTAAATTATGCCAGTAAATTATGAAATAAATCCAGGACCAGCCTATCGGCACAGAGTGTCTGACCCTCCAAGGGAGGAGTTGTAAAGTTTGATGGCCACAGGCAGGAATGACTTCCTATGACGCTCTGTGCTGCATCTCGGAGGAATGAGTCTCTGGCTGAATGTACTCCTATGCCCACCCAGTACATTATGTAGTGGATGGGAGACATTGACCAAGATGGCATGCAACTTAGACAGCATCCTCTTTTCAGACACCACCGTGAGAGAGTCCAGTTCCATCCCCACAACATCACTGGCCTTACGGATGAGTTTGTTGATTCTGTTGGTGTCTGCCACCCTCAGCCTGCTGCCCCAGCACACAACAGCAAACATGATAGCAATGGCCACCACAGACTCGTAGAACATCCTCAGCATCGTCCGGCAGATGTTAAAGGACCTCAGTCTCCTCAGGAAATAGAGACGGCTCTGACCCTTCTTGTAGACAGCCTCAGTGTTCTTTGACCAGTCCAGTTTATTGTCAATACGTATCCCCCAATCCTCTGTCGGCTCACCCATGGCTTTGGATATTTTAAATATCTCTGCTAGGGCCTCTGCAATTTCTGCACTAGCCTCACACAGGGTCTGAGGGAACACATTATCAGGCCCTGGGGGCTTATCCACCCTAATTTGCCTCAAGTGTGCAAACACTCTGCAATATTCTTCATTAATCTCTATAAAGTTTTAAGTTTCTCAGGGTCAATATCATAAATGACCTGACTTGGTCCAACCAAGCACAGTCCACTGCCAAGAAGGCCCATCAGCACCTTTACTTCCTGAGAAAACTAAAAAAATTTGGCCTGTCCCCTAAAACCCTCACTAATTTTTATAGATGCACCGTAGAAAGCATTCTTCTAGGGTGCATCACAACCTGGTAAGGAAGTTGTCCTGTCCAAGGCCGGAAGAAGCTGCAGAAGATCGTGAACACGGCACAGCACATCACACAAACCAATCTTCCATCCTTGGACTCACTTTACACCGCATGCTGTTGGAGCAGTGCTGCCAGGATAATCAAGGACATGACCCACCCAACTAACCCACTTTTTGTCCATCTTCCCTCCAGGAGAAGGCTCAGGAGCTTAAAGATTCGTATGGCCAGATTTGGGAACAGCTCTTTCCAACTGTGATAATACTACTAAATGGATCCTGACCCGGATCTGGGCCATACCCTCCAAATATCCGGACCTGCTTCTTGGTTTTTTTGCACTATTTTACTTTCCCTTTTCTATTTTCTATTTAAAATTTATAATTTAAATTTTTAATATTTACTATCGATTTGTACTCCAGGGAGTGCGAAGCGCAGAATCAAATATCGCTGTGATGATTGTACGCTCTAGTATCTAGATAGATAGATAGATAGATATACTTTAATAATCCCGAGGGAAATTTGGTTTCGTTACATCCACACCAACCAAGAATAGAGCGTAAATATAGCTATTAAAAAAAAACCCAAAATCAAACACCAAAATGCAAACTATGCCAGATGGAAAATAAGTCCAGCACCAGTCTATTGGCTCAGGGTATCTGACCCTCCACAGGAGGAGCTGCACGTTCGATGGCCACAGGCAGGAACGACCTCCCGTGCCGCCAAGTGTTGTATCACAGTGGAATGTGGCCGAAGTCCAACAGTAAAAAGTTCAATATCCAGTCTGCAATTGTTTGGCGACAGTAAAGACCATGACTTCGCTGCTGCACTGCCTCACATCTATATGCTCAGTGTCTGTCTCCTGAGTAAATACAGATGCAAAACATCCATTTAACATCTCCCTCATTTCCTTCCGCTCCAGACATAAATTACCACTCTGATCTTCCAAAGGACCAATTTGTGCCTTGTTATCCTTTTGCTCTTAATATACCTGCAGAAGCCCTTAGGATTCTCCCTCAACTTGTCTGCTAGAGGAACCTCATGTCTTCTTTTGGCCCTCCTGATTTCCTTCTTAAGTATTCTCTTGCATTTCTTATTCACATCGACTACCTCATTTATCCTTACCTCCTACTTCATCTTAACCAGGGCATCAATATCTCTCGAAAGCCAAGGTGCCCTGAACTTGCTACCCTTGCCTTTTATTCTGACAAGAACATACAAACTCTGTATTCTCACTTGAAGGTCTCCCACTTAGCAAGTATACCATTGCCAGAAGACAACCTGGCCCAGTCCATACCTACTTGATCCTTTCTGATACCATCAAAATTGGCCTTTCTCCAATTTAGAATTGCAACCCAAGAACCAGGCCAATCCTTTTCCATAATTACCTGTAAACTAATGGCATTATGACTACTAGATGCAGAGCGTTCCCCACTCAGACTTCTCTCACCTGCCCTGTCTCATTCCCCAATAGAAGATCCAGTATCACACTTTCTCTAGCTGGGACTTCCATGTACTGATTAAGGAAACTTTCCTGAGCACATTTGACAAATTCTATCCCATCCAGCCCTCTTACGGTATGGGAATCCAAGTCAATATATGAAAAATTAAAATCACCTATCATAATCTTATGTTTCTTGCAAAAGTTTGCAATCTCACTACAAATTGTCCCCTCTAAATCCTGCAGACTATTGGGTAGTCTTTAATACAATCCCATTAATGCGGTCATAACTTCCTTATTGTCAGCTCTACCCAAAAAAGCTTCACTAGACGAACTCTCCAGTCTGTCCTGACAGAGCACTGCCAGAGCATTTACCCTGACTAGTAATGCCACCCCTCCCACTTTAATCTCTCTCCGCTATCATGTAGAAAACAAGAGGACCCCAGAACATTGAACTACCAGTCCTGACCCTCATGCAACCAAGTTTCATTAAAGGCTACAATATCATAATTTCACATGCTGATCTATGCCCTAAGCATATGTGCCTTTCCTACAATATTCTTTGCATTGAATTATGCACAGCTAGAAAATTAGTCCCACAATGGTCAACTTTTTGTATGAAGGCAATTCTCTACAACCACTCCACTATCTGTTCTAGCATTCTGGTTCTCTAGAATTAGTTCTGCAACTCTAGTTTAAACCCCCTCCCACCCACCCATGCAGCACTAGTAAACCTTCCTGCTGGGGTATTAGTCCCCTTCTTTTCAGGTGCAAATTATCCCTTCTGTACAAGTCCCATCTTCCCTGGAAGAGAGCCCAGTGATTCAAAAATCTGAAGACCCTCATCCTGCATAATCTTCATAGCCACATGTTAAACATTATGATCTTCCTATTTCTGGCCTCACTAGCACGTGGCACAGGCAGCAATCCTGAGATCATAACCCAGGAGATCCTGTCCTTTGATTTAGCACCTAACTCCTTGAACTCACTTTGCAGGACCTTGTCAACCTTTCTACCCATGACATTGGTACCAAAATGGATCACAACATCTAGCTGCTCACCCTCCCACTTAAGAATACTGAGAACTTGATCCGAAGTGTCCCTGACCCTGGAATCTGGAGGGCAACAAACCAACGGGGGAGTCTCATTCTCATCCATAAAACCTTCTTTCTGTTCCCTTAACCAATGAATCACCTATCACCACAGCTCGCCTCTTCTCCACTCCCCTTCCCTTCTGAGCCACAGAGCCAAACTCAGTGCCAGAGGCCTAACTGCTAGGTCATTTCCACCACCACCGCCCCCCCCAACAACAGTATTCAAAGCAATAGACCCATTTTTGAGGGGAATGACCAAAGGGATACTCTGCACTAGCTACCTAATCCCCTTTTCTCCTCCTGACAGTCAGCTAGTTACTTGTGCCCTACACATTGGATGCACCTACTACCCTGAATGTCCTGTCAATCAACTCACAGCCTCCCAAATAATCCAGAATTCTTCCAATTCCAGTTCCACCTCCTTAACATGGTCTGTTAGAAGCTGCAGCTGAATGCATTTCTTGCAGGTGCAGTTGTCAGGGACACTGGAGGTCTCCCTGCCTTTCCATATCCCACAAGAGGAATATTCCACTATCCTAGCAGGCATCCCCATGGTTCTAAATGTGCAGTAAGAAAATAAGATAAATAATGACAAAAAAAAATCTGCCTATGACCTATACTTCTCCTCACAGAAGCCACAATAAGCTACAGCTTCAATTTCCCGCTCTAACACTGGCTCAGTCACAGAATGTCAACTCCACTAAAAACTAATTTATTTTTATTGGTCCTTGCCAAGTGCCTAATTATGTGCAATCTAATGTCTCTTTGGGAACTGTGACATACAAAATATGCCAACTGCCCCCACTCACTTCTCTTAAACTCTCTCTTCCTCTACGCAATCTGATTTCTCCTCGGCACTGTGGCAAGCAAAATGTCACTACTTCACAATATGTAAGCACTCAACAGCACAGACCATCAATATCATGACATGGAATCTGCAATAAGAAAGAATTAATGATAGTCTACAATATGGAGCAAGAAATCAATTCAATATATAATTATGCATTTGGAAACAGGAACAGTTAGAAGAACCTAAACTTTAGTCCTACCTCTTGGATTTGCATTCGGACTTTGTTAATGGCTCGGATCCAGCGTGCTCGAGCAGGAGGAAATACAGGAATACTATCCTCATCATTATAACTGGAAAACAAATTTATTTTATGAACCAACTGTAATGAACTATGTAGTCTCAGTAAATGAAATACAATAGATCGTTAAGTATAAAGAAAAAGGCACTTGGTGATTAAATTTATTTTCAAAATAGATTGATTACAGATTTATGATTCAAGATTGTTTAATGACATTTCCAGTACACAAATGTAAACGAGAACAAAATAATTGTTACTCCAGATCCGATGCGGCACAAGAAAACACAATAAGATAAAGAACACAATAATAATTTTAAAAAAGTAATAAATATAAATACACATGATAGCTTATATACATAGACTGATTGTCCATTAAGTGACACTAGACACAGGAGTGTCTGTACATAAGAGGACTCTGACAGAAAGTGATAAAGTAGGGGTGGTTGGGGCATGGAGGGATGTATTAGTGGTTGTTGGTGTTGATCAGCCTATCTGCTGGGGGAAAGTAAATGGTCCTGATGGGAGTGGGACAAACAGTACTTGGGCAGGTTGGGTGAAATCTTTAATTGTGGTTTCTTGAGAAAAATGTTTATATGTTTATATTTTTCTGATGAATGCTGCTTGTATAATGCTATGCGCTTGTCATGCTGCTGATAGTACGTTTTACACAGTACTTGTGCATATGAAAATAGACTCAACATTGACTTTGATAATTATCTGGCCTCCATCATCCTTGGTAGCAGAGAATTCCAGGCATTCACTACTCTCTGAAGAATTTTTTGTACACTCCCTTTTAAATGACCAGTCCTTTAACAAGTGTTGGAAGCATGCTTTCTCTCTGAACCAATTTCCCAAAACAGACCAATTTACCCTAATAGAACGCTATTAAAGCTGCGCGCTGCTCCAATGTTTGTTTATTTTGTCCGGAAATCTAATTGCATAATGAAAAATAAATTAAACTGGAATGCTAACAAATAAATTAAAAGCTCAAAAACCTCTGCCAGTCAAGCAGTATCTGTGGAAATAGAAACCAGTCAATATTTCATAGAACATACAACACTACAGCACAGTACAGATCCTTTGGCCCATGAGGTTATGCCAACCTTTTAACCTACTCCAAGATCAATATAACCCTTCCCTCCCATAAATCTCTCAATTTTTCTAACATCGATGTACCTATACGAGTCTCCTGAGTATCCCTAATGTATCTGTACTTACAATGATCTGCATAGAAAATCTACCTGACATCTCTCTACAGTTTCCTCCAGTCACCTTAAAATTATGCCCTCTCGTTATCAGCCATTGCTGCCCTGGGAAAAATGCGTTGGCTGTCCACTCTCAACATCTTTTACACCTCTATCAAATCAATTCTCATCCTCCTTCACTCGAAAGAGAAAAACACCAGTAGCTCGCTCAACTTTTCCTCATACAACAGGTTTTCTAATCCAAGCAGGATCCTGGTAAATCTCCTCTGCAACCTCTCCAAAGCTTCCTCAACCCCTTATAAGGAAATGAACACAATACTCTAAGTGTAGTCTAAGCAGAGTTTTGTAGATCTGCAAAATTGCCTCATGGCCCTTGAATTCAACCCTCTGACTAATGAAGGCCAACACACCATATTCCTTCTTATACATCCCAGGGTTCAGAAAGAGGTGTCTGAAGAGATTATGGAGGCATTAGTATTAATCTTTCAAGAATCCAGAGGAACTGAAAATTGTAAATGTCACTCCACTCTTCAAGAAGAGAGAGAGGCAGAAGAAAGGAAATTATAGGCCAGTTAGTCCGACACTAGTGTTTGGGAAGATGTTGGAGTTGATAGTTAAGGATGTAGTTTCAGGGTACTTGGAGGCACATGATAAAATAGGCCGTAGTCAGCATGGTTTCTTCAGGGAAAATCTTGCCCGACTAATCTGTTGGAGTTCTTTGATGAAATAACAAACAGAATAGACAAAGGAGAATCAGCAGATGTTGTGTTCTTGGATTTACAGAAGGCCTTTGAAAAGGTGCTGCAGATGAGGCTGCTTAACAAGTTAAGAGCCCATGGTATTACAGGAAAGATACCAGCATGGATAGAGTATTGGCTGATTGGCAGGAGGCACACAGTGGGAATAAAAGGAGCTTCTTCTGGCTGGCTGCCAGGGAATAGTGGAGTTCCACAGAGGTTTGTGTTGGAACCACTTCTTTTCATGTCAATGATTTGGATGACACAATTGGTGGCTTTGTGGCCAAGCTTGCAGATGATATGAAGATAGGTGGAGGGGTATGTAGTTTTGAGAAAGTAGAGAGGCTACGGAAAGACTTAGACCAATTAGGAGAATGGGCAAAGAAGTGGCTGTTGAGAAGTGCATGGTCATGTACTTTAGTAGTAGAAATAAAGGCAAGGACTATTTCCTAAATGGAGAGAAAATTCAAAAATCAAAGGTGCAAAGGACTTGGGAGAAAAGTTAATTTGCAAGTTGAGTTGGTGGTGAGAAAGGCAAATGCGATGTTAACATTTATTTCCATAGGGCTAAAATTTAAAAGCAAGGATGTAATGCTGTGGCTTTATCAAGCAGTGTTGAGGCCTCGCTTGGGAATATTGTGCGCAGTTTTGGGCCCCTTACCTAAGAAAGGATGTGCTGACATTGGAGAGGATTCAAATGATGTTCACAAAAATGATCCCAGGATTAAAAGGCTTGTCGAACGAGGAGTGTTTGATGGCTCTGGGTCTCTACTCAATGGGGTTCAGAAAATGAGGGGTATCCTCTGAAACCTATCAAATATTGAAAGGCCTCAATACAGTGGATGTGGAGAATATGTTTCCTATAGAGTGGTGAATCTGTTGAATTCTTTGCCACAGGCAGTTGTGGAGACCAAGTTATTATGTATATTTAAGGCAGAGGTTGATAGGTTCTTGATTAGTCAGGGCATGAAGGGATAGGGGAAAACGCAGGAAATAGGGGCTGAAAGGGAAAATGGATCAGCCCTGATAAAAAGGCAGAGCAGGCTCAGTGGGCCAAATGGCCTAATTCTGCTCCTATATCGTATGGTCTTAACTACTGTATCAATAGCTCTGCATTCCATCGATGTCACGCTGTAACCTATGACAACCTTTTAAACTATCCGCACCACCACCAACCTTCATGTCATCTGCATGTGAATGTGAATAAGATCGTAACATGCTGGCAGAGCTCCAGAAAAGACATGTTCTAAATTGAACAAAGAAGTTAAATCTGATTTTACCTCCCCTTGAGACCCACATTAGGTCAGCTGGTGTTGACCTATCAGTGAGTGGTGAAACTGTGGAATTCTCTGTCCAATGAAGCAGTGGAGGCTAACTCAGTAAATAAATTTAAGACAAAGTTGAATAGATTTTTGCATAGTAGGGAAATTAAGGGTTATGGGGAAAAGGCAGGTAGGTAGAGATGAGTCCATGGTCAGATCAGCCATGATCTTATTGAATGGCAGAGCAGACTCGACAGGCCAGGTGGCCTACTCCTGCTCCTATTTCTTATTTTATGTTCTTATATAATATTTACAAAACTTGATTGGGTAATGCCTGTAGTTAGTCACCCTGCAACCCAAATCTCCATATCGTTCATTCCAGGGGATGTCATCTCCCACGCAAATATCCTTTTGGTACATCCTATGGGAACAGGGACACACTGTTCTGTGAACATCTTCCTGAGGAACTCCAGAACATGATCTCAGTAGCACAGCCTTTAAGTCAAGGCATTGGCGAATGTGAATTAGTTATCCAAATGTGAAGATGACCCTCCCCATCTATCTACATGCCTACCACTTCAGAGCCACTGATTTCTCCTCTCAACAACACTGTTAGTGTCTCTCCCACTTTCCTTCAAGAACAATAACAGATAGTTACACTTTCAATCTCACCATCAAAGAATAATGCCAGAGGATTTTCTAATTCCACCCTCCTGAGATCTACAATTCTGCCACTGGTTGTAGGCTACAATTATCATGTGAAAATTTTCTATCAGCAAATTGTAGTTTATAATATTAAGTTGCCAACTTCTGCAAGTTAATAAAAGTTTTAGTTATAAAAATAAGTATGACTACATATGCCTGTTGTCTTGAATTTCACTGCAATGCACTTTGTAAATTCAATGTACCAACCTAAACATTCTTCATTGAAATTCTTCCATTCATGCAGCAACAATAGCTACTTGACCATAACCTTAATAATTCCTTCCTATTGCTTTACAAATCAAACCATTGCCAATATTTTTCCTTATCTGAAAATGTACACCGTAGACAATTTACAATGGAAAACTAGGAAACCTAACAATGATGAGGAACCCATCACTACCACCTGTTTTCCCTATATTTCTGCAGTTTCTGGAAGGATCGCCTGGATCCTGAAGAAATACCAGATTTATACCACCACAAACCCATAAGGAAGCTCAAACCACAGCTTATGCAAGTCAAAGATGACATGGGACTCAGGAAGCCTGGTGTTTACAGGATTCCCTCTGGATATCAATTAGACAGGATGCACAATGGAAACTGGCATCAATCAACACAGGAGATATATCCATTTGGGTTACCCCGAGAAATCGGTGGTAGCAGAACCCTGCATTCGCAATGACCATTGGGTTGACTTCGATGGCACAAAAGTACTGAGTCACGCCAATGGCTTTTGGGACCACCCGGTGAAAGAAGCCATTGAAATAAAACTAGCCGAAAAGAATTTTAACAAAGACGAAGGTCTCTCTCTAATTAAGAACTGGAAATCCATGGTAAACAAGTGGCGCATCAGAAACCTGACTGGATGAGAACTAACCAATCAGAAGGGACCGACAATGGGGATATAAACGCCACCGGTCTAAACATGCCCAGGCATCATCCCTGATGAAGATAGCAGAGTTTCTCATCGAAACATTGGTTAAAATTAGTACTTGTACCTGGATGGAAGCCCGCGAAAAGTGTTTTTGTCATATACACCAGCAAAGCTCTAGATCCTTTTTTTTAATAATGACTAAGGTTAAAAGAAAATACATGCAGAAACATCTGATATTTGTGGCCCAATATTACACAATGAAGTAGTCAAAACTAAGCGGTGACATGAATCAGTTGGGAACCTGCTATGAATTAATAAAATTTAATCCAAATATAAATTATTTCTTCAGCCTGTACCTTTATTAAAATCTCTTCTGAAAGTTTCTATGTCATTGGCTTTGGTCTAACCCAAAGGTATGAATTTGTTATCTATCTACTGTCTTTACTTACACCTGCTTTTTACTTCTTTTGGAAATTACCTTAAATCTGTCTTCCCGGTTTCATTATCCTTAAGCCTACATCAAGTCTCCTGTAATCCTTTCAGTTTCTCAATAACAATCCACGTTTCTTAATATCTCACTCACTCTCAGCAACATTTTAATAAATGTCCTCTGCATGCTCTTTAAAGCTCTATCACTTCTCCAAAAGCATAGTGCCTAAACTTTAACAAAATACTCCAGTTGAGGTCTACCTAGTATTTACTAAATTAGCACAATTACTCTGCTCCTGTTCTCTGGTTTTGTACTTATAAATCTGAGGATCATGAGTCCTTTCAACAATATGCAAGTTTTTAAATCTTCAAAAATGTGCATATATCACCATTCCCACACTCTTTCATACAATACTATTCAGTTCAAATTATCTGGCTTCATTCTTCTTGGAACAATGTGTCACCTCATAAATTGTGTTAAATTTCATGTTATATGTCTGTCATTCCACAATTCTTCAGTTCACTTGTCAGTTCCTTGAGTCAAATGCTAATTTAGAAATTAAACCCTAGACACCCAAATCTAAAATGATGAGCCACAGCTTGATGGCATGGGTTTACCACCTATTAAAGCTAAACCAGGTCTCTCTAGGTCTTATTTATCTGATCCAGATGTTGAGGATCTATCTCAGTCTGACTAGAAGAGTGCGAGACTTGATCAGTAATGCCTGATTGTTGACAAGGTCTCCACCAGTGTAACATAAAGTTTCGTCATAAGGCTTTCCCAACAGTGTTGACAGGTGGCAGAGCTCTACCTCCAGACTGGTCAGCTGTCAGTCATTAGGGTTTATAAATTGTGCTTTATCTGTATAACATAAAAATCTACTAAAATGAAATAGTAACAAATTTATAAAATGATTTAAAAGAAAATTAATTTAACTCATTAAATATTAATATACATGAATAATGTACATCAGGAATGTATGTCAGAAGTTTGACCCTCTGAGTGCATTGAAAAACAATCATCAGCACATTGCATTCTGATTATGAAGGTTTAGGTTATCTTTGTACTGTATTTGGTCCACATCCTTCTAAACCTTTCCTATCCATGTACACTTTGTAACTGTACTCACCACTTTCTGTGGGAAAACATGCCCATCAGATTCTCTTTAAATCTTTCCCCTCTTATATGTACTCTAGTTTCCGACTCCACTATCCTTGGAAAAACATACAAGTAATTGATTTTATAACATACAAGTAATTGATTTCAGTGTCCTTCATTCCAGGAACTTCTTTCCCAGTCTGTATAGTCTCCCCTAATAACTAAAACACTCCTATCCTGGCAAAATCCTTGAAAATCTAACAGACATCTACACTAGCTTGATCAAAGTTCAAAATAAATTTATTATTAAAGTATGTACACGATTCATTTTCTTTCAGGCATTTACAGTAAAATAGAATTTTACAAAAAAAACCTAAGAAAAACTGACAAATAACCGATGTAAATTAAAATAACAGAGAACATAATTTGTAAAGAGTCCTTGAAAGTGAACCTGTAGGTCACAGATTCAGTTCAGAACAGTGGTGAATACAGTTATCTATGTCAGTTCAGGAGCCTGATGGTTGTAGGGTAATAACTGATCCTGAAGCTGGTGATGTTCAACCTCCTGCCCAATGGTAATAGTGAGAAAAGGGTGTGGCCTAGATGGTGCAGACATTGATGGTGAATGCTGCTTTCTTGTGAAAGCACTCCATATACAATTGTGGGGAGGTATTTGGCTGTGCCGGACTGGGCTGTGAAATTAAAAGTAACCTTCCCCTTTTTTTCCTCTCTAGCTCCAACCACCAACCCAATTTTGGAACAGTTTTACCCCCTCACTCTGAATCTCATGCATTCTAACAATCAGGACCAGCCTGTTTACAAGACCTTGGCAAAGGCTTTACTAGTCCATGCAAACAATGTGTACCACTGAACCCACATCAATCCTCAGAATCAAATTATAAACCAGGTTTAATATCACTGGCATATGTCATGAAATTTGTTGTTTGGGGGCAGCAATACTTGGAATACATAATAATAAACTTTAAATTGCAATAAGAAATACATTTAAAAATTAAATTAAATAAGCAGTGCAAAAAGGGAAGCGAAGCACGAAAAGAAAAATGGTAAGGTAGTTTGCACGGGATCATTGTCCACTTGGGTCTCTGATGGCAGAGGGGAAGAAGCTGTTCCTAAAACAGTGAGTATGTCTTCAGGTTCCTGTAGCTCCACCTTGATGGTAGCAATAAGAAGAGAGCAGGTCCTGGTTGATGGGGGCACTTAATGACAGATGCCAACTTTTTAAGGCATCATCCTCTGAAGATGCCCTCAATGCTAACAATGCTGGTGCCCATGATGGGGCTGGCTGAGTTTGCAAATTTCTGCAGCATTTTACAATCCTGTGCAGTGGCCCCTCCATACCAGATGGTGATGCAACCAGTTAGAATACTCTCCACGTTACATCTGTAGAAATTTGCAAAATCCTTTGGTGACATACCAAATCTCCTTAAATTGATAATGAAAAATAAATGCTGTTATGCCTTCTTTATAATTGCATCAATATGCTGGACCCAGGATAAAGCTTCAGGTATTGACACCCAAGTACTTGAAATTGCTTACCCTTTCCACTACTGATCCCTCAATGAGCACTGATGTGTGTTTCCTCACCTTCCATTCCTAAAGTCCACAATCAGTTCCTTGGTCTTACTGACACTGAGTGCGAGGTTGTTGTGGCAACACCACTCAATGAACTGATCTAACTCACTCTTGTATGCCTCCTCATCACCATTTGAAATTCTGCCAACCACAGTTGTTGTCCTCTTGGTCACACTCTCAAAAATATCAGACATAATCTCCTACAAATAAAGCCATGCTGACCATCCTAATCCATTCCTGTCCCTGCAAATGGAAATGCATGCCTGCTACATATCTACAAAGAAGAAATTCATTGTGAGATTTAGGAAGCAGTTCCAAGAAGTGGCTGTTGAGAAAAAAATGATAACTATTTTCTCTGTGGCAGACAGTAAGGAGATCCCTCTGCAATTACACCACAGTTATATCTGTCTCCTTTCTTGAAGGTGGTCACGATTTTGGCATCTTTGACGTCAAAAAAAACCTTGGTGCAAACAGTGAAAAAATTCCCAATTATTTCTAAATCAAATACTGCGCATGTAGAAATATGAGAATTCCCAGCACTTCCTATCTTATTACCATTTCTCTTCGTTTTTGATGTCTTCACATCATAGCTTGTGATTATATCATGGCCAGAAACCATTCATATTATAAATGCGGGCATAATTCAAAATGTTGCCAATAAATGAAAGTCCTTAGTGTGTGAAATGCATAAATATAGGAAAATCTGAGCTACATTTGAAAAAAAACTTTTAACAATATAAAAAGTATATTACTTGGCTATCAGGAAATGGTAAGAGCTAAGAACTTTCTGCAGTCCTGACAAAGTAGATTTACGGTGGCATGCAAAATTTTGGGCACCCCGGTCAAAATTTCTGTTACTGTGAATAGTTAAGTGTGTAGAAGATGAACTAATTTCCAGAAGTCATAAAGTTAAAGATGAAACATTCTTTTCAAAACTTTAAGCAAGATTAGTGTATTATTTTTGTTTTGTACAATATTAGAGTGAATGAAAATAAGGAAATGAGCACCATGCAAAAGTCTGGGCACCCCAAGAGATTTCAGCTCACATGTAACTTTTACCAAGGTCTCAGACCTTAATTAGCTTGTTAGGGCTATGGCTTGTTCACAATCATCGTTAAGAAAGGCCAGGTGATGCAAATTTCAAAGCTTTATAAATACCCTGACTCCTCAAACCTCGTCCCAACAACCAGCAGCAATGGGCTCCTCTAAGCAGCTGCCTAACCCTCTGAAAATTAAAAATAAATATTGCCCACAAAGCAGGAGAAAGCTATAAGAAGATAGCATTTTCAGGTAGCTGTTTCCTCAGTTCATAATGTAACTAAGAAATGGCAGTTAATAGGAATGATGGAGGTCAAGTTGAGGTCTGGAAAACTAAGAAAACTTTCCGAGAGAACTGCTCGTAGGATTGCTAGAAAGGCAAATCAAAACTCCCATTTGACTGCAAAAGACCTTCAGGAAGATTTAGCAGACTCTGGAGTGGTGGTGCACTGCTCTACTGTATAGTGACACCTGCACAAATATGACCTTCATGGAAGAGTCATCAGAAGAAAACCTTTCCTGCGTCCTCACCACAAAATTCAGCGTCAGAAGTTTGCAAAGGAACATCTAAACAAGCCTGATGCATTTTGGAAACATGTCCTGTGGACTGATGAAGTTAAAATAGAACTCTTTTGGCTGCAATGAGCAAAGGTATGGTTGGAGAAAAAAGGGTGCAGAATTTCATGAAAAGAACACCTCTCCAACTGTAAAGCACAGGGGTTGATCGATCATGCTTTGGGCTTGTGTTGTAGCCAGTGGCACAGGGAACATGTCACTGGTAGAGGGAAGAATGAATTCAATTAAATACCAGCAAATTCTGGAAGCAAACATCACACAGTCTGTAAAAAAAGCCAAAGATGAAAACAGCAACACACATCAAAGTTGCTGGTGAACGCAGCAGGCCAGGCAGCATCTCCAGGAAGAGGTAGAGACCTGCTGTCCCATGATCCTCTCATATTCCCTTTGCCAATCACCTGTCCAGCTCTTGGCTCCATCCCTCCCCCTCCTGTCTTCTCCTATCATTTTGGATCTGCCCCTCCCCCTTCCACTTTCAAATCTCTTATTAACTCTTCCTTCAGTTAGTCCTGACGAAGGGTCTCGGCCTGAAACATTGAATGTACCTCTTCCTAGAGATGCTGCCTGGCCTGCTGCGTTCATCAGCAACTTTGATGTGTGTTGCTTGAATTTCCAGCATCTACAGAATTCCTGTTGTTTGAAGATGAAAAGAGGATGGCTTCTACAACAGGATAATGATCCTAAGCACACCTCAAAATCCACAATGGATTACCTCAAGAGGTGCAAGCTGAAGGTTTTGCCACGGTCCTCACAATCCCCCCACCTAAACATCATCGAGAATCTGTGGGTAGACCTCAAAAGAGCAGCGCATGCAAGATGGTCGAAGAATCTCACAGAACTAGAAGGCTTTTGCAAGGAAGAATGAGTGAAAATCCCCCAAACAAGAATTGAAAGACTTTTAGCTGGCTCCAGAAAGCATTTACAAGCCATGATACTTGCCAAAGTGGGTGTTACTAAATACTGACCATGCAGGGTGCCCAAACTTTTGCTTCAGGCCCTTTTCCTTTTTTTGTTATTTTGAACTGTAAAAGATGGAAATAAAAAAGTATTTAAAGAGATGTGTCATCTTTAACTTTATGCCTTTTGGAAATCAGGTCAACCTTTACTCGCTTAGCTTGTCACAGTAACAGAAATTCTGACCAGGGTGCCCAAACTTTTGCATACCACTGTATGCCCACAAGAAACATCAGTCAATATATTTTTAAATTATTAGAGTGCAGTATTGCAAAGAGCTACACTGACATTTTATTATGATGCTCAGCCTTACTCAGCTTGGTAACAGAAGACAATTTTGTGTATTAGCATCGAAGGAATGAGAGTAAGTAAAGTAAACATTATCCATCCTTATATAAGAACAGCAAGTCTAATGGGACACCATCATGATGGACAGGACATTATTGGGGAACAAGCTAGAGCAAGTGAAATCAGTGCATTTCCATTTTATTTTAGAATAATTTCTCATAAAAATTTATATACTTTAAATTATGAAACAGTTTTTTACATCATTCTATACATGTATCTGCATCTGTTAGACATTTTAGTTTATAGAAATGACTCTTCTTCAAAACATTATTGTCCCTGATGCAAGGTTTCAACCCTAAACATCATTTTTACCCCCACAACCCCTACCCCACAGATGCTGCCCAACTAGCTGAACCCCTCCAGCAGATTGTTTGCTGCTCTAGATCCCAGCACCCGCAGGCTCTTGAATCTCCTTGTTCAAGTTATCTCGCGTGGATTAGAAAATGCTGAAAATATTCAATAGGTCAGGCAGCATCTGTAGAGTGCCAAATGGAATTAATGATTCAGGTCAAGGAACTCCTATCAGGACAGAGCAAACATTGCAAACAAACATTTCAGGTTCTAGAGAAAGGAGGTGGGGTGGAAAGAGCAAAAGGGATGTTTGTGGAAGTGTGGCAACCAGGCAAGCTGAATGAAAAGAATGACCTTGGTGCCTTTGAGACAAGCCAGTTAATCACAGATGAACTACAGAAGGAGGTGGAGCAAGTAATATGATTGAAAAGGCTATGTATGGTGGTTAATGCTACTCCCTGCAGTTACATTGAAATTGATTATGTGGTAACTATCATCTCTATTGTGTCTCTCATGGATAGGCTCCAAAATACAATTCAGGGAAGAGCCATTAGGAAGAAGTGATTAAGAAAGACCTCGGTGATTTTTTTTCTCTGTGGCAGAGAACTGGGAAACATTTCTGTAATTATCACTGTTTGTCTTCTTTCTCAGAAATGGTAGTGATTACATTATCTCTGAGACCATTTGACACAAGGCACAAGACTACCTACTTCGACTTCAACAATGTTTCTAACAATGTCCCGTATGTTACACAGCTATGGAAAGCTGAGTCATTGAGATCCAGGAAGAGCTAATCAGTTAGATGCAAAATTAGCTTTGTTCAATAAATCAGAGGGTTTTCAGATTGGAGGCCCGAGACCAGTGACGTGCGACAGGGATCAGCGTTGGATCTCCTGCTGTTCTTCATACTGTATATGTAAACTATTTGAATGAGAATGTGGATGGTATGATTAGCAGGTTTGCAAATGATACCAATATTGGTGGCATGAAAAAGAGCTTTGACCAGCTGCCAATCCAGGCATCTGAAGAGGGGACTTCAATCAGGTCTACTGCCCAAGTATAACTGGCAGCAGCAGGTCTCTACAGCACGAAAGAGCTTTGACCAGTGATCAATCCGCATTTGGGATTGATCAGTGAACAAATTATAGAAATGTAATGGCAAGCACAGTGGCTGTCGTCTGGACAGAGTCAGAGAGGTAATCTCGAGGCTTTAGCTCTTCGAGGCATCCACAAGGAGAGGCTTCAGTCAGAGAAAGCAAAGGAAAGATAAACTCTAGATTAAGTTTTTTTTTCCTTCCCTTCTTTATATCTGCTCAGCAAGGACAGCAGAGATGTTAGGCAGGATAGTGGAATGCTCCTCTTGTGAGATATGAGAAAGCAGGGAGACTACAACTACAAGAAGTGCATTCTGCTGCAGCTTCTAACAATCCTCGTTGAGGAGTTGGACCTGGAACTGGATGAACTCCGAATCATTCAGTAGGCTGAGGAGGTGAAAGATAGAACATATAGAGAGGGGCAGGACACAGGAGAATAAGTGAGTCAGGAAGGGGAAAGAGGTTAAACAGCCAGCGCAGAGTATCCCTGTGGCCATCCCTCTGAACAACAGGTATATCACTTTGGATACTGTCAAGGGTGGGGGGTGGGGGATGATCTAACAGAGGAAAGTCACCATGGTCGAGTCTCTGGCACTGAATTTGCCTCTGTGACTCAGAAGGTAAGGGGGTGGGGGGGATAACAGGCATACTATTTTGATATAGGGCTCATTACTTAGGGGAACAGACAGGAGGCTCTGTGGATGAGAATGAGATTCAAGGATGGTACGTTACCTCCCAGATGCCGGGGTCTGGGATATCGAATCGTTAGCATTCTTAAGTGAGAGGGTAAACAGCCAGAAGTCATGGTCCATGTAGGTATCAATGACAAGGGTAGGATGAGTGACAAAGTTCTGCATAGGGAATTCAGGGAGTTAGGTACTGAGTTAAAGGGTACTGTACAACCTCCAGGGTGGTGATCTCGGGATTGCTACACATGCCACGTGCTAGTGAGGCCAGAACTAGGAAGATTATACAGTTTAGTAAGTGACTAAGGAGTTGTAGGAGGGAGGGCATAAGATTTTTGGACCATGGATTCTCTTCCAAGGACGGTGAGACCTGTACAGAACGGATGGTTTGTACATGAACTGAAGGGGGACTAATGGTCTGGCAGGAAGCTATGTTAATGCTGTACGGTGGGGATTAACCTAGAGTTGCAGGGGGGGTGGGAACAAGAGTGCCAGAACAGCTAATGGGGAGGTTGTGGAGGTAGATATTGGCAAGACCTCAGACAAAGTTAGGAATCAAAAGGTTGAGCAGGATCCTGAGCTGCATATATTTCAATGCAAGAAGTATCGGAGGAAAGGTGGTTAATAGTGCTGAAGATGAGGTAGCTCATTTACAAACAGGGGCAATGGGTAGTCAGGAGAGACTGTTGCTGGAGCGGAAATGCAGTCAACAAGACAAGTCACAACGTAAAAAGTGGATACAATCGAAAAGGGTGCATACAGGACTGAAGGTATTGTATTTGAGTGTGCACAGGATACAGACCCAGAGCTATACGCCATACAAGCTTCCATAAAAGAAAGATATCAATCCACCAACCAAATCCATATAGCCAAGCATCAGAAAAGAACCATCTTTATTAACTCAAATCAAATGATAATAACGGGCAAAAGAGCCCCACCTTTTCTCGAAGTCAAATCGAGGATCAAAAGTTCTACTAATTTTTTCCAAACTAAGACATAACATCACCTGAGAGAACCAGTGTATCAAAGTGGGAGCAGAGGCATCTTTCCATTTCAATAAAATAGCCCTTCTAGCCAATAATGTGACAAATGCAATTACGTGTTGGTCTGATATAGAAATACCGTGAATATATTGAGGAATTATACCAAACAAAACTGTCAATTTATTAGGCTGTAAATTGATTTTTAAAGCTTTAGAAATTGTAGAAAAAATAGATTTCCAAAACTGTTTCAATACAGAGCATGACCAAAACATATGTGTCAATGTAGCTATCTCAGTTTTACATCTATCACACTGACTATACACATTAGGAAATATTTTAGACAACTCTCCTTTGTCAAATAAATACTGACTATTTACATTAGGAAATATTTTAGACAATCTCTCCTTTGCCGTTATTCTTCTTCAAACACTCGGAGATTGTTAAATATTATATACACATTCCTCTCTAAGACTCCCCAGTGTGTTGTTTCTCTAGACGCTGAAAAGGCATTTGATAGAGTTGAATGGAAATATCTATTTAAAGTTTTAGAGAAATTTAGCTTTGGTACTAATTTTAATAAATGGATTAGATTGATATATAAAAACCCTATTGCCACTGTTATTACTAATAACTGTAGATCCCCCTTTTTCCAACTTTCGCGGGGTACAAGACAAGGATGCCTGTTAAGCCCTTTGTTACTTAATTTGATGTTGGAACCTTTGGCTATTTCACTTCGTGAAGCTAAAGATATTCAAGGAATTTCTATAAATGGGACTATTAAGATTTCCCTTTATGCAGATGATCTTTTGGTTTATGTTTCGAATCCCAAAGAATCTATTCCTAATTTATTAAAATTATTAAATGAATTTGGATTGTTTTCAGGATATAAATTAAACCTGCATAAAAGTGAATTATTTCCGTTAAATGATTCTGCTTCTATATATGATGACATTCTTTTAAAAGTTACGGATTCTTTTAAATATTTAGGTATTATCATCACTAAAAATTATGGAGACCTTTATAGAGCTAATTTAGTTCCCTTAGTGGATTTTATGAAGCAATTTTTTTCTAGGTGCGCAGGATACAGAATAAGGCAGATGAACTTGTAGCACAGTAAGATTGGCAGGTATGATGTTGTAGGCATTACAGAATCATGGCTGAAAGAAGTTTATAGCTGGGAGCTTAATGTTCAACAATACACACTGTATTGAAAGGACAGACAGAAAGGCAGAGGAAGTGGCATTGCCCTTGGTAAAACATGAAATCAAATCATCAGAAGGAGATGACATAGGGTCAGAAGGTGTTGAATTATTCTAGATAGAGTTAAGGGTAAGGGTAAGGTAAAAAGGCCCTGATGGAAGTTGTCTACAGAACCCCAAACAGTAGTAAGGATGTGGCCTACAAATTATAATGGGAGATAGAAAATGCATGCCAAAAAGTAGTGTTACAAATATAACAGGGGACATCAGTGTGCAAGTAGTTGGGAAAATTAGGCTGGTGCTGGATTCCAGGAGGGGAAATTTCTGGATTGTCCAAGAGATGGTACTTTAGAGCAGTTTGTGGTTGAGCCGATGAGGGAATCTGCTATTCTGGATTAGGTGTTGTGCAATGATCCAGAATTGATTAGAGAGCTTAAGGTAAAAGAACCCTGAGGGAAAAGTGATCATCATATAATCAAATTCACCCTGAAATTTGAAATGGAGAAGTTAAAGTCAGATGTATCAGTATTACAGTGGAGCAAAGGGAACTGAGGAATTGGCTAGAATTGATTGGAAAAGAATATGGCAGATATGATAGCAAAACAGCAATAGTTGGAATTTCTGGAAGCAGTTCAGGAAATATACATCCAAAGAGGAAGAAGTATTCTAAAGGAAAGATGACAGAACCGTGGCTAACAAGAAAAGTCAAAGCCAACATAAAAGCCAAACAGAGGGCAGATAATAGAGCAAAAATTAGTGCAAAATTAGAGGATTGGGAAGCTTTTAAAAAACACAAGAAGGCAATTAAAAAAGTAATTGAGGTAAAGATGGAATACAAAAGTAAGCTAGCCAATAATATTAAAGAGGGTACCAAAAGTTTCTTCAGATACATAAAGTGTAAAAGAGAGGCGAGAGATATCAGACCGCTGGAAAACAATGCGAGGTAGTAATGAAGCACAATGAAGTGGCGGACAAACTGAATAAATATTTTGCATCAGTCTTTGCTGTGGTAGACACTAGCAGTATGGTGGATGTTCAAGGTGTCAGGGGTCATGAAGTGTGTGACGTTACCATTACTAGAAAGAAGGTTCTTTGGAAACAGAGAGGTCTGAAGGTAGATAAGTTAACTAGAACAGGTGGTGTACGTCCAGGGTTCAGAAAGAGGTGGCTGAAGAGATCACAGACGCGTTAGCAATGATCTTGCAAAAACCATGAGATTTTGGAATGGTTCCGGAAGACTGGAAAATTCAAGAAGGGAGAGAGGCAGAAGAAAGGAAATTATAGGCCAGTTAGTCTGACCTCAGCGGTTAGGAATATGTTGCTGTTGATTATTAACAATGAGGTCTCAGGGTACTTGGAGGTATATGATAAAATAGGTATGGTTTCCTCGAGGGAAAATCTTACTTAAAAAATCTGTTGGAATTCTTTGAAGAAATAACAAACAGAATAGACAAAAGAGAATCAGTAGATGTTGTGTACTTGGATTTTCATAAGGCCTTTGACAAGGCGCCACACATGAGGCTGCTTAATAAGCTATGAGCCCATGGTATTACAGCAAGATTTGAGCATGGCTAAAGTAGTGGCTGATTGGCAGGAGGCAAAGAGTGGGAACAAAAGGAGCCATTTCTGGATGGCTGTCTGTGACCAGTGGTGTTCCACGGGGTTCTGTGTTGGGACCAATTCTTTTTATGTTATATATCAAAGATTTGGATGATGGAATTGATGGCTTTGTTGCAAAGTTTGTAGATGATTTGAAGCTGGAGGGGCAGGTAGTTTGAAGAAGTAGAAAGGCTACAAAAGGACTCAGACAGATTACTTTGCCCATTCTCCTAATGGTGTCAGAAAATGTATGATCATGCACTTCGATAGAAGAAATGAAAGGTTGACGATTTACTAAATGCAGAGAAAATACGAAAACTGAGGCACATAAGGATTTGGCAATCCTTGTGCAGGATTCCCTAAAGGTTAATTTGCAGGTTGAGACTGTGGTGAGGAAGGTAATTGTGATGTTAGCATTCATTTCATGAGGACTAGAATACAAAAGCAATGATGTAGTGTTGAGACTTACTTGTGAAGCCTAACTTAGAGTACTGTGAGCCGTTTACCTAAGAAAAGATGTGCTGAAAGTGGAGAGGATTCAAAGGAGGCTCATGAAAATGATTCAAGGATTGAATAGCTTGTCATATGAAGAGTGTCTTATAGCTCTGAGCCTGAATTCACTTGAATTCAGAAGAATGAGGGGTGACCTCATTGAAACCTATCAAATGGTGAAAGGCCTTGATAGAATGGATGTGGCGAGGATGTTTCCTATGGTGGGAGAGTCTAAGACCAGAATAGAGTGGCATCCTTTTAGAATGGAGATGAGGAGGATTTCTTTTTTAGCCAGAGAGTGCTGAATCTGTGGAATTCTTTGCCAAGGCAGCTGTGGGGGCCAAATCTTTACATATATTTAAGGCAAAGGTTGATAGATTCTTGATTGGTCAGTGCATGAAAGGATACGGGGAGAAGACAGGAGATTGGTGCTGAGGAAAATTGGATCAGCCATGATGAAATGGAGGAGCAGACTTGATGGGCCAAAGTGGCCTAATTCTGCTCTTATATCTGATGTTTTTATGGTCTTGTGTTAGAAGTTCAACCAGGCTGGGACATACACAGTTAATGACAGGGCCCTAGGAAGTGTTGTAGAACAAACAGATCTTAGGATTACCAAGAACATAGTTCCCTGAAAGTAGCAATAGAGTTGGCTGTCGCTTACGTGCCGGAGGGGGGAGCTGGGGGGTGGGGGACTTTGGGGTTTTTGGGGTTCTCAAGTTTAACTGTCATTCATTCTTTGGGGCACTTCTCTGTTTTCGTGTATGTTTTGCGAAGAAAAAGCATTTCAGGATGTATATTGTATATATTTCTCTGACATTAAACTTGACCTTTGACCCTTTGAAAGTGGTGAAGAACACATGGCATACCTGCCTTCATCAGGTAAGGCACTGAGTACAAGAGCTGAGATGCCACGTTACAGCTATAGAGACATTGGTAGAATCATAAACAGAATATAGTGTGCAGCTCTGATTACCATACTAGAGAAAGGATATGAATAGCTAAAGAAAGTGCAGGCAAGATTCACAAGGGTGATGCCAGCCCATAGTTTCCAGATTATTTCTATTTCCCTTCTTGAATAATCGAACAACATTTGGACAGGTTTATCTGTAAGAAAGGTTGGGTTAAGTACAGGAAAATAAGACCAGCTGAGGAAGGTAACTCGCTTGACATGAATGAGTTGGGCTCCCTGTTGTATAACTCTATGATTTGACAAGTTTTAGAGCTTCAGCAGGGAAACCATATGCTCCGGAAACCCTATTGTTTACAGAATCAGAATCACTTGTCAGTATGAGAAACATACCAGAATTGATTGTGGTTCAGTGCCAAGCATAAAACACAGGACACTACCATAACAGACCACACAACAGCAACCAACAATTTACTAGACAATAGTGCAAACAGCCATGAGCAATCAACAATTAGCAAAACAGTCACATGGCCAAACATCAGTAATGAAACTTAAATAAATGTGAGCATATGAACAGACTCACGAACTATCAACAAAACACGGAGAGCAGGAAAAACCATATAACAGGTGTTGTGCAGGGACATTTAGGATATTACACCTAAGTGACTTTCCGTGAGAAACTGGATAGCTACAGGAAACAAGCTTTGGAGATGATGTGTAGTCCTGGTGGAGATGGACTTGTAGCGCCTCCGTGATGGCAATTTGGTGTATAACTGACTGTGAGGGCGGGTGATGAACAGGTCTTTTAATGTTGGTAGCTGACAACCAATGATCTTCTCCGTTGATTGGGCCACTCGCTGCAACCTGGACTTGGAAAGGAAGGAAGTGAGAGCAAATCAAACGGTGATAGAGGTGCCTGACCATTAGTTTCCGCTGTTCCAGGGGGGGCGGGGGGGCAGGGCAAGTAGGAGGTTGTCGCGAAGGCCAATCCTCAATTGCACTGTCTTGATAGCATTAAGCTTGAAGTTGTTATGAGCACACCATGTTACAAGACAGTCTACCTCTCTTTGATAGCAAATCATATCATTATTAGAGATGAGACCAACTACAGTAGTGTCATCCACAAACTTTAAGATTTTACATATTTATCTGCGGAGGTAGTCATTTGTATAAACTGAGAACAAGATGAAAGAACACAGCTGTGGGGAGAGCCTGTGCTTATAGACATTGGATTGGACAAGTAGGAGCCCAGCCTTACATACTGTTTCCTTCCTGTCAGAAAGTTTCTTAATCCACTGACAGATACCGTAGGGTTCAGCTGGCTGGGTTAGCTTTCTGTGGAGCAACTCCAGAATAATAGTGTTGAAGGCAGAGATAAAATCCACAAACTGGATCCCCACATAGGTGTTAGGAGAGTCCAAGTGTCCAAATGTTGAAGAAGGTAATGAAAGCTGAAGTTACCTGCATCCTCAACTGAGCAATTTGCTCTTCAAGCAAACTGTAGCAAGTCAAGAAGAAGGTCATCAGGCCAACATCAGGTGTTCAAAAGTTTTCATAACTACTGAATTCAGAGCAACTGGCCTACAATCATTAACTCTAGTGATCTTGTCTTTCTTAGGAACAGAAACAATTGAATAAATTTAAAGCAGTCTGGAACCCTGCACAGTTGCAGAGAGATGTTAAATATCTCAGTGAAGATCAAATCAACATATTATAGGACTGCGGTGATGCAATGAGGTACAATGGCATTTTGTACTGCACTCAGACATTTAGTTACAGCAGGGAATGATGCATGTATTTCGATAGAACAGTAGAATCATCATTATTATTTTATTTTATTTAGAGGTACAACGCAGAACAGACCCTTCCAGCCCAGCAAGCCACATCGCCCTGGCAACCCACCCAATTAACACTAGCCTAATCACAGTGCAATTTACAATGACCAATTACTCTACTAACCAGTATGCCAAAGGATCAATGTCATAGATGAAGTGGTATTACCCCAAAACTGAGGTGACATAAATTACAACATAGTTATGGAGATGCCGTGACAAAGGGACCTTTGTTGGAAATTAAATATTTCAAAGGGCAGAATGCTTAAAAACAGGTTATTAAGTAGTGATGTAGGTGAAATACTCAATTGTATATGTTCCAATTATTAATTCATTTATTATCAAACAATGTTAATTTCTGGGATGGCGGGACTGTCATATGTTGAAAGATTGGAGTGACTGGGCTTGTATACACTGGAATTTAGAAGGATGAGAGTGGATCTGATTGAAACATATAAGATTATTAAGGGATTGAACACTGAGTCCAGAACCAGAGGCCACAGCTTAAGAATAAAGGGTAGACCATTTAGAATGGAGTTGAGGAAAAACTTTTTCACACAGAGGGTTGTGGATCTGTGGGATGCTCTGCCTCAGAAGGCAGTGGAGGCCAATTCTCTGGATTCTTCCAAGAAAGAGTTAGATAGAGCTCTTAAAGATAGCAGAGTCAAGAGATATGGGGAGAAGGCAGGAAAAGGGTACTGATTGTGGATGATCAGCCATGATCACAGTGAATGGCGGTGCTGGCTCAAAGGGCTGAATGGCCCACTCCTGCACCTATTGTCTATTAATGTATAAATTAAACAACCTTGAGATTTGCTTGCTCACAGGTAGCCACAAACACAGAAACCCAAAAGAACCCGATTAAAAGAAAAACAAGAATAAAAAATTAAAATAAAAGACCAACACTCAATGTGCAAGAGAAAGAAAAACATACAAATCATGCAAACAATTGAAGCGATCAACAGCATTCTGAACCAAAATTGCATCTTCAGATCCAAACCCCAGAGCAGCCCAGAGTAGGCCTAAAGCCTGAGTATCAGTTTGTTATATTAGTGGGCACAGAGAACAGCAGCTGGGCAGTCTTCATAGTTTCAGCACCATGGAGATAACCATCGTAGAGAACAAGCAAAATCACTTCTCACCCTGACCAACACCTAGTCTTTTCAGTCTGTCTGGGCTGGCATTCAAATTGACCAAACAACAGAACAGGCAAAAGGCTCCGGTGCCCAGGAGAGAGGAGTGATCGTTGCAGACAGCGAGTGAAATCAGCTCTCGCCTCCAATCTGGGCCAGTATTCAAATTGTCTAAACAGAGTAAGTTACCTCATTATAGGACCTGGGCACCGCGCCTAGACCATGTCGCCCAGCACCTCGCTCCTCGCTCCAGGCCCAGATTCCATCACCCAGCCCTAAACCACTCTCAAAATCTTCAGATTAGCTTTGAGGAAGTAACAAGCAGGGTGAACAAAGAAGAGGCAGTGGGTGTCATTTACTTGGATTTTCAGAAGGCATTTGATAAGGTGCCACACATGAGGCTGTTTAACAAGATAAAATCCTACGGCGTTACAGGAAAGACAGTGGTATGGATAGAGGAATGGCTAACAGGCAGCAGACAGCAAGTGGGAATAAAACGGGCCTTTTCTGGTTGATTGCCGGTGACTAGTGGTGTTCCTCAGGGGTCAGTATTGAAACCACTACTTTTCACATCGTTTGTCAGTGATTTGGATAGTGGAATTGATGGCTTTGTGGCAAAGTTTGCAGATGAAACAAAGATAGGTGGAGGGGTAGGTAGTGCTGAGGAAGCAATGTGATTGCAGCAGGACTTAGACAAATTGGAAGAATGGGCAAAAAAAGTGGCAGATGGAATACAGTGTTGGGAAATGTATGATAATGCATTTTAGTAAAAGGAACAATAATGAGGCTATGATCTAAATGGGGAGAAGGTTCAAACATCAGAGGTGCAGAGGGACTTGGGAGTCCTTGTGCAAGACTCTCAAGCCGGTTAATTTACAGGCCGAATCTGTGGTAAAGAATGCAAATACAACGTTGGCATTTATTTCAAGGGGAATAGAATATAAAAGCAAGGAGATAATGCTGAGCTTTTATAACAGTGGTCCCCAACCCCCGGGCTGCAAAGCATCAGGGGTGCAGTGGTAGCTGGAGTGCACCCAGCAAATCTTTAAGAAAAAAGCCGAAATAAACAAGCTAATTAATTAGGTGCCGCCCGGCACTTAAATGTCGGCCCAGGTCAGAGGCGATTGCCGATTTCACTTGCTCTACGCAATGTTCACTCCTCTTTCCAAGGCAATGGAGCCTTTAGCTGTTCCATTGTTTGGTCAACTTAAATGCCAGCCCAGAAAGGCTGAAAGGACAGGGCTGTCAGGATCTATTTATTTAGAGATACAATGCAAACATGTTGAATCTACACAAACTTCTAATAAAGTATAGGCGCTGCGTGCTTTCTTTGTAATGACAGTTACGAGCTGGTCCCAGGACAGATCCTCTGACACTTTTCAGAGAGAGAAACGTCGATCCTTAATGCTGAAGAATTCAATGTTATTGACCCTCTCCACCTCAGTTCCTCTAATGAAGACTGGCTTCTGGGCAGCACCTAATTAATTAACTTGTTTATTTTGGCTTTTTTCTTAAAGATGTGCTGGGTGTGCTCCGGCTACTGCTGCACCCCTGCATGCTTCGCGGCCCGGTATCGATCCGCGGCCCGGAGGTTGGGGTCCACTGCTTTATTAGACACTAGTCAGGCCGCACTTGGAGTATTGTCAACAGTTTTGGGCCCCATATCTCAGAAAGTATGTGTTGTCATTGGAGAAAGTCCAGGGGAGATTCACGAGGATGATTCCAGGAATGAAGGGGTTAAAATATGAGCAGCGTCTGGCAGCTTTGGCCCTGTACTCACGGGAATTTAGAAGAATACATGGGGATCTTATTGAAACCTAGCAAGTGTTGAAAGGACCAGAGAGGGTGGATATAGAGAGGATGTTTCCTATGGTGGGGACATCCAGAACTAGAGGGCACAGCCTCAAGATTGACAGGCAACCTTTTAGAATAGAGGTAATGAGGATTCTTTTTTAGCCAGAGAGTAGTGAATCTGTGGAATGCTCTGCCACACAGAATGCCAAGGAGGCCAGGTCCGTGGGTATACCTAATGCGAAAATTGAACACTTCCTGATCAGTCAGGGCATCAAAGGATATGGTGAGAAGGCAGGTGTATGGGGTTGAGTGGGATCTGGGATCAGCCATGATGGAATGGCACAGTAGACTCCATGGGCTGAATGGCTTAATTCTGCTCCTACGTCTTACGGCCTAATGTTCTTAAGTTCCTTAGGCCAGTGTTTAGGATTTGTTCCGTAAGTGTGAGTGGAGAGAAGAAAAATAAAAAGGCAGCTAGGACAAACACATACAGGCCATGCCAGCTACTAAATTACAAGGATTACTAAGAAATAACATGAACAAAGAGCAAAAGGTAAACTAATAATTGATGGAAGACTTTACTTTTCATGTCAGCAAGCACAAATCACATCTGCACAGATATCTAGACAATGTCACATAAAACGTAATTGAACCAACTGACAAGCAGACTATTTTAATTTGTTCCATACAACTTGAGCAGTTAACCATGTTCTACTCAGTGACCAGATATCACATTCTGTCATAGAATCATAGAGCACTACAGCACAGAAACAGGCCCTTTGGCCCATCTAGTCTGTGCTATCATTTTACTCTGCCTCGTCCCATCAACCTGCACCTGGACTATAGCCCTCCATACCCCTTCCTTCCATCCATGTACTTATCCGAACTTCTCTTAAGTATTGAAATCGAACCCACATCTACCGCTTCTGCTAGTCGTTCATTCCACACTCGCCCTACCCTCTGAGTGAAGAAGTTCCCTCTCAGGTTCCCCTCTAGTCTCACTGAACCTCAGTGGAAATTTTGTATACCTCTATTAAATCTCTCCTCATTCTCCTACACACCAGGAAATAAAGTCCTAACCTATTTATCCTTTCCCTATAACTAAGATCCTTCTGAAATGTCTGCTTTGCTACCGCTGCTACTGTGTGGTAACCGGAATCCCTGGAGTTGAAGGCCTCAAAATCCTCGGCTTTGCGTGTTTCAGCGGTCGAGGACAGGTCGAAGGCGCTCGGCAGAGGATGGCGCTCAGGAGGCTGTATCGGAGAGGTTGCTTGGAAGCTCGAAGTTTTCGGACGGATGGACTCAGTGTCGGCTGTGTTCAGCTGCTTCCAAGGTATCGGCAAGTTGATGGTGCCTAGAGGTTTATGGCAGGGAGTTTCTCTCTTTTGCCGCCGCTATCGGGGACTCGGGGACTTTGAGACTATTTTTTTTTACTGTGCCTATGGACTGGTCTTCATCAAATTATGGTATTGCTTTGCACTGCTGTAACTATATGTTATAATTATGTGGTTTTGTAGTATTAGTCTTTGGTCTGTCTTGTTTTCTGCGATATCACGCCAGAGAAACATTGTATCATTTCTTAATGCATGTATGCATTTCTAAATGACAATAAAAGAGGACTGAGTGTTCTCATAATCTAAACCTCAAATTCTGACAACATCCTTCTAAATTTAATAAGTGCCCCTGAATGAGGGACTTCGTCCCTGACCTCGATCAAATTTTCAAAGGTGACCCTTAACTGAAATACTCAAAAAGTTGTCAGCAGTATTTAGAGGAGCAAATTTGTAGGGAGATCGTGAACAGTTGCAAGAAATAGAACGTTGTGATAGGAAGTGATCTTAACTTTCCACATATTTACCGAGATTTCCATTTTGTAAAAGGGTTCCCTACTCTGCATTTCACACTTTCTGAATTCTTTGACTTGGTTATACAGCTAAAGCACTCATGGAGAAAGCAGATTTGTTAATGAGCAAGTAGGAATACTGGAATCAAGCAACAGAAAAACTGTTAGAGAAACTTAAGGAAGTCAAGCAGAGGCTATAAAGGAAAAAGAATTGTCAGTGTTTCAGACTGAGATCTCACATCAGGACTGCATCAGAAATTAGACATTTTTTTAAAATTGTCAGCCTGCATTTAATGGGACTTCAAGAAGTTTGGGATTAAGCTCCATCTGTTTACTCTCCACACCAGTAGCATAGTTGAGAGGACCAACTGCAGTCTATACAAAACTGGGAAGGAAAGAAGTTTGTCAGGAGGATGCACAGAGTCTGCATGAGAAGCTTTGGGGCAGCGGTAATAATTTGGCAGATGGAGTATTACGTGGGCAATGAAAAGTTTTTCACTTCAGTAGGTAGATGGCAAATAAAGGTACATATTTTTAAATGGTCGACAATTATTAAACACTGCTTTTAAAGATGTACAATGTATCCATCTTCATACATGAGTCAAAAGTGCCTAGAACTGGATTTCAGGTAATGCTAAAATATTGCTGCATGTAGCATTAGCACCAAATCAGGCCCTGTAAAAAAAGGTCACAAAACTACAAACCATTTGAATTGTCTGCACCCACAACAACAGGTTAAATCAAAATACAATAGCACTCTTATGTATCTTAACTGCCATAACTTTACCATGCAGCAAAGCTGGATATTGGGTGTCAAGTTTCTTTGAGTAAGAGTGACAGTGAAGTGCTGGATGAGATCAACATAAGGAATGTGAACTCATGTACATTGGGCAATGATAACAAGGCATCAATAGATGTATGAAGGTGATTCCGCCACCAATGTTCCCTCTAAGGTGTGCCAGTGCGTGTGCACACACATCTTTTGCTACAGCGCACAAAAGGTTGTCACCCTCTCCCCTCGTTGGCATATTAGTATATTTTACAATCATACACAATCATATTTCCTTTTCCAGTTTCTGATGCAATACTGTTGACAACGAGAAGTTGTGATGATTTGTCTGCAAATTTTAGAACTGGCTTATTTATACTCTTTTTATTGAAGAAATTATTGATTCACTATGTTGAATTCCTTTCTTTCTTTCTTTTTAAATCTTTTTATTAGTTTTCCAAAATTATAAACAGAGTAACAATATTGATACAGAGAGATCTGAATAATCTTATTGTTGATAAACATGTACAAAAAAGACTTCAAATAATACAGGTGTAATAGACTTCCAAACCCTTAATATAGTTAATCATAGAGAAAAAAGAAATAAAAAGAAAAAAAAACAAAGTAAAACCCCCCCAAAAAAATAAAACGGAACTAAACAAGGCTAGACCAATATCTTAAATCGAATACGTTCAATAATGCCGTCAACTCCGCTCCTCTATTCATATATTTTAAGTTAATAAGGATTTGGAAAGGTCAAATTACATCATACGAAAATGTTGAATAAATGGTTTCCAAGTCTCTTCAAATTTAACCGAAGGATCAAAAATGTCACTTCTGATTTTTCTAAATTTAAACGTGATATAGTTTGGGAAAGTCAAATTCCAAAGAAGCAAAGGGCTTTAAGCAGAAAAGAACTGCTAGTTCATTTAAAGAGGAAAGGCTTATTATACTTACAATAGCTTCAGGATAACTTCCACTTAAAAATTCAGTGTACACATGTTGTTGTCACTGGGCAAAAAATAGCACAGGACAAGATTTTTGCACACATTAGTCATTACAAATTAGAGGGAACATTGTTCAATACCATTATAAATATTCTCCTTTAAAGCTCATATGGATGTATACAAACACACCAACACACCCAGAGCTCCATCCTCTAGTCCTTATCTCTCAAGGCTTCAGCTACATACACAAATAACCCACCCACAGACCCCACCTATAAATATACACCAAAGGTTTAGTTGCCAAATATCCTCTGTCAAGTTAGAAATTTACGTATATAATGACAAGCCCCCTGGATGGGGAGGTATTCTTGAGAGCAATGCCCCATTAGACTGGAGGAAAGAGTCCTCCTCCCCGTGGGCAGCTGTTCCAATCTCCAAGGAGTATTCTTTGCTAGTTTAAGTATGGTTGAGCACACTGGAATGTGTGTGGGCAGTCTGCAGTAAAAAGCTCATTGTAAGCTATAGGGCACTCGAAATAATGTTGAAATGTTGAGTACAGCAGACTGTTGCAAACAGCAATAATAAGTATTTTCAGAATACATAAATTTCAATTTATATGCAGTAAGTTTCAAATGTGCTTTGCACAATGAATGATTCTGGGAAAACATGAAATAGGGTAGTGTGGACTTCATCTGAAAGCACATAATCTTTAAAAAGAACAATAATTGTATTCAGAAATGTCATTACATAATTTGCTATGGGTTACATCAAATTCGGATTACATAGAATAACAAACTGCTCTGCAATCAAATTTCTGTGCAAAAATATTAGTTTTCAGATAAAGCAAGTTATTAGGAAGGCATATGACAAGATTATGCTTATTGCTATAGGATTGGAACATAAAGTTAAAGATGACCTTTTATATTTATGGTAACTTTCACTAACCGTAAAGAAATATTTTCTAAGTTATGAGGAAAAGTAGGAAGCAAATTACAAGATTAGTGCTTTTTTTGAAATTTTACTTAAGGAAAAATTCACACTAGTCATAGTTAAACTAAAATGAACAAAATATACTTACAGAAAACTGCAGTACTCACCTATCATGTGGTTTTGCAATCATATCCAGCTGGGGCGAGATGTTAGAGAGGGGAGTATCGAGTACAGCTTCAGTCACTTTTCTGGAATTTTCATGACATCCATTGATCTTGTTTTCATTCGAATGCCCTGGCTGTTTATCAGCTTCATTATACCATTCCTGTGTACCTGAACTGTGATGAGAGTGATATGACTCTTGATCTCGCTTGTCATCCATTGCCGACTCATGGACGTTTTCATTATCATGATCAAGTTCACTAAGTTGAGAACTGCCTTGGCTGAGGTTTCCTGATGAGCCATATCTGCTACTTCCTGTAGGACTATACAGCATAAACAAGAAGTTCAGCAGCTAACTCAGAATAATTGTAAAAAGGTATACATGTACATGGCATAACAGATAGCATGAATGTGATTCTTAACAATTGTGTTATTTGGAATAGCGTTATACAAACTATAACCAAGGTCAAAGTTTTTTGATTTATGAGAAACGATTTTCCTCCTGACAAAATTGTAAAGATAAACACACTAAATATTATTCTTAACTGTGAAGGGCTATATTTTTCATATGTAAATTGATGTTCCCTGAAAATAACAATAGCAAATTCAAATGTTTTATAAAATCATACAAATTATTTTTATTTCATTCACTCACACTTATGTTTTAGTTTCAGCCTTAATAACATACTTATGTCGCTGTGTTTCTTTTAGTTTGACAATCATTGCTTCTGGAGACCTGCAACTTATAAGTGGAGACTTACATCCCTACAACTTGCACCTAATTGCAAACTGAATTGAAAAGCAGAAATCTATAAGACTATAACCTTTGTGAAAGAATTAGCAGAGACCGGTGATAACCCTTCACCACTGACAGGAAAATCTGGGCAAATATCTTTCAATTTACTGGCCAAATGTGCATCCTTCTATTTACATATTCTCTAGTAAAGCTAGCTGTCCTGCCAACGCGACTCGGCCCAAAACATCGACTGTACTTTTTTCCATAGATGCTGCCTGCCCTGCTGAGTTCCTCCAGCATTTTGTGTGCATTCTCTTGGGCTCCACTCTGTCTCCTTTTATCTTCCTACAAATGTAGGAAATGTATCTTATAAATTTTCTCAGCTCAGCAGAAAGGCTGTGGCTCTGAAACATCAACTCTATTTCTCTGCCAACAGATACTAACTGACCTGTTGATTATTTCCAGCATCTTCTATGTTTATCTCTGATACCTTCAGTTATGTTAATCTTTATATATCATTAAATCATGCTATCTGTTTTGCATATTCTTGAATTTTAATATACAAGCTCTTGTGTTACAGTTTCTTTGGGAAGTACATTTTACTGAATACAAAACAACACATACCAAAGAACAATGACAACACATGGTACCAGAAGCAGCAGGTAAAACTACACATAGCACACGAAAGACAAAGCTCTCGCATATTCACCTTCACGGTAAGCAAACTAAACTAAAACTAAGACCCTGCACAGTTAAGATACGACATATAAAATCATGTTTTTTTCTAAATCTTTTAGTTGTGTGAAATTATAAATAAAATCATGATCTCTAACTGAAAATAAATGGCATTGAGGACTTATTACTATGTTAAGAAATGATTACAGGTCACCCCAGGGTGTGGCAGGCTGCCGTTTCTATAAGCTTTTCATGACAATTCATAGATGGTTGCATCCCCACAACAGTGGGCAAAACCAATCCAACTGACTCCTAAATGCACATCCAAATGTATGGGCTGCAGAAAAGTCAGGTGCTCATGATCTGGGAGGACCTGTAATAGGTATTCTACAAATATTAATCGTAAGAGCTCAGGTATTCAAAATGTTCATAGGAAGTGAATGGACTATCCCGATTTTGCAATCCATTATATTTCAGACTTTCACAAGTCCCAAAGCAATTTAGTTCATTTGACTATCATGTGCAATTATAAGATTTTTTTTGTGCTAAAGTCATGTTGAGCTCATTAAAAAGTAAATTTTATGAGCAATTTATGTATGCCTATTATATTTATCAAACATGTTCAATTGCAATTCTTCGCCTCTAACTTATTGAGCTCCCAGATGTCACTGGAGAATTGCTGCAGCTTGATAGTCCACAGATAATACCTGACATTTCAGTCATGAAATTATAGCTAAAATTTCCAAATATTTTCCTTTGCTTTTAGGTAGATTAAGAAGCCGGAAGGTATTTGTCTTGAAAGGCGATAAAACACATTTATTTGCCAGTGTGTTAAAAAGAGAGACTTCCTGCATTAGTTTTATGACAGGATATCTGGTTTTGCTAAATACCAGCTATAATCGTAAACTTTAGAGATAAAAATAAGTTCAAATTCAAATGGAAATACATTTGTGAGATTGTGGGTAAAATTGAAAATGCAATGCAAGATACATAGATAGTTATACAAATCACAAGATTTTGCAACAGAAGCTTGACCACAAAATGTCAAGTAAAATGGTGACTTTAAATCAATCTTGACTAGTACACTTGCATAAACAACAGCTTTATATAAAAGTTGATATTCATCTGGAATTTTTCACAGTCATTTCAGGATATCAGCAAAAGCTTTAAAGTAAATAAAGTATTTTTTATATATACAGTGGATTCTGGTTAATTGGGCCATCGGTTAATTGGGACAGCCACTAATTTAGGATAACTCTTGTGGAACAAAAAAAAATCAACTAAAGAGCCAGGATTCTCTTTGTTTATTTAGGACACTATGCTACTTAATTGGGACAGGAGGTATTTGTCAAATAGTGTTTAAAGGGCATCAGTTGCTTGCACCTCTGTGGCCGTTAGACACTACACCATACTTAGAGCAAACCGTTTTTAAATAGCGTCAGCTGCGAGTGCTTGTTTCAAAAAGCAGTAATTTTGTTACTGATAGTTCATGAGAATTAAGCAGCAAGACAATCCAGAAGTGTTTTGCTATGTACAGTTTCAAGCGTTCAGGTCTGGAGATGCTAGAAACAGCCGGAAGTGAAAATGAAACGATCTCACTACTTCAACGAGTTAAGAACTACAAGGAATTTGAAGCATCAATAATCATCATGAATGTTACAATGAAAATGAAGATTTGGATGAAACACTTTATGAAGATAGTCCATTACCTGCACTAGCTTTAATGTACTGATTTTATCCATCTACAGCAGGGTTTTTCAACCTTTTTACGCCACTGACCAATACCATTAGGCAAGGGGTCTGTGGGCCCCAGGTTGGCAACTCTTGATTTACAACCAATCAAAAGAATACCGCAGTGTGTACTCTGGATGAATTCCTCCGCTGATAACTATTAAGGACTAATACACAGTTTTTTTGTACTACTGTAGTATAGGTAGTGTTCTAATTTGTTCTGTATTTCATTCAAATATATAATTTCTTTCTCAGTTAAATGGAATTATTCTTCTTTTATACCATTTTAACTACTTCCATGAAACTTCGGCTAATTAGGGCAGCCAATTAATTGGGCCAAAATGTACTGCTCCCAGTGTGTCCCAATTAACCAGAATCCACTGTAGTCTTTATTACAATTAGCAGCTAATTTGTTTCACAATATGCATTGAGGAATCAGTATTGGCCTAGTTACAAAACTTTGTTCATCTATTAAAATAGTACCATGAGATTTTTTTTCTCACATGCAACTGACAGGTCTCATCCAAAACCTGTGCTAGTGCACCTGTTTGTTAGAGTGAATGTTTTATCTATTGGCGGAGCAAATGAAAACCTATTTATATACAAACAAACCACTGGAAGTATAACTCAATGTGACAAAAGTCAAAGGAAATTGAGAGTAACTGTTACAAAAATATAAGTGGATAGGAATATTATAAAACACATTTTATAATATGTCACTATCTACTAAGTGTACTGAGAACTTTCCAAATTCAGTTCTACTGCTTCCACTTTCCATAGCTAAGTTGCATGTTTAGCTCAAGCAATTGAGAGCCAGTGTCTACCACAAAGTTTCAAAGAATATTTTATTCATATGGTTGTTCATATTTTTCTTTGTAAATGGGTGCTTGGGAGGAAATACAAAACCAAATGCATTTGGTAAGTGTGTAATAAGTGTTACGGCTGTCTCAACAAGGTGAGGTTTTGTAAGAGCTGCTGAAGAATGACACTACAATAAGAAAGTAATCATAGTTCATAACAGCCAAATAGAGGCAAAGTTTATTTTATGAATTCCAGATAACAGCCAATGAAGTGCATTTTAAGTTGAAGATAACCTTATAGAAGGTAGAAACTGATTCAATATCTATTCCTGTGAGTTTTGTGATGGGGTGGAGAGCATATTTTAGCCATTTCCTTCTTATGAGTGAATACCTAAATACAATCTTTATAAGTCCTTATAATGTGCACTTAAGTTCTGATCAAAACTAAACAGTAGAAATCTTCAGGCAAGACCAACAAAGTTCAAGTAATGGTGAAGAAACCCCAGAAAGCATCAGGGATGGTGGAAAGTAATACAAGATTGGGCAAGAAAGAAAACGAAGAATCTAAGCACTGAACTTCTATGTCATGTACATGACTACCAGTCAGTTCAGATTGGTACACACCAAATAGTGATGTATGAGGCAATACAGTTATGCCAAGTGTACTATTCTCCCTTGTGTTGCCACAGCCGTAACCATCTTCGGTCTCCCTGCCGTTTGCCGCATGGAAATTCAGGATCCTTCTCAACAAATGAAGAAATGCTTCCTGAATCACAGCGTGGATTCCATCCATCCAAAGGCAACATAAAAACTTTGGCATTGCCGAGAAAATTGCAGGAGTAGCACCAGGCACTATACGCGTTCTTTTTCCATCTCACTAAAGCCCTGCACTCCATCATTAGAGAGGAACTGTGGAATATTCTCAAATTCAGCTGGGTTCCAGAAATTCATCTCCATTTTTTTGTTCATGAAGATAGCCACAATTCTAATCAACAAGATATGTAACAGCACCAAATGCTGTGAAGACCAGTTCAAACGAGGCTGCACCATTGCCCCAATATTTTCCCAATCATTCTCACCACATGTTGTAACTTCCCTTGGGAGTGGTACTGTATTTTAAAACTAATAGGATAAGTACAATTGCACTTCAGAACCAAGATCACCTGAACATCAATAGACAAACAATGTGTTTGTGTATGTTCAGAGACCAAGCTCAAAGATATCTGAAATTTGTTCATAGAAGCATATGAGAAAATGGGCCTTACAGCCAGTATCAGCGAGAGAAGTCTCAGCAATTTACCAAGCAACACACATAAAAATTGCTGGTGAACGCAGCAGGCCAGGCAGCATCTATAGGAAGAGGTCCAGTTGACGTTTCGGGCCGAGGCGAAGTGTCTTGGCCCGAAACGTCGACTGTGCCTCTTCCTATAGATGCTGCCTGGCCTGCTGCGTTCACCAGCAATTTTTATGTGTGTTACTTGAAATTCCAGCATCTGCAGATTTCCTCGTGTTAGCAATTTACCAATCTGCCTTTGGTGCACCACACGAAATTTAGACAATAAAAGTTCACAACAAGACTGCAAAATGTGGATTGTGGATTGTTTCTCCTATTTCAGGAGCCACTTCTTGGTTCAGGTGGAATTCACTACTGTCTTCAATGCCTTTGAATGATTGAGGAAAAAAGTATTTAAAAATCAAAGTCACAGAACTGGCACATTATTCATGGGAGAGCAATAATACCTACATCCATGTGCTTCTAATATCTGGACTACCTACAACAGACATCTCAGGGCACTTCAAAAATATCACCAGCTTTATCTCTATAAAATCCTGCAAACTCACTGGAAAGATAAGTGAGCTAATGTCAATGTCCTCTTCCAGGAAAACACCTCCAGTATTGGGGCCCAGGCTACCACCAGTTAGCTATGTTGGACAGGCAACATTATTTGCATGCCTGCTGCAAAACTCCTGAAACCGATACCCTGTTGTGAGCCTTGTTGTGGAAACAGATTATCAAACAGAGAAGAAGATTCAAGCATATGCTCAAAACTTCTTGAAAAGGTGAAACAGCACAGTGACTCCTAGATATCTCGCGACCATGACTGCTTAAAGGTGAGAAGGTTCAATTAGGCTGGTACTGAGAACTAGGGCCATGTACTGGAACACAGAAAAGCCCTCTATAAGTAGTAGAATGATATAAAAAGAACATACTACCACACAAACTACCTACATGTCTGCTTCATTCAGCACTTCTTGCATTTTCATGGTAGTGTCTAGAGTTTGTCTATTAAACTCAATGTTATAACCCTGAAATCCAGAGTTAAAGCAAGTCATGCTCAGTTGCGAGGGACTACCAAAGAAGAACAGTCTCTGCAGAAAGCAGCATCTCAAGGCAAGGAATCGCTTCCAAATCTTGCATTCCAGACTCAACGGATTAGCAAAGTGGGTGTAACTGTTTCATCTTGCAACAACAGAGTCCAGTTCAGTTCAAAGTCAAAAGTTGGGAAGCTTAAGCTTAATTTGTAGAAACTGGTGTTAATTTCAAAAATTGTTTTTTTTTCCCCACAGACTTCCACTGGTATCCATTCCTTATGGATCATTTAAGAATAAACTTGAGATCAAAGGAACCATGAATCTATAATTAGCTATCCTATTATAATAGAAAAAAAAATTATGAAATCTACAAAATGATCCTTCCTGGACATACAAGGAAAAGGAAAAAGTCTTACAAAACCTATGCAGACTTTTGAAATCTGCTCAATGACAATGTAAAGAGAAAGAATAAGTACACTTGTGTGTGTACCTTACTTTGAATTCCCTTATTTTGGATAAGTTTATGCAATTATGAAAGACAATGAAGTTAATTAGTCTGTTGTGCTTGTTTAATAATTTTTCTTTCATAGAAAATTAACTGTAAAATTGGATAGAATGTTCAAGAACTATTGCTTTGCATCAACCACAAAATATATCTCAATGTCATATTAAAAGAGAATGGATTCAGTAGTCTGGTAGTTCTGGTAAGCTGAAAAAGTTGTTTAAAACTTATTTCTACTATTTAAAAGATAAGGGGAACAAGCCTCAATGAATTATTCACAACTCATTAGGGATGTTGCTTGTTTAGAATCTTGCAAATAAAATAAACCCTTGGACTGCACAAGAGAGGTATTGTGAATGTGCCATATTGTTAAAGTATCATCAGACCATTTAAGAAACTTGAATCTATAGCTTAAGTCATCTCTGGTGATAAGAAGCTTCTAACACCATTGTGTGAAAAACATATCAAAGCAAACCAGCTTTTTTTTTGCTCATATTGTACTGTACTTTCAAAAGATTTCAACCAATGATACAAATGTCACCACGATATCTATACTACCAGTCTTTACAGCAGCAGTTTGAAAGAGTTGTTCACATAAATCAAACTCAATCATAATATTATTTTGCCTCTCAACATATTCTGATTTGAATCCTTCCCAATCCTTGCAGCTTAATTGACTGTGATATTGTTATCCTTGATGAGAAGGAGTCTTGAACAGTATTTAGGACAAAGATGTCAAATGATTTCAGAGTTTTCTGAAAATATACTGCTGCATTATACTATAGATCAAATTTTAACAGCACTTGATTATTTTTGACGTCACTCAATTGTAACAACAACATTGGGAAATGATACATTTCCTTAGATCTTGTACAGATCACTGACAGGGTTATTTGCAGACATATTTAACCACCACCCCCCCACCCCACTTCAATCTTTGGTACTCATCTGCTTTAAGAAGACCACCATCACACCAGTACCTAAAAAAAAAGGCAAGATGCCATAATGATTCCCATCAGGTGGCTCTGGCATCTGCCATCAAGAAGTGCTTTGAGAGGCTGGTCATTTCACACAGTAATACTAGCCTCGCAGACAACCTCAACCCACCGCAATTTGCCTACCAGTGAATGGCAAATGCCTTCACCCTGGTCCTATACTCATGTCTGGAGCATCTGGACAGCAAAGACACCTACGTTAGTCTATTGCTTATTGACTACTGTTCCACCTTCAATACTATAATTTCAAGCAAACTCATCACCAAACTCTAAGATCTGGGAGTTAACACCTCCCTCTGCAACTGGATCCTCAACTTTTTGACCTATAGACCGCAATCAGTAATGACAAGGAGGAACGCCCCATCATGATTATCCTCAACACTGGAGACCCACAAGGCTGCATCCTCAGACTTCGATGTGCACTCTTAATTGCATGGTCAGATACTGTTCTAACTCCATCCACAAGCTTGCAGATGATACCATTGTAGTGGGCCGTATCTCAAATCAGAATAAGTCGAATTAAAGCAAGGAGATAGAAAGTTTAGTAACGTGGTATCATAGCAACAATCTTTCCCTTAATGTCGGCAGAACAAAAGAGCTGGTTAATGATGTCAATAAGAGGGAGAGTGTACAGTTACAAAGTCGAGGTTGAGGATTTCAAGTTCTTGAGTGTGTACATTATCAATAGCCTGTGTTGGCCCAACCACGTAGATGCTACAGCCAAGGAAGTTCACCAACACCTCTACATCTTCAAGAGGCTAAAGAAATTCCGCATGTTCCCTTCAGCTCTTACCAGTTTTCACTGTTAGGTCAAAGAAAGCATCCTCTCTGGATGTATCACAGTTTAGTATGGCAACTACTCTGTCTATGACAAGAAACTGCAGCATTGCAGACAAAATTCAGCACATCACAGAAAACAGCCTCCTCTTCATGGACTCCATCTACACTTTTTATTGCCTCAGAAAAGTAGCCAGTATGATCAAAGATTCTAACCAAAGACGTTCTCTCTTCTCCCGATTCCCATTGGGCAGAAAAACAAAAGCTTGAAAATGCATACCATTAGGCTCAAGGACAGCTTCTATCCTACCGTTAGAAGGCTACTGAATGATTCCCAATTAGATAGGGACTTGACCTTGCAATCTACCTTGTTATGATCTTGCAGCTTTTGGCTATCTGCATAGCATTTCCTCTGTAGCTGTTGCTCTTATTCTACATTTAAACTGTTTTGGCTTGTACACGCTGTATGCATTGTGTAATGATTTGATCTGTATGGCAGCATGCAAGACAAGCTTTTCACTGTACCTTGGCACATATGACAATAGTAAACCAATTCCAAGTCCAATTCACAATCTGAAGATGACTCCTACCAGCATTTTCTTCTCTAGTAAAAGCAAAACTTCTCAACAAGTTTTGTTTTCTTTAAATCCAAAGTAATGATAATTGAATAAAAGTAAGCCAATACCAAAATGAAAAGATAAAAACCAAAGGATGTCTTTCAATGTGGGTAGCAGAATGCAGAAAAAGACAAGTGCCTATTAGCTGCATTCATACCAAATATACCATGGGTTACACACTGCCAGAAATAACCAGGCACAAGCAGTGACAAGGAACCAGATTATATTCAATATTACAGTGAGATGTTCAATCCAAATTATGCATTTTACATTATGGTATATAAATTAAAATGTTCCTTTTAACCTATTATCAAATGAAGTGTTCAAGCTTTACATTAGCAGTTGGTAAATATATATTGACAATGGTGGAAATGATATGAAAGGCAAGAGCTTATATGGTTTCTTAGTTATTTTAGTTAATTATTATTAGCAGTGGACTGGATATTACGGGGCATAATTTTAGGTGCCTGGACTAAATCACTTGGAGGCCCTACTGTAATGCACATCAAGCATTAAAATGAAAAAGGACAGATTTGGAAATTCAATCACTAGACTACTGCAATACATGTACTCTACTACTAATTTACTAATGCATTATAAATGGTTAACCTTTTGGTGCCATTTATCATGCGACAGCTAAACTGGCCTTTTCACATTCAAAAGGTCCAAAGTGTGCAAAGTTTGGTCCTGTAGTCCATGCACCATCTCTGGAGATGAACAAGCTGCAACTGAAATATCTGTTTCATCCCCTATTATCTTCCCCAGGTTGATAGAGTGTTGTTCCGGTGATTCTTCTGAAGGAATGGTATCTGGAATATCTTGCAAAATATCTGAATTTCTTGCTGTAAGAAATGACTGTTCCCTCCCAGTATTTTCAGCAATGTTTTCTGTAACTTCTGATGCTTGCTCTAACTCCTCAAATCCTTCCTTCTCCTTTAATATGTTAGTGTGACCTTTCTGATCCACTGAATCAGATATTGAAATGTAAAGGATGTCCATTTTATCTCTTTCTAAAGGTTGCTCTGTGATAACATGGCTTCCTTGTCTAGTGGCAGACTCTTTTTGACATAAGCTATCATTCAGATTTCCAAAGCCAGAATCCTGCACAGTATCTCCCTCTCTCTCCAGTTGATCAGCACCCCTTTCAAAAAGTGTCTTGGAAAATTTCTTGAAACTTGATAGCAACCCTGTTTGCTTGATTGAACTACCTTTAAGAGATGTCTGCTGTGAAAACAAAGAACTAATTGACATGCTATTTTCTCCAGAAGACAAGAAATTGAACTTAAGTGCTTTTACATTTGGAATTTCAAAACCTGGCATGAGTGGCTCACAATCAGACTTTTGTGAAGCTGAGTTGGTTGTTAAACCACCAGAAAAAGGTGCATCACAAGCATTAACACTGTTCTGTGTAATAGTTGTATCTTTTTCTTGAAATTCAATTCTGATAACTGCATTATCCGATTTGATATTACTTTCTAAAAGTGGAATGTCTACATTTGTTGCAACAGGACTGAAAGAACTGTCCCTTATAGAAACTGTAGCTGCCAACTCTGCACTTTCCTGTGCATCGGAAGCCACTGTAATATCATCTGTTTTGAAAATACTTGTGGGCTTTGCCTCTGAACTAGCAACAGATACTATTTGATGTGCAGCCTCAGTATCCTCCAAATTGTTATCCAGCTGTCCACTATTTGTGTCTTTATGAAGAATAGTGCCATTGCATGCAGTGCAGCTGACAAATTCTTGCTCCAAGATACAAGCATCACTTTTACTTTCACCAGAAATACTCAAAATCAATTCTTCTTCTTTATGTGGGTACTTTGGAGCTTGGAAGCAATCTACTTCTTTAAATTTGCCATTTTCTTCTTGAGGCAAACTGGTTTTCAAATGGTCAGGATGTTTTGTTTCTCCAGAAGGCAATTTAAATATATTGAGAAGATCATTTTTGGTTGATGGAGTTTGGCTACCTTGAGAATTAAAAAATGAACTTTGATGCTGAATGCTTGATGCTGAGTTTGAATTTGTAAATACTGATTGCAATGATGAAAATGAACTATTTGAACTTTTTGTAGATTCACTAGCAGAAAACAGCTTAAATTTCGTCATAAATCCGGAAAACATTTCCACAGATGAGTCTATCAAAGACTTGCCACTTTCAGGAGGTTTCACTTTTTCATTAGAATCCATCTGTTCTGTAACTCTGGAGATTGTTACAGTCTCCTGTTTTTCATTTTTCAAATCATTTGTTTGGTTACTTTGCAGTTCCCAAAGTCTCTCCCTTCCAGTATCAATCTTGCCCAGATCTTTTTTCACATCAGAATGCAAGTGACAACTATCTTTAAGTGATTTTTCCTCCAAACAAACTGAATTGCTCATAAGATTAGTTTGTGTTACATATTCTTCTGCAACATTAGCATGCACAATATTTTCATCTTCATTGTAATTATCAATGTTGACATTATCAGGTTCCAGGCTCTCTGTAACTTTAGAATTGGATATGATGCCATGATCATCTGTCAGAACTTTATGTGCATCATAATTGTTAAGAAGACATGTTGTCTCGAATACAACTTGATTTTCATTCTGATTTGAACAGAACAACTTGTCAGCAGCATCTGTGCTTCCAACCCAAGTATCATTATCTGCTGGTTGCTCATTGTTTTTGTTACTTATCACTGAGCTTTCCATGGTTAATAAGTTATTTTCACTTACTTTTGCAACAGTATTGTTTGGCTGCATAGCTGATGAGATTATGTTCAACTGCTCCATTTCTGTGACAGATCCTATTTGATCTACAGCTGCTTTATCATCCTGCTTTACATCTTTTTCAGGCTTTTCTTCAAAACTTGGTTTAGAGATGTATGGTTTTGTATTTTTCTCATCACTGAACGTCATGTCAAAGAAACTAAAAACAGAGCTGCTTTCTTTTGTTATTTTCTCAGCTGAGGTTGCTGTTGAGAAGAAAGCTGGTACCCTGAAGAATCCATCTGAATTATCATTCTGTTTGGCCCTGGGTACAGAAGAGCCACTATTATCAACTTGGCTATGATTTGATGAATCAGCTACTGCACTGAAGAAAGAAAATATGCCCTTATTTGTTCCATGCTGTTTGGAAGTGGAAATATTAGGAAGTTTCCAATCATCCTTAAAGGATAAATCAAAGAGACCAAATTTGGATTTTTGCTCTAACTTTTCTTCATTTTCTGATGAAGCAGATACATGAAGAGAATTATCTTGATCCTCATCGTATTTTTTCAGCGTTGCAAAGTTTGAAGAACTTGGTGTTTGTAAAAATTGTTTGCTTGAATTTGTAATGGTAGGTTCTTTTGGGGATGCTTTTATATCAGAAAACTCTGTTTCCTTAATGCATTGAACAGATTTCACTTCACAAAGAGAGGCAGATTCATCACTTGATGTTCTATTATTATTTGGGATAACTCCATTGCCAGCTTTCAAAGAAGATGAAATGTTTTCCTTTTCTATTGCACCAGCAGTGTTTTCTACATTTACCATTTTATTTGTAAAGTCACTTCCTTTCATTGTTTCAACTTCACAGCCAGCACTCCATTCCTTCAGTGTTTGCTGCTTTCGCAAACCTTTTAGTCTTGAACGTGACACCTCACAGTTTGAGAATTCTAGTGCAGCACTTTCTTGTATATTTTTCTGACTTTTATTTTGAGCTCTGTGCTGATCCAAAAAATATTTACTTTCTTTTTGTGTTGAGTTCAAAACATCTGATTGCTGAACTGGACTTGCATCCATTTTGAAGAAAGCTCCAATTGAGCCTATAAAGGAAGAGAAGCCTGAGGAGTGAATTTCTGCATTAGGTGGAACAGTTGTTGCTCCATCATTCTCCTCCTTCTTCAGTGTTTTGCTTTTGTCCTCTATTTCTTTCTCTGACAAGCACGTGCCTGAGGGCCTAAGCTCTTCTTTTGATCTAGCCAATGTAAAAAAATCATGGACATTTTGAAATTTCTCATCAGTTTTAACGTGAGACTGACTTTCAGAAAAATTAAAAATCTTAAAAGAACTTTTAAAGAATGACTCTTGTACAGTCTGGGTGGAAGTTTCTGGAGCAGCTAGATGTTTTTGAGATGGTAACTCAGTTGATAAATCTTTGTGTTGTGGGTTTGAAGTAACTGAATTTTGATTTATGTTGGAGAGGTTCTCAGTTATTGGCTGCAATCTTACCTCTATTGTGTTTTGGTGTAAGTTGTGCTTATCATTTAGAAAATGATCAGATTTGAGGGCAGAAAAATCTTGATTTATAACGTTCGGATGCTCATTAACCACAACTGGCTGTTCTCCAGCTACATTTGTGTGTGACTTCCAGCTTGTGGAAATGGATTTCAAGCTTTTTATACCAGCTGCAAATATATTGCTTGGTGTATGATCATGATTAGCTGTCAATGGTTGCACATTGTCGTTATTTTCATTTGCTTTATTCATATTATCATTCTGTGGGGGAGTTCTAGTCTTATCGGTTTCTAATGTATTCTTTGCAGGAGTAACCGATGTTGCATCTGTGGGTGACAAATTAGAATGATCAAAATTTCTCCTGCTTGGTTTCACAACTAAACCACCCAATGCTGAGAAAAAATGTGTAATCCTCTTAAAAGATGGCTTGCGTCCTTCAGATGGTTCTGTAAATTCTGATATCTTTTGTTCAGATTTGTAAGTATTCGAAAGCTTAGCAGAAGAATTAAACAGATTTAGTTTGTCTGTGGAGAAAGGCTGTGACAGAGATTTAGGCTGTGATTTTGAAAATGTATAGTCAGATGTTTCACTTGCAGTTGCTGCATTGGCTATTGCTCTATGAGTCAAATGACCACTTTGGACTATTCTAAGATCAAAAGCTGTATTCTGAAGTGGTTCATGGAGATGAATGAGTTGCTGCTCAGATTTTAAATCCATCTTAAGCTTTTCCAATCTATATGGGCTTTGTCTTAATGAAAAGTTCAGCGGCTCTTCTTTAGCCCACTCTACTGAATCCTGAAATATATCTGCAAAAGTACCCAGATGTTTATTTATGACTTGTTTATTTTTCTCTAGAATCAGAGAAAGATCGAGAGGTACATCATCGATTTCTGATTCCATTGATTGCTCTTCACAGCACCAGAATAAATCCAAATAACTCAGAATAGGTACTTTAAAACCACAAACAGGAACTATGTAATTATTAGGCTCAGTGTCAAAATCACCATTAAACCATTGATAATACTCCCATTCTTCTCTCTCTTCGTCTCTCTCTGGACTCCATAGGTATATAAACTGGCCGCTGCCATCAGTAAGCAAGGAATATATGTATTTATTATCACTAAAGATGTAGTAACCATACTCAGCATCATCTGAAGGCCACCATATTCCTTGTTGAAATAAAGTTAACCATTCTTGCTGTTCTTGGTAGATTTTAAGAAAAAATGAGTCTTCTTTGCTATTTGACTCTTGCTCTTGTGTGAAAAGCCAAGCAACTGCATTGCCAGAGAAACTTAAATCCAGAGGTAATTCTAAAGAACTCCATTCATCATCCTCAAATTCCAGTGAATTCCAATCTTTCTCTAGCCCCATCCCCATACATCTTGCATCCCCCAGGTCACCATCTTCTTGATATAAATACGGTATACTGATATCCCTTGATTTTTCACCAAGTTCTAAGTCATCAAATTCAATGTCATTTTCAATCCTATTGTTAAATAAATACCTACACCCTTCAAAACTGGTGTCATTTATTGAAAAATTCACTATATGGGAATATTCTTCTCTCTCATGGCTCCGGTCTCTGCACTGGGTCTGGAATGCATCTTGATTTATAGTCAAATCTAAACAACATGAATTTACACCTTCATATGAACAATTGTTTATACAGTTATCATTTCTTAATTCCAATTCAACATTCAAATTGCTGAAATTAGTGGGATTTATCAATTCTATACATTTTTCATCACTTATTCTTAATGGATTATATTCTAGATGATCTCCACAGGTAAGCTTCTGTTCCATTGAACCAGTGATACCATGCTTCAATTCTTGCAAATTCTGAATGAAACTGTTATGACTTTTTATTGCCGAGTTATTTGCGCAACTGCTGGTCTGTTCAGAAAGATCACATTCATTCAAGTGTACTTGCATTTTATGCTTAACTTTTTCATCATCAGTAGTCTCTGATGTAAGGAAAGGATTGCTAATGCTCCACAATGATTCTTCAGATTGATCAAAATCATCCTTAGATTTTGTAGGTTCTTCCTTATCCTCCTTTGTTTTAGAAGTGAATTGCCCAAACAAACTGAAAGATGATTCTTCATTTGTCTTTTTGTCTGCCATATTAATAACACTGGCTAAGAGAGAACTTGCCTGATGACATCCACCCTCATTCTCAGTTTTTCCTTTACTGGACTGACTTTTATCCATAAACTTTAAGAGTTGCAGAGGACTCTCATACTTTGAAGACACGATCTCTTGTTTCTTTGCTGATAAATTAAAGAGTGCTGAGATAAAACCTGACTGGTTACTGCAATCTTCTTTGTCATTTGCGTTGTTTGGCCTCAGTGTACTGTTCTCAGTTTTAACCAAAATGACAGCTTGATCTGATGTCTTTGATGACATATTCAAAGAATTGTCCTTGTGAGTGTCTCTTTTTTCTATTTTTATCATTTTATCAGAATAATCTTTTCTACTAAACTTTTCCTGCTTTAAGCTTAATAAATTTTCATTTGAAGCCCAATTTAAAAGTCCAGGTTCACCAGAGGTTAGTTTATCTGTTGCAGCTTTCTTTTCTTCCACTGATCCAATATGCTCATGTTCCGAAGTGGGTGTAGCTGCTGAAGTACAGTGATCGGAGGAAGACATTGTTGCATCCGAAAATGTGATATGTCTATTTAGGTCTACTTGCTTAGATGCAGTTTCCAAAATTTCCCCTTTATTGTTCCTTTCTAGTGTTGATGTGGATGCATTTTTACTGAATGAAAATTTAAACAAGCCTGAAAAAAATCCTTGTTCACTACTGCTCTGTTTTTCCTTTCTATCAGCATCATTTTTTTGTTTGGAACTTGAGGAAAACTTTGAAACATCTAATAACATCTTATCTTTGTATTCACTAGATGCTTTAATTTTATCTGCTTGTGGTTCATCACTTATTCTTTGTTTAAATACTGATGGTCTGTCATTCATAGGAAATTTTACAGAAAATAGATTTCCACCTGAGCTCACTTCTTTTTGATTTTCAGAAGAAATGTTTTCAGAAGAAAAGAATGGGCGTTTCAATTTTCCGAGAAGGGAGAAAGACTGATTATCGCCAATTTTCTCTTCATTTCGAAGATCTTCAGCGGATCTGTGCAGAGTAAACTTCGATACGGTGTCAGATGCAGTTTGTGTTTCATTGTCCAATGAAGAATATAAAACTTGACTTAGTGACTTTTTAAAAGAGTTAAAACTTCTCAAATTAATTCCAGAATGGTTTGATGTATCGGAGTTGGTTTGTAAAGAGGTTTCTATTTTCTGAGAAAACTTCATGTCATTCTCTAATTTATTGTTATGAACAATATTTGGTCCCAGAATGTCAGGTTTATCATTATCTGCTGGTACAATTGGAATTGACTGATCTATAGTTTGTGACTTGTTACGTAACTCAAAGACAGATGTAGATTTATCTGGAGCATGATCGGTACATTTATTTAGAGCAACATATTTCTGCGAGTTACTTGTTAAAGAGTTCTTTTGTTGGTACAAGTTGTCCTTAAAGTTATTTTGAGAGTTATTCTCAATGTCATCAAAGAGGACACGATTTTCAAATACGTGCAAAGCATCTTTTCCTTCACAGTTTGAAATTATATTATCATTGGAAGCGATAGTTTTGTTATCAGGGTCAGAAGCTTGATGTGTTCTATTTGGCTCAATACCATTCTGTGTATCATTTGATTCATTTTTTCCAATAAAGAACTTTATAGGCTTTAGCTTCCCAAGCAACGAGTCAATGACTGTGCTTTGTGTTGATTCAGTTATCACCGAGATGTTTTCATCCTGTGGCTTTTGCGTCACAATTGAAAATGATATGTTTTCTTCTGCTGCATTAAACACACTTGGAAAAGCAGATTCTTTGTTTTCAAGAGAATGGCATGGAGGTTTAGACAGCAAGGTATCTGTTCCTTCTGGTGCATCATTCATAGGAGCATTAATTTTTGAATCATTGGTTAAGGGAGACAATAAGTTTTCAAGATCAGTGTGATCCTTATTCATTTTGTCGAGAGTTTCTGAAGTAACAGAAAATATTTTATCCATAAGTGAATGCTGCCTTTTCCCCATTCCTATTCTCACACCTATTGAACCAAATAGAGACTGCATTGTATTCTTCACACCAGTAAGATCAGGAATGGAGTCCACTTTCTGATCACTACGTCCACTATCACATTTTACAGAAGTCTGTTTCCACCCTTTTTGATCTTCCAATTCTTGTCCATGACAACAAGGTACTTTATCTTCACTAATATGCTTAATGGACTCTTCCTGAGAATGCCTGAGAGCTTTATTCTGCAGTTTTGGAAATGAACCAAATTTATTAATTTCCTGTTCCTTTTCTGCCAAGTACTCAGATACAGATGCCACTAGACCTTGCAGTTCATCCATTGTATCAATAAAATCTTCATTCATTTGCTCCCTTTGAGAGGGATGCAACTTGTTTTTAGTTTGGTTTAACCTGTCATCATTTTCTTCATCCAGAATGAGTTTTGGTTGATGAATGCTTTGGAGGATATTTGGAGCAGTGATATCTTGTTTCCTGTAATTCATGTAAGTTTTGTCATCCTCTTCCCATGTCTGTGCAATTAATACTATTTCCTGTTCATCATCAGATCCAAAAGAACAAAGTTCATCAGAGTCACTACTCTCATATGTATCATATATATGAGGTAACAGTCCTTCTGACATTTCATCTTTGTATATTTCCGGCAGGCATTCTTCTACATCGATCATATCATCAAGGCTGTTGTTGAGTGACTCATTCAATCTCCAAGTGTTACATCTTTTCACAGGTTCCCATTTATTCTGCTGGTCTGCTGCTGACACCATACCATAGCTATACAGCAAAGGGTCACTAAGATTCCATTTCATCGTTTCAGATTTTATTCCTAACCCTTTACTGGAAAGGTTGCTGATAAATGTACCACTGGGGGAGGGGTTATCTAAACTGTTAGAATAGTTTTGCTTTTCCATGTCTTTGTCCTCCAAACCTTTATGTCTGCCTTTCTTTTTTCGCCTGTCTATAGTATTATATTCTTCTGGATAACTGGAATACAGCAAATTCTTTGATTTTCCATTGAGAAACTGCTTACACCTTAATATTTTTTGGTTTTTCCCATCTGCATGCTCTCTGCATTTATGATTATTTTCTTTTGTAGGATTCTTCTTCAGGATTTCTTCTTGCCTGTTTTCCTGACTTTCTTTCACAGAAAAGCTGTTGAACTGTTTCCCTAACTTCATGTTTTTATTTTCCCAGTCTTCTTCTCCAACACCAGAATCCACTGGTATGATTCTAACCTTTCCTTGTAAGGTGCTCCAGCTTGTGAAGGCAAGGCATGCGTAAGTAGAGAACAGAAGGTTTTGAAAGCAATGTTAAGGAATGAATTAAAAAAAAGAGAATCATATTGAAAACATTTCAACTTAATGGAATATTGAGTAAAATGGCAAACAGAAATTAAACAATGATCAAAAACTCAAGAGAATTTAAATATACATATACATTTTTTTTTACTCATGTTCATAATACAGTTTGACTTATTTTCTTTCTTTAAGAAGATTTTGTAATTAGCTTTACCCTATCTGGAAACACAACATCTACATAAACATTAAAAGCATGCAAACAGTTGAGCCAACATTATCTTCATACCATCATAGCACACCATTACACAGCAACATCAAGGCCAAGAAGAACAGAACCCACCTATCGGACAGATCTAGAGACTGCCTACTTTCGAGGGAGTATTGGCGGCTGGTTAGCTGACTAGACTCAGATGCAGACTCTAGATCACTACGGCCATTTGCAGCAGAATCTATGCTATCATATCGTCTGGTAACAAAAATGAATGACAGTAGAAAACAGGAGGGTAAATTATTACTTACTGTGTAGCACTGCATTTCAGACCTCAAACAGGTTAGTCTATATAAAATGCATTTAAGTTAAACAAAAAACCCACTGGTATTGCTTCTGAAATGCATTAATTGAATGCTGCCTCAAGATCACAAAGATCTGGCAACATGTCAGATCTTGAATGATTTCTTCTTTTGAACCTAACACTTCACTGCATATAGATACATATATAATACTTTGTTAAGAATGAATATCATTAAAAATTCAACAAAAAGGAAGCACAGTACCAATCAGTAAAAGCATCCAAAACTGTTCTACTTTAAAATTGAATGAAGTGATTCCCCATAAATATATCAAAGTTACCTTACTTTTCCCTCTTAAAAAACTTACATGTAAAGTAATAACACAAAATCATCAATTATATCATAACTTCAGTCAGATATAACTGAATTTTCTCAACATCCAATCCAATTCTGAATTTTACATCATCCAGATAACTAAAAATAGTACAAATTTAACAAAAGGAAACTGAAAATAATATAGATAAACAATATACACTTATGTGATTTATATTTATTTGCCCCCAAAGCTAAACAGTTTTCCCCCCAATGATTGCAATGTAGCATCCCGAGTCTAAAAAAATGATAATTTGCCCTACTGTTTCAAGTATTCTTATACGAGACTAAATGTGGTTATATTTAAAAAAATCCTCAGTCATTTTCATGTGCATACAGGAGAAGTTGATGGAATATGTGTGCACATGTTTAATAATTAAAATATTGAAGAAAAAGTGCTATTTCTAGGGGTGCTGGCAACAAAGGGGAGAAAAAACTTTTATTTTTAAACTGACCACAATGGATTCCCAATTCCTTTTTAGAAAATTCAAATTTTGGATAACTCAAAGTTTTAGGGTGCTCAAGAAGGTGCACGATGTGTTGGCTTTTGTTAGTCGGGGTATTGAGTTCAAGAACCATGAGGTAACGTTGTACCTCCATAACACCATGGTTAGATCAAACTTGGAATATTTCCATCAGTTCTGGTCACCTCATTATAGGAAGGATGTTGAATCTTTATAGAGGGTGCAGAGTGAATTTACCAAGATGCTGCCTGGATTAGAGAGCTTGGTTTACGTGGATAGGGTGAGTGAGCTAGGGCCTTTCTCTTTGGAGTGAAGAAAAATAAGAGGGGTCTTGATAGATGTGTACAAGATAATCAAAGGTATAGATTGACTGGGCAGCCAGCGACTTCTTCCCAGGGCAGAAGCGGCCAAAACGAGGTAGCATAATTTTAAGGAGATTGGTGGAAAGTATCAGGGGGATGTCAGATGTAAGTTAATTTTAGAGTAGGCTAAAAGGTCATCACAACATTGTGGTCTGAAGAGCCTGAACTGTGCTGTGGTGTTCTACTGGTATGTTCTATGCTCAAAACTCAATGAGTGACAGCAGTCCTTTAAGAAGTACCAAGATAGGCCAAGTAATCTCACTGTACACAGCAGAAGTGATACGACAATTGCTGCAACTATACATGGATTAGGATGAGAAGTCAAGAATGATTCTGCTCTTCATTGTTTATCTTATAAGTATAGGTATGGGTAACAAGATGACAGGAGTGTGTTTTTGGGTGGAGGAGAGATCACATAAAATGATACCCATCTCCAGAAAGGGCACCTTGATAAAAATACTCCACAACAAAATAGCAAAAATATTATGTAATATTTATGTAAAATATTTGTAATTTCTCAAACATTAAAACAAGATTACATTCAAACAAGATCTTGAAAATTGTAAAAAAAGATCCTAACGAGCTTTGTCAAAAGCAAAACAAAAAGGATTAAGAAGTCAAAGAAAGATTTATCGCATGGGGCTGACTAAATGTTTTGCCAAGCATTTGAGATACAAGCAAGCTTCCAAAAAGAAGTTAAGAAACAAAAGATTCCACAAAAAATTCCAGCTAAAGGTACAATGGTGTGATAAAGATGTAAAGCTATTAGGCCAAAGTTTTGAGAGCAGGACAATATCATCTTAGAAAAGATTACATGCCTAAATATATTAGCATAAGGATTGAGATTTAACTTGAAACTTTAATGAACTAGACTGGAATGAAGGATGTGATAAGCAAGGTTATTAAGGTAAAAGTATGGAGACGTTATGATGAAGATAAATGGATATTAGCTGCTCAACTTAAAGATAAACTGAACATACAATATGCAGAGATTAGTCTTGAGGAGGTCTTGTACGATAGCTTTCTAAAGTAATTCTATTATCAGAAGAGAAGCAAACGTGAGACATATTATCTCAGTTGATAAAGGTGAAATTAAACTGAGACAGAAAACAAAAGCAGCATCAATAGTGGAGGAAGAGGTTCTTAAGTTAGATTTAAGATATAAAGGTCCCAGTGCTGGAATTAACAATTGCTTATAATATAGGTTAGGCCATTGTGTTTGGGCCGAGAAGAATGGATTTTATTCATCAAATACTGTGCCTTGGCCACTGCTGGTGAGTCTCCTTTCTGGTGCCACAGTCCTTTCAGTGAAGCATTTCCACAAAGCTGTTGTGAAAGAGTTCCAGTGTTAAAGACCAAATAGTGATATATATCTAAGTATGGATCATGAGCTGAAGGATAACCAATACAAGATGGTATTTCCATGCATCAACTGCCTTTGTCTTTCTGAGTGAGTGCCTGCAATCCACTTCAGTTTACAAGTCACCTCAGCCATGGTACTCTACTGGTGAAGGGAACGAACATTTAAAGTGAATGATATTATAAAACAGCTATGTTCTATGTCGAGGATTTGGATGAGAATGTACAAGGCATGGCTGGTAAATTTACAGATGACAGTAGAACAGGTACTGTTGTAGATAGGGAAAATGGTTATCAGAATTTACAGAGGGATCTTGATCAGATGGGTAAGTGGGCAAGGAATGGCAAATGGAGCTTAATTCTGATAAGTGCAAGGTGTTGCACTTTGGGAATACAAAAGTGTCTTTAATCTAGGGATACAGCACGTATAGTCACTTCCAGCCCAACAAGTCTGTGATGCCAAACACACTCAAATGACCAATTAACCTACTGACACATATATCTTTGGAATGTGGGAGAAAAATGGAGCACCTAGAGGAAACCCACGCGGCCATGGGAAGAACATACAGGCTCCTAACACTAACTGCTATACTACCGTGCCTCCTCGCACTTTCCGTCTTTATTTCAAATTACTAGCTTAGGTAGAGATTTCATTTTCAAGGAATAAATCTAGTTGCTATTAACCTTATCAATCTTCTGATGCATCTATTCATACAACATTAGTAGAAGTTGTAATGGAATATTACTTGTGGAGAGAAAGTCCTTCTTCACACCTAGTATCGCACTGCCATTGTGATACAATGCTGTCTGATAGCTCCAGACTGAATGTCCATGAGGCCCTGCAGACAGTCAGCAGTAGGAGGAATTTGACATCATTTGTATCCTCTTGGGCTGGCCTACCTCTCATACTGCTATTCCAATCAGTTCAGGGGATCAACCCCGATTTAATGAGTATAAGGGCTTGTTGGAAGCAAAATTAATGCATGTCTTAAAGTGAGGTGCTATCCTGGCAAAGGTGCAGTATACAGTGCCTATACAAAGTATTCACCCCCTTGGAAATGCTTATATTTTATTCTGTTACAACATTGAATCACAGTGGATTTACAAACCTCATTTCCAGAAAAGTTGGGATATTTTCCAAAATGCAATAAAAACAAAAATCCGTGCTATGTCAATTCACGTGAACCCTTATTTAACTGAAAAAAGTACAAAGAAAAGATTTTCAATAGTTTTACTGACCAACTTAATTGTATTTTGTAAATATACACAAATTTAGAATTTGATGGCTGCAACACACTCGACAAAAGTTCGAACAGAGTTAAAATAAGATTGAAAAGTGCACAGAAAAGTCATGCTACTGTGACAACTATAGCCACCTGGGCTCGGGAGTACTTCGGAAAACCATTGTCACTCAACACAGTCCGTCGCTGCATCCAGAAATGCAACTTGAAACTGTATTACGCAAGGAGGAAACCATACATCAACTCTATGCAGAAACGCCAGCAAGTTCTCTGGGCCCAAGCTCATCTCAGATGGACCGAAAGACTGTGGAACCATGTGCTGTGGTCAGATGAGTCCACATTTCAGCCAGTTTTCGGAAAAAACGTGTGTCAAGTTCTCCGTGCCAAGGATGAGAACGACCATCCAGATTGTTATCAGCGAAAGGTGCAAAAGCCAGCATCTGTGATGGTATGGGGGTGCATCAGTGCCCACAGCATGGGTGAGTTGCATGTATGTGAAGGTACCATTGAGTCTGAGGCATATATTAGGATTTTAGAGAGACATATGTTGCCATCAAGGCAACATCTCTTCCCAGGACGTCCATGCTTATTTCAGCAGGACAATGCCAGACCACATTCTGCATGAGCTACAACAGCGTGGCTTTGTAGACACAGAGTGCATGTGCTTGACTGGCCTGCTGCCAGTCCAGATCTATCTCCTATTGAAAATGTATGGCGCATCATGAAGAGGAGAATCAGACAACAGAGACCATGGACTGTTGAGCAGCTGAAGTCTTATATCAAGCAAGAATGGACAAAATTTCCAATTACAAATCTACTACAATTAATATCCTCAGTTCCAAAACAATTAAAAAGTGTTGTTAAAAGGAAAGGTGATGTAACACAATGGTAAACATGCCTCTGTCCCAACTTTTGTTGAGTATGTTGCAGCCATCAAATTCTAAATTTGTGTATGTTTACAAAATACAATTAAGTTGGTCAGTAAAACTATTGAAGATCTTTTCTTTGTACTTTTGTCAGTTAAATAAAGCTTCACGTGAATTAACATATCACAGATTTTTGTTTTTATTGCATTTTGGAAAATATCCCAACTTTTCTGGAAATGGGGTTTGTAATTTGGCTTTTTTTGACACTGATCAACAGAAAAAGACTCTTTCGTGTCAAAGTGAAAACAGATCTCTACATAGTGACCTAAATTAATTACAAATATAAAACACAAAATAATTGATTGCGTAAGTATTCACCCCCTTTAATATGACACAACAAATCATCACCAGTGCAGCCAATTGGTTTTAGAAGTCACATAATTAGTTAAATGGAGATCACCTCTGTGCAGACAAGGTGTTTCAATTGATTGTAATAAAAATACATAGAAACATAGAAAATAGGTGCAGGAGTAGGCCATTCGGCCCTTAGAGCCTCCACCGCCATTCAGTATGATCATGGCTGATCATCCAACTCAGAACCCTGTACCTGCCTTCTCTCCATACCCCCTGATCCCTTTAGCCACAAGGGCCATATCTAACTCCCTCTTAAATATAGCCAATGAACTGGCCTCAACTGTTTCCTGTGGCAGAGAATTCCACGGATTCACCACTCCTCTCTGCATGAGGAAGTTTTTCCTCATCTCGGTCCTAAAAGGCTTCCCCTTTATCCTTAAACTGTGACCCCTTGTTCTGGACTTCCCCAACATCGGGGACAATCTTCCTGCATCTAGCCTGTCCAATCCCTTTAGAATTTTATACCTTTCAATAGGATCCCCCTCAATCTTCTAAATTCCAGCGAGTATAAGCCTAGTCAATCCAGTCTTTCATCATATGAAAGTCCTGCCATCCCAGGAATCAATCTGGTGAACCTTCTTTGTACTCCCTCTATGGCAAGAATGTCTTTCCTCAGATTAGGGGACCAAAACTGCACACAATATTCCAGGTGTGGTCTTACCAAGGCCTTGTACAACTGCAGTAGAACCGCCCTGCTCCTGTACTCGAATCCTCTTGCTATGAATGCCAGCATACCATTCGCCTTTTTCACCGCCTGCTGTACCTGCATGCCAACTTTCAATGACTGGTGTACAATGACACCCAAATCTCGTTGCGCCTCCCCTTTCCTAATCGGCCACCATCCAGATAATATCTGTTTTCCTGTTCTTGCCACCAAAGTGGATAACCTCACATTTATCCACATTAAATTGCATCTGCCATGAATTTGCCCACTCACCTAACCTATCCAAGTCACCCCGCATCCTCTTAGCATCCTCCTCACAGCTAACACTGCCGCCCAGCTTCGTGTCATCCGCAAGCTTGGAGATGCTGCATTTAATTCCCTCGTCTAAGTCATTAATATATATTGTAAACAACTGGGGTCCCAGCACTGAGCCCTGCAGTACCCCACTAGTCACTGCCTGCCATTCCGAAAAGGTCCCGTTTATTCCCACTCTTTGCTTCCTGTCTGCCAACCAATTCTCCATCCACATCAATACCATATCCCCAATACAGTGTGCTTTAAGTCTGCACATTAATCTCCTGTGTGGGACCTTGTCAAAAGCCTCTTGAAAATCCAAATATACCACATCCACTGGTTCTCCCCTATCCACTCTACTAGTTACATCCTCAAAAAATTCTTTAAGATTCGTCAGACGTGATTTTCCTTTCACAAATCCATGCTGACTTTTTCCGATGATTTCACCGCTTTCCAAATGTGCTGTTATCACATCTTTGATAACTGACTCTAGCATTTTCCCCACCACCGATGTCAGGTTAACCAGTCTATAATTCCCCGGTTTCTCTCTCCTTCCTTTTTTAAAAAGCGGGGTTGCATTAGCCACCCTCCAATCCTCAGGAACTAATCCAGAATCTAAAGAGTTTTGAAAAATTATCACCAATGCATCCACTATTTCTTGGGCTACTTCCTTAAGCACTCTGGGATGCAGACCATCTGGCCCTGAGGATTTATCTGCCTTCAATCCCTTCAATTTACCTAACACCACTTCCCTACTAACATGCATTTCCCTCAGTTCCTCCATCTCACTAGACCCTCGGTCCCCTACTATTTCCGGAAGATTATTTATGTCCTCCTTAGAGAAGACAGAACCAAAGTAGTTATTCAATTGGCCTGCCATGTCCTTGTTCCCCATGATCAATTCACCTGTTTCTGACTGTAAGGGACCTACATTTGTCTTAACTAATCTTTTTCTTTTCATATACCTATAAAAGCTTTTACAGTCAGTTTTTATGTTCCCTGCCAGCTTTCTCTCATAATCTTTTTTCCCTTTCCTAATTAAGCCCTTTGTCCTCCTCTGCTGGACTCTGAATTTCTCCCAGTCCTCAGGTGCGCCACTTTTTCTGGCTAATTTGTATGTTTCTTCTTTGGAATTGATACTATCCCTAATTTCCCTTGTCAGCCATGGGTGCATTACCTTCCCTGGTTTATTCTTTTGCCAAACTGGGATGAACAATTGTTGTAGTTCATCCATGCGATCTTTAAATGCTTTAAGTATCATTTGCCAGTCTATCTTAGCTAATTCATGTCTCATACCTTCAAAGTTACCCTTCTTTAAGTCCAGAACCTTTGTTTCTGAATTAACTATGTCACTCTCCATCTTAATGAAGAATTCCACCACATTATGGTCACTCTTACCCAAGGGGCCTCGCACGACAAGATTGCTAACTAACCCATGGCCTGCTCTCTAGTTGGTTCCTCAACATGTTGGTTCAGAAAACCATGCCACATACATTCCAAGAAATCCTCTTCCTCAGCACCCTTACCAATTTGGTTCACCCAATCTATATATAGATTGGAGTCACCCATTATAACTGCTGTTCCTTTATTGCACGCATTTCTATTTTCCTGTTTAATGCCATCCCCAACCTCACTACTCCTGTTAGGTGGCCTGTACACAACTCCCACCAGCGTTTTCTGCCTCTTAGTGTTATGCAGCTCTACCCATATCGATTCCACATCCTCCAGGCTAATGTCCTTCCTTTCCATTGCGTTAATCTCCTCTCTAACCAGCAATGCGACCCCACCTCCTTTTCTTTCATGTCTATCCCTCCTGAATATTGAATATCCCTGAATGTTGAGCTCCCATCCTTGGTCACCCTAGAGCCATGTCTCTGTGATCCCAACTATATCATATTCATTAATAACTATCTGCACATTCAATTCATCCACCTTGTTACAAATGCTCCTTGCATTGACACACAAAGCCTTCAGGCTTGTTTTTACAACACTCTTTGCCCTTATACAATTATGTTGAAAAGTGGCCCTTTTTGATTTTTGCCCTGGATTATGCCTGCATCTGAAAGGTCCAACTGCTAGTGAATCAGTATCCTGGCAAAAACTACACCATGAAAACAAAAAAAGAACACTCCAAGCAACTCCACGAACAGATTATTGAAAAGCACAAATCAGGAGATGGATACAAGAAAATTTCCAAGTCACTGAATATCCCTTGGAGTACAGTTAAATCAATCATCAAGAAATGGAAAGAATATGGCACAGTTGTAAATCTGCCTAGAGCATGCTGTCCTCAAAAACTGAGTGACCGTACAAGAAGGGGACTAGTGAGGGAGGCCACCAAGAGACCTATGACAACTCTGGAGGAGTTACAAGCTTCAGTGGCTGAGATGGGAGAGACTGTTCATACAACATCTGTTGCCTGGGTGCTTCACCAGTCACAGCTTTATGGGAGAGTGGAAAAGAGAAAGCAACTGTTGAACAAAACTCACATGAAATCTCAGCTAGCGTTTGCTAGAAGGCATGTGAGAGACACTGAAATCAGCTGGAAGAAGGTTCTATGGTCTGGTCAAACCAAAATTGAGATTTTTGGCCATCAGACTAAATGCTATGTTTAGCGTAAGCACATCATCCCTACCGAGAAGCATGGTGGTGGCTGCATTGTGCAGCAGGCTCTGGAAGGCTGTGAAGGTAGAGGGGAAAATGAATGCAGCAAAATACAGGGAAATCCAGGAGGAAAACCTGATACAGTCTTCAAGAGAACTACAACTTGGGAGAAGATTTGTTTTCCAGCAAGACAATAACCCCAAGCATAAAACCAAAGCTGCACTAGAATGGCTTAAAAGCAAGAAAGCTAATGTATTGGAGTGGCCAAATCACAGTCCAGACCTCAATCCAATTGAGAATTTGGGGCTGGACTTGAAAATGGCTGTTCACTCACAATCCCCACGCAATCTGACAAAGCTTAAGCTGTTTTGTAAAGAAGAATGGGGAAAAATTGCAGTGTCCAAATGTGCAAAACTGATAGAGACCTATCCACACAAACTCAAGGCTGTAATTGCTGCCAAAGGCGCATTCACTAAATACTCACTTGAAGGGGGTGAGTAATTCTGCAATCAATTATTTTATATTTCATAATTGTAATAAAATTTAGACCAATTTGTAGAGATCTGTTTTCACTTTGACACAAAAGAGTCTTTTATGTTGTTCAGTGTCAAAAAAAAGCCAGAATTAATCCACTGTGAAACAAGTAAAACAATCCTGTAAAACAGTAAAACATGAAAACTTCCAATGGGTGTGAATACTTTTTATAGGCACTCTATGTATATATACATGTCAAACTGGTGAAAAGAGCCTGAAAATAACAATGCTAAACCATTCCATAGGCAACAGATCAGATCTAAGCTGTGCTCCAGAATTAAAGATTAGCTTAATTTGTCACATGTACAATGAGACATACAGTGAAATACATCATTTGTGTCAAATCAAATCAGCAAGAGCTGTGCTGCCCACAATTCACTTTCTGTGGGAGGAAATCGGAGCACCTCAAGGAAGCCCACCCATTCTTGGGGAGATCATACAAGCTCCTTACAGACAGCTGCAGGAATTGAATCCCGATCTCACAGCTGGTGCTGTAAAGCATTGAGATAACCACTATACCACCATGGCTGCCCTAGAGCTAGTATTTTCACTGGCTAACCTTTCCATTCTGGCGACAATCAAACCTATCTGATAAAATTACCCAGTTCTGTCATGCAGGTTAAATCTATTGTGGCTAATTACTTCTCTATCAGTCTGCTCTCACTTATCAGCAAAGGCTGTCATCTGCAGTACTACGTAGCAATGCTGACTCACCTGTAATCTGCTCACTAATGCATACTTGGTTCGAGCAGGACTACTTGGCTCCAGACCTTTCTCATGGTCTTGGGCCAAACATGGATCAAAGGGCTGAATTCCAGAGGAATAGATGGAGTGATGGCTCTGGTCAACAAGGCAGCATGTGAACAAGTGTGTCATTAAGGAGCTATAGTAAAACTACAGTCAATGGAAACAGTCCAGTGATTGGAATCACACTTAGTGAAAAGGAAGAGATTGTCTTTATTGAAAGCTGTGTGGGCTTTTTGGTCTGGAAGGGCCTGTCACTGTGCTGTATCTCTAAATTTAAAAAATCATGAAATATTCAGGTCAGGCAGCATTTGTGGAGAGAGGAGCAGAGCTAATGCTTCAGTTCAATAATCATTGGTGAAGATTTATACCAGGTGGTGATTCAATATTTACCTACTGCAGATCTTTCATCACTTGGCCAACTGAATTAGCATCAGTACCAGTCAGCCACTTTTGTTTAGGGATACTGAAGGCACCATCCAGAGTTCCAGAGTACAGTTGCTGACCCTGCTAATTTCAGTGTTTTTCCCCAACAAGTGTTCAACATGGTGCAGCACTGATTCAGCTGATGAAGAATGGAAGGTGGCATAAAGCAGAAGGCTTCCTTAGCTATACTTAACCTAATGCCATAAAGGATCATGGTTATGAAATCAACGCTGAAGATGTCCATGCTCCTTGGGACAGCACATACCGTGACGGTGGAGTCTGCCATGTTGTATGATGATGACTATGACAGGCTGTTATACAATTAACTTGTGGGATAGCTCTCCTACTCCCCGAAAATATGCCAAGTGAACCTTGCAGATCTAACAGGGCCAGGAGAAAAATTTCTCCTTTGGAACTTCGTGAATTTCATGAGTTCCATAGTCGTAATAAAATGAGATTTATTTTTAATTCCAGATTAATTAAATTTGAATCCAATTATTGTCACGGTGGACTCTGAGCCCTAATCTAGTAATTTAATCACTGGAATACTTGTCGAGACCCTAACAATTCTTGTTAGGATTAGCATAAGAACACTATACTGATACTAAAATGTCAAATTGGGGCCTGCATATGAGATGTGTACAGATCTGATAGAATCAGTTTAATAGCACTGACGTACGTCATGAAACTTGTTGTTTTGCAGTAGTAGTAGCACATTGAAATAGAAAAAAATACATAAGTTACAATAAGAAATACAGAAAATGAAAACATTAAATTATGCTTGGAGCAATATTTTATAACTGCTTGGGGGACATGATGAATAGTAAAAGTGGAAAACTGCTGGAAGAATAATGATTAGAAAGAGAGCCAATAATGGGAAATGGTTGGTGAAAATTGTTGTATAGATGGTCACTTTGGATGAAAGGAGCTTGATAGAGCCACGGAAACTAAATTAGAACACGGATTTTATGGGTAGAGCCTCAGAGGTCCGGCTTGGAAAACAAGTAAAAGAAAGGAACAGTATTAAAAGATTGAGATAGTCCATTCAAAGTTGTTTACACTTGACCAAATGAGTTAGAGGAAATGGATTTTATGGAAACAATGAGAGAACAGAGATTTCCCACAGAAAATGGGGCAGCATTGTGGGGCAGCCTGTACTGCCACAGCTTCACAGCTCCAAAGACCTGGGTTCAATCCTAGCCTCTGATGTATGTGTGGAGTTTTCACATTCTTCCTGTGAATGCATCAGTTTTCTCCAGGAGCTCCATTTTCCTCCCACATTCCAGAAGCATGAGGATTGACTACTATAAATTGTCCTTTGTGTGTTAATGAAAGGTAGAATCTCGGTGGGAGTGAATTGATGAAAATGTGGGAATAAAATAGGTTAGGGTAGAATTATAACAAATGGGTGCTTCCCAGTTAATGTGGACTTGGTGGGCGAAGGACCTGTTTCCATGCTCTAGCACTTCGACTGTATGGAATTGTGGACCATCCACGACCCAGGATAATCCTGAAAGGGATTACTTGTGCCAGGAATTTGAAGATCAGTGTATGTCTAAGCTAACTTGCATTATAAAGTCTGTGGAGGGGGTGAGGGAATAGTTGAGTAAATAAAATTTTCCATTGCTACGAAATCAAGATTGAGGAATTAGTTAACATTTCAAGTGGATAACATTGCATCTTAAGTAAAATGTTATAGCAAGATTTTATTTGCAAATGTAACTGTGCTTATCTGAATATGAATCTAACAAAATGAAATGCTACCTTTCCAAAACGAGGGTACATACCTGATTCCTTTCTTTTCACGGTAATCTAGATCATAGTTTGGGATTGTATCAACATAGGAGTCCTGTGAACTTCCTTGGAGCTGAAACCTTGACTGAACAGGGAATTGATGAACAGACGCATTGGGCTGGGATGTAGTATGAAAGGGAGGTGGAATGCTGTTACTGGTCTCACTACGATAATCACTGTCTCTATCATCAACAGCACTGTCAGGATCTTCAAGGGCTGAAAAGAGAAAAAAGGAAACTACTTACATCTACTGTTTATATTCTTATTTATGAGGGCAGAACCATTCGTTTTTGAAGAAATTATTTTCTGTTATAACTAGAAATTATTTCCTAGTTATAGCTCACAGTATAAGTAGCATCTGACAGATAACATCAAAATATCCTTCAGCATCATCTAAATGAGTTTTTTTAAAATAGGTTAAAAATATTTTTTTATTTCTTTACTCTGCACATCAAAGTAAAAATGTGAAATAGTTTTTTTCCCATATCTTCAGTTAACAGTGCAGGAAGCTGGCAATACAATTTAAGTTTCAAACTTATCTTTACAGCATAATGATGTGCAGATGTTAAAGCAGAATATTACCTTGGAGCAGGTCCATGCACACACTGTTTGATAAATATCCATGCATTCAATGGTATTTTATGTTTTTATTTAACAAAGGCAATACAAATAAAAGGAAAATAAAAAATGAATGTACATCACAAACATAACACAGACAAAAATAGAAAGCTAAGTAGACAAAGACTACTTGGAGGAAAATAAAACTAATGTAATCATACAATGAGGGATATATGTATCCCCTCTATGTATGAATACCCCATGTCTCTCTGGTTGGAGCATGCTAATATAGGAGCCAAGGTACTTGTGAATAATAAATCTTTACATACTTTGCGGCTCTCCCCATCCGAAATAACTCCAATTGCCTGGTGGATGCAAACGTTGGCAAAGAAGGGGGAAAAAGAATACTTCAGCAAACCAAGGGGAATAACTTATTTTAAGAAAGAAATCTCAGCATCTGTACATCCTGCTCAGAACAATGATGCTAAGTAGCATAACATTTAAAAAATCGTTTTTGTTAGTTCACTATAGCCTAGAAATTGTGACCTTTTTATAATGCACGTTTTTATAGCAATTGTAGCAAATTGGTTTCACCATGTTTTAAAAAGATGCAGCTGTATATTTTAAATGGGTTAATATCTCTGTTAAAATAATGGTATGAAACATTCACTAATGGCACTAATTTAAAGCTTTACAGTACATGCATTGATGATTAAACAAATACTAAATTGCTGTTCGTTAAAATTCTTCCTTTAATTGATGCATTTTCCTACATTCCAATAAGTAGAAGGACAGTAGTCCGCATGTGAGATATTATGCAAAGGTCTGTTTTCCCTACCAAGGGAAGAATATCCCTGCAAATGAGAGGGTACAACAAAGATTCACTGGATGGATTACAAAGATGGAATATTTTTCATATAAGGAAACATAAGCTAAATCAATGCTTTTTAGAAGAATAAGAAAAAATCTTAGGGGCTTGACAAGGGAGATGCTGAGTTGATGCCTCCTCTGGCCAGGGTGTCTCAAATCAAGAGCTACAATATTGTCATTCTGTAAAGGGTTGAAAAGAAATCCTTGGAGAATGAAAAGATATGGAGTTGGTACAGGTATAGTAAGTGTTGCTGAAGTAACATATTAGCCTTGAATAATGGAGCAAGCACAAGGGACTGAGTAGAGTTTCATTTCTAATATTTTTATCTTAAAGCGTGATGCACCAAATCGTACTCATTCATGAACCATCATATAGAGTCACGGAGTTGACTAGCACAGAAACAGACACTTCGGGGCACTCATCATGCCAACCAAGGTGCCTTCCTGTGCTAGTCCCATTTGCTTGTACATGGCCCATATTTCTGTAAGCATTTGCGATCATATCCTGGTAATTTACGAGAGCTCTCAATGCTAAACAACATATTTCCTTTCAAGTTGCCGCAAAACAACAAATTTCACGACATATGCCAGTAATATTAAATCTGATAGGGCTTAAATCAAGTTCTCATCATTGTGTTTGAATCATATCATGGTCTTGACCTATTCTTTTCCTTTTTTTCTGTCACCTCCCTTCAGACCAACAAACTCATTCAATTCTTTGTCTAAGTTTTACCCATTTTTCATAACATCATTGATGACTGAATCTTCACCATTCTGGACCACAGTTTCAAATCCCACTGATCAGAAATTCATCACCAGACCATGTAGCACTAAAAAATTGATGAAGTAATATATTTGCAGTCATCTCCGGCCCTGAAATTTAATTCATCTGACAACTAGTCCCTACCTCACTGCTTAATTCTATCCGATAAAAGACTTTTTTAAAATTCATCTCATTAATTTTTTGCTATTTCCCTAATGCCCCTTTCTTTGACTTAAATATGAAACATGCTGGGATGTTGCATCAATGAACTAAATAAATATATCAATCGTTCTTTCATATCTAAATGAATTCTTTTTAATTAGATCACAATAGTCCAGCCAGAAAAATGGATAATACAAAATTGGTAGAGATGTGCAAAAATTAATTTGAAACAATATTCTCCATGTTTTAATGCCTTCCTTACTGAAAACCAGCGCCTGAAAATGTACATTCCTACAATAAAAAGTGTCTTCTGAGATTAATTCTCCGCATAATATATCGAAGTACTCAAGACTTCCTACTTTTCAAACACAATTTAACTTGCAATAATGCTCAGGTTTTAACCGTACTATTTCACTTAATATCAATATTATTCATCTGCCTCGATTTTCTAACTATTCCTGACATCCAGAGCTTTAAAAATTCAGATCAGCCTTTACCCCTGGTAACGTTGCAGTTAAGACACCCTTCATTAACATGCTGAAGTTAACTGATTTCACAAAGTTGAACATTCAACTTCGTATTCACCTAAGTGGCTTTCCTGATTCCATTCCCAATGACCACCAATCCTCCTCCTCCCCTTCCACCAGCCTGTTACTTCATTTGCCGGTGAAATCTTGTCTCTATTTTATAATCTCCAGACTTTAGAATGAGGGGTTTTCGCTGGACATTCATCTCATTCAAGGTAAGCTTATTAAATGCCACTCTACCTGCCATGAAAAATCCCTCACCCATCAGTGCTGACCATTATGCTGATTTCGAAGCTCTCAAACATAAACCCCTCATTCTAACAATCCTATGGAGGAAGACTAAACAGTCAAAGCTTAGGGCTTAGACCCTTCATCAAGCAGGTCCTGATGAAGGGTCTCAGCCCAAAATATCGACTGTTTATTCCCCTTCATAGATGTTGCCAGATTTTCTGAGTCCCTCTAGCATGTTATGTGTGTTACCCAAGATTTCCAGCATCTGTAGAATCACTTGTATTTCTAACAGTCTTTTTTGATTTTTCAACTAATTCATGGAGTAAGCTGCTTTACCACTCATTAAGCGAAGTGGCTCCTGTGGCGGTGCTGGTAACGGGGACAGGCTGTGTTTTTGAATATCTTTGTAAATCTTACATTTACGATAATGCAGAAGAAAAACACTTGGTCCCAAGGGAGCAATCTCATTCATTCCATTCTCCTCTCTTATTTCTTCTACCTCTACAACCCATTTTCTCTCACACATGCCCATCAACACCCTATGATTGTGTTACAGGGAGAGGTAATTCACAGTACCAAACTGACCTATCAGTATTCCAACAGGATGTGAGAGAAAACTGAAGCACCTGAAAGAAATCCACATCATTGTCAAACTCCACACAGACTGCACCTGGGGTGAGAATTAAGCCTACATCCTGGAGTTACAAATCAGCAGTATTAACTGCTGCAACCCCTTGTCATCTTGTTTACTGTTTGCAGTGTCCTTTATATTTACGAGCTAAGGACTCCACGTTGTTTCCTGGACTTAGCGAAGCGTAAGAGACCAGCACTCTTCCAACTGAAGTTGTAGGTGGGTGCCATAATCACTGAGGGTGGGGTCAGCCCTCCAGGTTACTTTTGCAACCTGCATAATCAATCAAGGCTGCTTTTGGCTTTGCAGAGACATGGAAGAGTTTTCATCCAACACTTCAGTTTTACATACAAACAGTTCTGAATTCCGATCTGTTTCAAACAAGCAGTCAACTGTCATTTTGGACCAATGAAGCTGATATAATTTTAAAATAGCACCAGTCACATTGCCACTAATAAATGACTGATTATTAACTCCTGTGGATGCAATGGAAAGCATATGGAATTAAATTCCTTAATTAACACATTTTTAATATCGCCTTCTATCACCTCTACAAACTCTTCCAAACTGAAAACCTCTGAAGTTCATCTTTTCCTCATACTCCAGTCTCCAGTGCATCTCAACACAATCTTCATTCCAACAATAGTAATGTGCCTTCAGCACTTTCACCACTGTTCATTTCTCCAACATGTCTACTTCTTCAGTTATTCTAAAATCAAACTTATAATGCCCCAGGCCATATTTTTCCTGTTTGAAATTTTATTCTATATTCAAAAAATTGCGAAAATTATCTTATACAGAATGACGTATTGAAACTAAAATTCGAGCGAATTGTGTGTTGCATGAGAACTAGATGTTTGCAATGAATTCAATTTACAATATGTTTAACAAATCCAAAAATCATTTACTGATAATTTCTTCAGTTCATACTTCCATTATTTGGCATTTTATCACTGTCATGTTAGTGACATAAACTGCCTACATTTAAATTATTGCACATATTGCAAAAATTTTCTTGCAAAAACTATCCATATCATGCAAGCATGATATGAGCAGTACCACGCAAAACTTTGCATCAACATGCCTCAAATAGTTACATCAAAGCACAAATGTGTTTAATAGAATTTTAAAATATAAAAAGAATTATCCAATTTTTTGTCAAAAAAAATCACATTTTGTAAGTGAATTTTCCAACTACGATTCCAAATTAAAGGCTTGATGATGAATATTAGAAAAAAAACAAAAAACATTTTTAAGTGTGAGAAACTAAAAATACAACACACAAATTGTTCAAAGCAAAGCACTGAACAATGATTCAAGCAGCAAAAAGCAAATTGTTATTGTTTTAAACTTACAACACTGGGAGGGAGCAGTGGGCAAAGGTTTCTTCTGGACTTCTTCTCGAATTGGGTACTATGCAAGACAAATCGTACAGTAGATCATTTATATAGTTAGTAAAATTACTAGTGAATGAACAATAATAATCTTGGCATTATAAACAAATATATCTACATTTAATTGCAAAGAATGAAGCTAGAGTTTATAAATATGCAAGTATGGTGTCCATGCAAACCTACCTGACCCAACTAACATATACTACTGGTAAAATCCCCATGCCTAAAAAACTGAATCCATTGGTTGAGAGTTTCAGGTCCACCGTAGGGACGTTAACACAAAACTAAGGTATTGCATGGTGTCTCTTTACTTGAGGCTTTGGAAGTAATGCAGAGGAGATTCATTATGTAATTCCAGAGATCAGGGGAGTTAACCCGTGAGGGGAGATTGAGTCCCTTAGGACTCAATTCAGAATAATGAGAGGGAACTCACTGCAACTCAGAATAATAAGAGGGAATCTCATAGAAACACATAAAATTATGAAAGGGATAGATGAGTTAGTGGCACAAAAGTTGTTTCCATATGGAAGTGAGAATAGAACTAGGGGATATCGCTGTAAGATTTAAGGGAATAAATTTAGGACAGAGATGAGGAGAAGCTGCTTTTCGAAGGGAGTATTGACAATATGCAATTCTCTGCCCAGGAAGCAGTTAAGGCTACCTCATTAAATATGTTTAATACACCGATAGGCTTTTGCAAAGCAGGGGGATTAAAGGTTATGGGGAAAAGTCAGGGAGGTGGAGCTGAGTCCATGGATAGATCAGCCACGAGCTTATTGACTAGCAGAACAGTCTCAATGGAAAAAGAGGCCTACTCCTACATTTATTACGTTCCTAATATTCTTATGAATCATGCAGCATAATCTTTTTGTGTGTTACATTATTTAATTTCAAAAAATTGAGCACTTAACACAAGTTGTATCTTCACACTTGCAATGCACTAGAGATCCTGGATATCAACATTCATTGTGAAGACACCTCTTTACTGGGCAGGTTTTAAACTGATAGGATTAATGAAGAATAATTGACTTGTGGAGATTAGGACTAGCCTAAAAAGGCAACCCTTTGAGGAGTAAATTTAGAAAGCACTTTTACACACAAGTCGGAGGAATTTTGAACATCATTCTACAAACATAGATTGACGTTAGGTAAATTGTTATTTGAAATGTTTTAATCGGGTGACATTTACAGTTTCTTGAAGTTTGTCTTAATAAAAACAGTATTTTAAATTTTCACTTATGAAAAATGAAATATTTAATTTTTTTAGCTTTCTTCACAAATAGCATGTGAAGAATTCACTCCTGAAATTAAGATTACTATTTAAACAATTTATGAATATTACAGTCATCATTTTACAATTAACGTTTTTATTCACTTGAACACAGCTTTTATTAACCTCATCATGATTCCTTATGGCGTTCAACTCCTCCAGCTTCTGCGTCCAATATTTTGCTTCTTCTTCTGGGATATCTGTAATTGAGATATAGCCACAATTATTACATTTTCAGAGAAACAAACTATATCTTACTGCCTCTCTAATCTTGATTAAGAGAAATCACAGCAAACAATGAAATCATACAGAATATAATGCACTTAAATTAGATATGCATTTATTTTATTGTTTCTTTCTTCACCCATTACCAGCCCCTCACTCAACTCTGTAGCAAAGGAAACCTAAAACTTACCCATTCCAGGAACTAGGCCCTGCTACCTAGAGATGATTTGAGGATTTTCTCAAATATCACATTTTCATTTTGCTCTTCCTCACACAAATGCACGAGGAAAAAATATCATGAATACAATTATAAGGTTCATCAATTCTCAGCACAGTTCCCCCATTCTTTTGGAATAATACACTAATCTTAACATTTTATACTCTTCCTGATTAGATCAATATTCCAACCTGAACAGAGTTAGATCAAATTACATAATTCTACAAATATCATGCCTGAACTGCTGCAAGGCACAAATTGGTTACGTCCTTAGTCAAACTGCTAGACATAACCCGTCGTGAGATGGAACAGGGATTGCAGAGTTTGCAAGATTGTTTCACACTAAGGAAGGCAAACACCACTGATACCACGCCAACCAATCTCAAAGTCACATCAACAGCAAAGGTGGAGGTGTTCACGCCAAGACATTTGATTCAACTATCCAAAAGACAGGGAGGATTATCCAGAAATTCGTGTGCCCAATATATAAAAAATATTCACCGAAGGATTTCCTTTCCTGTACTATTTTGAAGTGGTACATATTGCACAGAATAAGTAATGTGCCAATGTGCAAGAAAATATTAAACTTTACAATGATTCAATGCAAATCAGTAGTTGACAGAAGTACACTTCCAAATGAGTGACATGTCTGCAACAAAATTAGTAATTTGAGTCACTAAAGTTGAGATAAGAATATCCATACGGGAACAGGCATTACCAATGGTTCGCACTTTAGCTGTTTTTGGAGAATCGTGTGATTGAAGGTATAACTGAACTATTCAGTTTCACACAAAAGGTCAAATCAAATAATAAACTGAAATTCCACAAGGCATTGCAGAATTTATATTTAGACCAAAATATTATCCACGTAAACAGCACTTATTTTAACTTATCACCTTCAAATTCAGTTTGCAAAACCACATTCAATCTCAGATTGAGAAACACTTCAAAAACAAAATCACACTCCACTTAATGTCACACGACGAAGAACTTTCTTACAGTGCACATCGATCATCTTCTTTGCCGATTCCTGTCAGAATTCTCTTAAAGAACATAATAATGTCAGGATTACAACAAACAAATCTTGGTTGAAACAATTTAATTTTCTTTGAACACACAATCTGTTACCTGTTTTTGGTGCATCTATTGGAATTCTCTGGTGAATTACGCGTTGGGTGAAAATGAGCGAGACCTGGTGGCACGGAAATAAAACAGAAAATGCTGCAAACACTCAGCAGGTCAGGCAGCATATGTGGATAAGAAACAGAGTTAACATTCCAGGTCAAAGACTCTGTCAGAATTTTTCTGACAAAGGGTCAGGGTTAACTCTACTTCTTTTTCCACAGAATCTGCCTGACTGGTATTTTCTGTTTGTGGGTCAAATTTCCAATATCTGTAAGTTTTTCTTTGGACTTTTGAGGACTTGTGACAGTGAACAACACTTAGCTTTCCATTCATCCAGCACATTTGATCAGTTCAAGGGCATCAAAACAAAAACACTCTTTGAATAGTACTTGATGTTGACAATAGATTACCAATATTAACTTTAAAATCATTTTGTAATTACCTGGAGAAAAAAAAATTGTAAATTCTTTCACTTAGATCAATATATTGATGGTCTATACAACAGAATTTTATCCAAAAATCATTAAAAATTACGTTAACTTGGAGTGTCCTAACGTGCAGTTCTGGAAATTATACTGCCATCATCAATCCTTCTACATGGAGATCAGAGGGCACACTACAGTAGCATCTGTTAATGTACAATGATAGATGTAAACTATTGTGAAATTTTGGTGGAAGTAGGCCTCATTTCAAGCAACAGCCCTTCATAGGTATGCACAGGCCTGTATTATCTAAAGGGATGAAGCAACAATTACTCAATTCAACCTAAAAATGTCCCACTATAAGAGGTACACAATCTCCAAGTTCTCTTCCAAGTCATACACCACCCTGATGTAGTAACATATTCATGTCCTTTCATTAGTGCAGGATCTAAACTTTTGAACTAACTACCCACTAACACTTAGTTTCAGTGCCTTCACCAAAATAACTCCATTGGTTCAAAATGATGGTCATCCATACCAAGTAAAGGACGATAAGTATTGGGCATTAAATGGCAATGCTGTGAATAAGTTCTCTATTTCTAAGGTGGCCTGAAACACTATGGTCCCTTTCCTGGGGTTATACTTTGAATGCTATTATGTCTGCATCAGTTACCTATTACTCAAGAATAACTTCTCCAAACCGGTAGTATTGTCAAAGGTGGCTTCCATTTCAGATTTTCAGCAATTGCAGTGCTCTGAATTGTACAGTTCCAACATGTTTTTATTTTTCCCCCATCTCTTACATCGACATTCACCTCTCTATTTACACCTCATCTGCTTTCCCAGTAGTCTCTGAGCCAACACAACTCTATTTTACACAATTCAGCCTCTCTTGATATCCAATGTAAAAGAGATTATCCTTTCGTTCTCTCCACATTTCAAACTTTGCTAAAAGCCTGTTTAATTTCTAATGAAGCATCATATGAAACAAAGCAGAAAATGCTGATCAGGCAGCATCTGTGGAAAAAGGAGAACAGGTAACACTAACCCTTCATCAGAACAGTTCTGACAAGGAGTCTGTGACCTGCCCGAAATGTTAATTCTGTTTTTCTCTGCACATCTGGTGCTTGACCAGCTGAGTATTCCCAGCATTTACTATTTTTATTTTAGATTTCCAGCATTACATTTTATTTCTGCTTCTCGATTACAATTTGCAATGAGTCCAATTGAAAATGCACAAGTTATAATGAAGCACTCTTCCAAGGAAAAGAGAACACTATCAATGGCAGCATGTCAGTACTAAAGGTGATGTTTTATGAAAGAAAATACATTTCTTATAAATAGTGGAAGACAAAAATAGGATTTGCACTCCCAAAATATATGCCTGAAGATAAAAACACAAGGCTAGTTTGAAAATGAGTCTCAGATCTTCTGTCTGTATTATCACACATTAAGGTCACTGATTGACACATCACACTAACATATGGCAAGCAGATGGTATGGCTATATTCACCAGTGAGAGGGACCTTGACGTTTGTGAGGACAGTGAAAAACAAGCTGATATGCTTGAACATATTGATGTTAAGAAAGTGGATGTGCTAGAACTTTTGAAAAACATTACGGTAGATAAATCCCCGGGGTCAAACAGGCTATATCCCACATTACTACGGGAAGCAAGGTATGAGATTGCTGCACCTTTGGCGATGGTCTTTGCATCCTCACTAGCCACGGTGTAGTACCAGATATTTGGAGGGTGGCAAATATCATTACTTTGTTCAAGAAAGGAAGTAGGGATAACCCTGGAAATTGTAGACCAGTGAGTCTTACTTCACTGTTGGGCAAATTATTGGAGAGGACTCTTAGAGAAGGAATTATGACTAGTTGGAGAAGCATAGTCTGATTAGGGATAGCCAGCATGACTTTGTGTGCAGCAACCCATGCCTCATGAGCCTGACTGAATTCTTTGAAAAGGTGACAAAGCACATTGATGAAGGTAGAGCAGTGATGCATTTATGAAGGCATTTGATAACATTCTCTATGGAGGCCCACTCAGAAAGTCAGGAATCATGGGATTCACGGAAACCTGGCTGTGTGGATACAGAATTCGCTCCCGCAAAAGAGAGAAGGTGTTAGTTGATGGAGTGTATTCTGCCTGGAGGTCATTGACCAGTGGTGATCCTGAAGCACTTTCAATAACTCCAAAAGACTGAAGTTGGGTAAAATACTGAAATGATTTTATTCGCTGTACAATACAACCTCCATGGTGAGTGTCTGCCCCCGGACTGAGGGGGAGGGGCAAGGCAAAACACCTTTATACAGGAATCTGTGGGAGGAGTCACAGGGGCAGTCAGCAGAGGGGCGTGTCCAGGCAGGTAACCGAGTTACAACATATATACATGGTTTACCACATTCACCCCTCCTTTTTTTAAAAAGAGTCCCGCGGGGTGAAGTGACTGACAATATTTAAAACAAGTATATTAAAGGTCAAGTCTATCAGGCAGTCGAGTCCGTCGCTGTGATCTACATAGCACCGATGGTGATTGCATCGGCGACAACGGTTGTGCTGGCTCTAGCCTGACTTGAGGTGCCAGCACGTTAGGCGTTGTTAATCCCTTGCGCGTGTGTGTTGCGCCCGGTATGGGAGTGTCGTGTGGTGTCTGTGTAGGGCTTGGAGTGCGCGGTGTCTCGTGGGTACATACATCGGTGGGTACGGGGTCAATAGTCACCACGGAGTGTTCAGGGTAGGGGCCCGGTGCTCCTGCGGGCACCAGGTCGCGGATGGAGACAGTGTCCTCCGGCCCATCAAGTAAAACCACGTAGGCGTACTGGGGGCTCGCATGAAGTAAGTGAACCCTCTCGACCATCGGGGAGTATTAATTATTCTTCGCATGTTTCCGGAGCAGCACTGGCCCCGGGGACTTCAGCCAAGTTGGTAGGGTGGTCCCAGTGGTTGACCTTCTGGGAAATGTAAAGAGCCACTCATGAGGGGTGGCATTGGTGGCCTTGCATACCAGGGAGCGGATGGAGTGGAGTGCCTCGGGAAGGACCTCCTGCCAGCGAGAGACGGGCAGTCCCTTTGAACTGAGGGCTAAGAGTGTGGCTTTCCACACCAAGCTATTCTCCTTCTCCACCCGTCCATTCCCCCGGGGATTATAGCTCGTGGTCCTACTAGTTGTAATTCCCATAGCCAGTAGGTATTGGCGCAGCTCGTCACTCATAAACAAGGACCCTCTGTCACTGTGGATATGGCAAGGGTATCCGAACAGAGTGAAGAGCTTGCGCAGGGCTTTTATAACTGATGTGGTAGTGGTGTCTGGGCAGGGGATGGCGAAGGGGAACCACGAGTACTCGTCAATAATGTTAAGAAAGTACACATTGCGATCGGTGGAGGGAAGGGGGCCCTTAAAGTCAACACTCAGTCGCTCAAAGGGATGGGCGGCCTTGATGAGTTGTGCCTTTTTGGGTCGGTAGAAGTGCGGTTTGCACTCTGCGCAGACTTGGCAGTCCCTGGTCATCATCCTGATCTCCTCAAGGGAGTAAGGCAGGTTCCGGGCTTTCATGAAGTGGAAAAGCCGGGTGACCCCCGGGTGCCAAAGATCTACATGTAGGGCATATAGCCGGTCGATCTGCGCGCTGGCGCACGTTCCCCGGGATAGGGCATCGGAGGGCTCGTTGAGCTTCCCAGGCCTGTACATAATGTCATAGTTGAAGGTGGAGAGTTTGATTCTCCACCTCAGAATTTTATCATTTTTGATTTTGCCCCGCTGTTGGTTATTAAACATGAATGCGACTGAGCGCTGGTCAAGTTAGCAGGGTGAGCCTTTTACCAGCGAGATAGTGCCTCCAGTGCCTAATAGCTTCCACAATGGCCTGGGCCTCTTTCTCCACTGCGGAGTGCCGAAGTTCAGGGCCTTGAAGGGTATGGGAGAAGAACACCACTGGTCTTCCCGCCTGGTTGAGGGTAGCAGCCAGCGCAAAGTCGGAGGCGTCACTCTCTACTTGGAAGGGAATGGCCTCATCCACCGCATGCATTGCTGCTTTGGCAATGTCCCCTTTTATGCAGCGAAGGCCGCGCGGGCCTCGGCTGAGAGGGGGAATGTGGTGGACTTGACCGGGGGTGGGCCTTGTCTGCATAGTTAGAGACCCATTGGGCGTAATATGAAAAGAAGCCCAGGCACCTTTTGAGGGCTCTGGGGGTGTTGGGAAGAGGGAGTTCCAACAGGGGGCGCATACAGTCGGGATCAGGGCCAATGATTCCATTCTCCACGACACACCAAGGATAGCAAGTCGGGTGGTCCCGAATACACACTTGTCCTTATTATACGTGAGGTTGAAAGATTTGGCCGCTTGGAGAAATTTTTGGAGGCTGTTGTCGTGATCCTGCCGGTTGTGACCGCAGATGGTGATGTTATCCAGATATGGGAACATGGCCTTCAGTTGGCACTGGTCCACCATCAGGTCCATTGCCCTCTGGAAGACAGATACACCATTCGTGACACCGAAGGGGACACGCAGGAATTGATAAAGCCTGCCATCCGCCTTGAAGGCGGTGTAAGGGCGGTCCTCCCGGCGGATGGGGAGCTGATGGTAAGCGGATTTTAGGTCTATGGTCGAGTACACCTTGTACTGTGCTATCTGACTGACCATATCTGCGATGCGGGGTAGAGAGTACGCGTCGAGCTGCGTGAACCTACTGATGGTCTGGCTATAGTCCATGACCATCCTATTCTTTTCCCCGTTCCGAACAATGACCACCTGCGCCCTCCAAGGACTTGTGCTTGCCTCAATGACCCCCTCCCTGAGCAGCCACTGCACCTCCAACTTAATGAAGGCTCTGTCCCTCGTGCTGTACCTCCTGCTTTTAGTTGTCACAGGTTTACAGTCGGGGGTCAGGTTGGCAAACAGCGGTGGGGGAGGGATCTTGAAGGTGGAGAGGCCGCAAGTGGCGTCGGTGGTGTGGTAGTTGGCATGGTGTTGGGTGGGATGTGGGGGTCGGTGTGTGTCTGTGGTCAGTAGCGGGGTATGTGACGTATTCCTACCAAACTGGGGATTTACGACAGTAATTGGTGGGAAGGGCCCATCATACTCCATTGTCACGCTTTTCAGGTGGCTCTGGAAGTCCAGCCCCAATGGCACAGGGGCACACAGTTGAGGCATGACCAGTAACGTAAAGTCTCGATATTCGGTGCCCTGCACCACTAGCATTGCTACAAAACCCCCCGGATGTCTGTTGTATGCTACCCGAAAGCCATGGTGACCCTCTGACTTACCGGCCGTATCACGAGTCCGCAATGCTGCACCGTGGCCAGGTGGATAAAACTCTCCATGCTGCCCGTGTCAAACAGGCAGCTTGTCCTGCGCCCCTCCACCAGGATGTCCATTGTTGACCTTGCGAGCTGGCGGGGAGCGCTTTGGTCGAGAGTCACGGAGGCCAGGGTTGAGTTGCTGTCTTAGTCCGGCGCGGTGGGGTGCCCCGTGAGCACCTGTTGGTCGTAGACGGTGGGAGGGGGCGCCAACCAAGATGGCCGCCCCCATATCTCGCACGTGGTGGCGGCGTGCAGGGAAGATGGCGGCAGGCAAGATGGCAACCCCCATGTCTCGCACGTGGTGGCAGTGTGCAGGAAAGATGGCGGCAGGCAAGATGGCGACCCCCACGTCCCACACACGGTGCTGCTCGATCCCACTCGCGATTTGGACTTACAGGCCTTGGCGAAGTGGCCCTTCTTTCCACAGCTGGAGCATGTAGCTTGTCGAGCTGGGCAGCATTTCAGGGGGTGCTTCTCGAGTCCACAGAAGTAGCACTTCGTAGACTCGCAACTGGCGGCAGCCGAGGTCAATTCACTGGCGGGATGCGGGATCTGCAGCGCCCACGCGGCCGTCAGGGGATCGCGTGCCTGGAGAGCCTCAGAGTTATGCAGGGCGGCCTCCAGCATGTCGGCTAGCTTGATCGTCGAACTTAAGGTAAGATCAGCTTTTTCCAACAGCCGCAGGCGCACATACACTGACCTGGTCTCCGTGACGAAGGCATCTCTCACTAGGAGTTCTGCATGCTGCGCCACCGTCAGCTCCTGGCAATTGCAGGCCCGCATGAGCGTCCGTAGGGCCTGGACGAACTCAGCACTTGATTCCCCGGGCCGTTGTTGCCATGTCGTTAAGCAATGCCGAGCATAGACACTGTTTATCGGCCGCAGGTATTGGCCTTTGAGGGCGCTCATCGCTCTGTCGTAGCTCGGCTGGTCTCTGATCAGCGAACAGACCCGTGGACTGACCCTACAGAGTAGAACTCTGCGCTTCACTACGGAGTCGGTCGCTTTAATCTCCTCTAGGTATGCTTCGAAACAGGCCAGCCAGACTTCGAAAGTGTTTCCAGCTTCAGGTGTTTGCAGATCAAGGTCTAACTTGTCGGGTCTCAGAGGGTGTTCCATGCTTTAAAATGTACAGCGAATAAAATTGAAGCACCTTCAATAACTCCAAAAGACTGAAGTTGGGTAAAATACTGAAAGGCTTTTATTCACTGTACAATACGACCTCCATGTTGAGTGTCTGCCCCCGGACTGAGGGGGAGGGGCAAGGCAAAACACCTTTATACAGGAACCTGTGGGAGGAGCCACAGGGGCAGTCAGCAGAGGGGCGTGTCCAGACAGTTATTCCAGTTACTACATATATATGGTTTACCACAGATCCACAAGGATCTGTCCTAGGACCCCCAATCTTTGTGATGTTTATAAATGACTTGGATAAGGAAGTGGACGGGTGGGTTAGTAAGTTTACAAACAACCAAAGGTTGGTGGAGTGTTACTATAGGTTGCAAGAGGACATAGACAGGATGCAGAGCTGAGCTGAGAACTGGCAGATGGAGTTCAACCCAGAAAAGTGCGAAGTGATTCACTTTGGAGAGTTGAATTTGAAGGCCGAATACAGGGTTAATAGTAAGATTCTTGGGAGCATGGAGGAACAGAGGGATCTTGGGGTCTACTCTCATACATTCTTCAAAATTGCCACACAAGTTTATAGAGTTGTTAAGAATGCATTTAGTATGTTGGATGTTATTAGTTTGTGGATTGAGTTCAAGCAAAGTAACGTTGCAGCTCCTGGTTAGACCACACTTAGAATATTATGTTCAGTTCTGATGGTCTCATTATAGGAAGGATGTGGAAGGTTTAGAGAGGGTGCAGAGGAGAATTAGCAAGATACTGTCTGGACTAGACAGGATGTCTTATGATGATAGGATGAACCAGTTAGGGAGATTCTCTTTGGATCGAAGGTAGGTGAGAGGTGATCTGATAAAGACATACAAGATGATAAGAGCCAAAGAACAAGTGGATAGCCAGAGACGTTTTCCCAGGGTGGAAATGGTTAATAAAAGAGGCATGATATCAGGTGATTAGAAGAAAATATGGGGGAATGTCAGAAGTAAGTTCTTTACACAGAGAGAGGTGGGTGCCTGGAATGCACTGTATGTGGTGGCAGTAGAGATAGATGCATTGGGGGCATTTAAGAAGCTTAGTTAGCCACATTTATGATGGAAAAATGGAGACCTATATAGAAGGAAAAGATTGAAGGAAAAGGTTAGATTGGTCTTCCAGTAGGTATAAAGATTGACACAATATCAAGAGGATAAGACGTGAGAGAATAGGAACAATTGAGTGTGACAGTGGAAAAATGTGTATGAAACCGGAGGAGATGGCAGAGGTACTTAATGAATACTTTGCTTCAGTATTCACTACCGAAAAGGATCTTGGTGATTGTAGGAATGACTTGCAGTGGACTGAAAAGCTACAGCATGTAGATATTAAGGAAGAGGACGTGCTGGAGCTTTTGGAAAGCATCAAGTTGGATAAGTCACTGGGACCAGACAGGATGTACCCCAGGCTACCGTGGGAAGCGAGGGAGGAGATTGCTGAGCCTCTGGCAATGATCTTTGCATCATCAATGAGGATGAGAGAGGATCCAGAAGATTGGAGAGTTGCGGACTTCATCCCCTTATTCAAGAATGGGAGTAGGGATAGCCCAGGAAATTATAGATCAGTGAGCCTTACTTCAGTGGTTGGTAAGTTGATGGAGGAGATCCTGAGAGGTAGGATTTATGAACATTTGGAGAGGCATAATATGATTAGGAATAGTCAGCATGGCTTTGTCAAAGGCACGTCATGCCTTACGAGCCTGATTGAATTTTTTGACAATGTGACTAAACACATTGATGAAGTAGAGCCATAGATGTAGTGTATATGGATTTTAGCAAGGCATTTAATAAGGTACCACATGCAAGGCTTATTGAGAAAGTAAGGAGGCATGGGATCCAAGGGGACATTGCTTTGTGGATCCAGGACTGGCTTGTCCACAGAAGGCAAAAAGTGGTTGTAGACGGGTCATATTCTGCATAGAGGCCGGTGACCAGTGGTGTGCCTCAGGGATCTGTTCTTGGGACCCCTATTTTTTCTGATTTTTATAAGTGACCTGGATGAGGAAGTGGAGGGATGAGTTAGTAAATTTGTTGATGACACGAAGGTTGGGGGTGTTGTGGATAGTGTGGACGGCTGTCAGAGGTTACAGCAGGACATTGACAGGATGCAAAATTGGGCTGAGAAGTGGCAGATGGAGTTCAACCCAGATAAGTCTGAGGTCGTTCATTTTGGTAGGTCAAATATAATGGCAGAATATAGCATTAATGGCAAGATTCTTGGCAGTCTGGAGGATCAGAAGGATCTTGGGGTCTGAGTCCATAGGACACTGAAAGCTGCTACGCATGTTGACTCTGTGGTTAAGAAGGCATACAAGTGCATTGGCCTTCATCAATCGTGGGATTGAGTTTAACAGCCGAGAGGTAATGTTGCAGCTATATAGGACCCTGGTCAGACCCCACTTGGAGTACTGTGCTCAGTTCTGGTCGCCTCACTACAGGAAGGATATGAAAACCACAGAAAGGATGAAGAGATTTACAAGGATGTTGCCTGGATTGGGGAGCATACCTTATGAGAACAGGTTGAGTGAACTCGGACTTTTCTCCTTGGAGTGATGGAGGATGAGAGGTGACCTGATAGAGGTATACAAAAGATAATGAGAGGCATTGATCATGTGGGTAGTCAGAGGCTTTTTCCCAGCACTGAAATGACTAGCACGAGAGGGCATAGTTTTAAGGTGCTTGGAAGCAGGTACAGAGGAGATGTCAGGGGTAAGTTTTTTTCTGCAGAGAGTGGTGAGTGCGTGGAATAGGCTGCCAACAGCGGTGGTCGAGGTGAAAATGATAGGGACTTTTAAGAGACTCCTGGATGGATACATGGAGCTTAGAAAAATAGAGGGCTATGGGTAAGCCTAGGTAGTTCTAAGGTGAGGACATATTCGGCACAGCTCTGTGGGCCGAAGGGCCTGTACTGTGCTGTAGGTTTTCTATGTTTTCTTCTATGTTCTATCATGGGGCAAAGGGTCTGTATTGTGCTATAATGTTCTATGTTCTATGTTCTATATTTAGGTTGGAGATGGTGGTGGAAACAAAACCTATCCATAGTTAAAATTGTTATTAGGAGATTGAGGTAAATTCTTATTAACTGATGATCAGATTGAGCCTTAAGAATTTTTGCTGGATCAGTCAACAGTGTTTGAGTGAAACACACACTTTGGAAGGAGCATATGTCTCTGCCGTTGATATAAAAGAATCACAGTCCAAAGATGGAAGGCACTTATCTGGACACATTAATGGGAATCTAAGTCTAGTTATGTAGAGATTATTAAATAGAATAAATTATTTAGCATTATCTAAAACACCGTACTGGAGTTTAAAATGCACTGGAGAGAGGAATGAGAAGAATAGTTCCAGACAAGCTTTTATATCACAGCAGGAAGTTTTGTGATGAAGTGTTGGTAACAAAATAGATTTTCTGCGATAACATTAACAGACACCAAAAGATGCCAAAAGAAAAGGTAACAACAGATGTCCCAAGTAGAAACACATGGTTCACACATTTGGCTTCAGCAATGAATCAGGGAAGTGGAGAGAACTGAGAGCAGACTCCAACAGAACCAAGCCAGTGCCATGAATTGGTTAGTCTAACCAGTCGCTTCTATGTTGTAATTCTTATAATGAAAGATGTAAAAGTAAGGTATCCTGAAGCTTGAGAGTAAGGGAAATGAAAAGAAAACTCCTTAATTTCTCTCTCAGGCTAAAATACTCGCAAATATCACATAAGTATATGATGCTTTGTATGCACAGCATAAGGTACTTTCATTATTTTAAATACATCATTGACTTCCATTCAAAGTCTTCCTCTTGGAGACACAAAGACTATAGATGCTAGAAACTGAAGCAACAAATAATCCACTGGAGGAACTCAGTGGGTCAAACAACATCTGTGGAAGGAAATGAATTGTTGGTGCTTTGGGTCAAAACCCAACGGTTTTAGTTTTTCTCACTTCAGAGAAATTTTGTTGGATTTTGTTTACTCATCCCATATGTGACACCCACTGTTCAACCTAATTTAAGCTTTTCTCCCAGGCTGCCATTTTCATTATCTAGGCATGTGTTCACTGCTGCTTCATTACTTAAGGAATACACTTGCACTGAGGGTTTGAAGCATGTTCAGCAGACTGATTTCTTGGATGATTTGATAATAAATAGTGTTGAAGTATAGAAAAATTAGAGAAAATGTAAGTAAACCTGTTGGGGCAGATGTCAAAAGAATGTTTCCCCACATAATGGAAAAGCTGAATTATGGGGCACTGATTCAGAATAATGGGACAACCATTTAAGACAGAAATGAGGAAAAACATCTTCTTTCAGGAGGGTGTGAATTATCGCAATACACTGGCCCAGATAGTAGTGAAGACAGAGTCATTAGATATTTAGTAGAGATATATTTTTGGACATGGGACATTTAAGAGTCATGGAGTTGAGGAGAACATTAGATGAGTCAAGCTTCAAGAAATGTATGACTTAATCCTTCTAATTCTTATCTTCTTTACATCTGACAAAAAATTGTCATTGCCACAAGATGTTGTTCTGCATACCACTGAATACATGAGTATCTTTAGTTGTTGCCATGCAAAACAACTGGCAAACCACTTGTTCCAAGAATGAAGAGACCACCTCTGAGCAGGCTAGGAGAAGTAAATGAAAGATTACAAGGCCCTCTACGCTCTCTTATCAGCTCTAGATTCTTTAATATTTTCAGATATTTATCACCTTTCCAGGTCTTGTGTACTGATCACTCAAAGTTTAGGTTAACATCCTCAGGGAGGTTCCAATTTGTTGCATAGGTGTCATTCTCTTAATCATTTCTATTTAAAAGTTGTCCTACTCTTCAAAGATATTAAGACATCCATTTGACAATGTTATAACACTTCAATAAAGCCAAGCGAAATACAAAATAATGTCCTATGTACACCCAGAAGACTTTCCAAATCTGTTCTGGAAATTTAACAGAAGAATCACAAAACAAAGTCTATATTTGCAATTATTTTCCTAGGTTTTCAAACCAGAAGATTACTCCACAAGAAGATATGATGTTTGAAGGTAGAAACAAGTATAAAAACAAATTTAAATTTATATTTAATGTTTATAATTAGAGCAGATAATGTTGTGGGAGAAACTAATGTGGAAGCCTGTAAGTTATATCACTACTTCTGTTTCAACATTTGGAACCCATCATAAATATTTCGGCCATCCCACGGGAAATAAAAACAAGATGACCAAAAACTAGCATCCTAACTTTCAAATAACTTGTAAAACATTAATTGAATTTAGCATGGTCAATGCTGTTGTCATATGATCTACACAGAGTTATAAGACCATAACTATAAAAATACAGCAGCAGAATTAGACCATTGAGTCTGCTCTCTGTGCCATTTCATCTTAAGTATTTATACCAGTCATGAAGATAATAATGAAATGATCACTGGGAATCATGGAAAGTCATCCTCCTGTTACCTTTTTTTTATACTGCAAAGTATCACAACACTAGGAAGGCTGAAGATCAAACCTTAACTTACCAATATACTAAACATACAAATTCACAACAACATTGATCATAACAGAATCCTGTGTTATTTGCTAAAGCTTCTAGCATTATTTCGACAGGTAGTGAAGGGAAAGTATTGATCACCAACACAAGGCATTTAATTTCAGCCTTTTCTTGCCTCATGTAAAACAGGCTGACTTTTTTTCCTCTTTCCTCTGCAATCCTTTCAATATCCTCTATCACTTTAATAATTTTATGATCCTAATCTCTTTTTCAACATAGAGATCCAAACTCTTTAAATCTCCATCCCCAGCAACAGACACTGACTGCTTTCCATTCAATCCTTGAATGAAATCTGAACTAATCACAACCACTAGCAATCTCTTCCACTCTTTACCTCCATATTTCCACTAAATTACAGATGCTGTTGACAAAAAACAGACTAGGATTCTAGCTGTTTATGCCTCTTCTAAGGACATATTAAGATCTTTTTGTTCCATTCCTATCAATAACATCCCTTTTACGTTGCAAGAATACTGCTGCAGTTTTCTGGTCTTACTTAAAATGCAAAATATCAATTTTCTTCCCTCCTTCAACTTCAGACTCTTTATCTTTTCATCGACTTCCTGTCTGCACTTCTGGGTACCCACCATAACCTACATAGTCCTCCTCCCATATGAACACTACACTATGCTCCAAGTTTCTCAGTTTTCTTTGTGTTTGTCTATATATATTGTTCCGCTTATTTAAGGATTTTTCTTTATGTCCTTAAAGCTCCCTGCAATTCTACTCCCAACCCACCACATAAACAACTGCACATTTAAATCAAATCTCTAACAGATTCAGATGCATCCTTAAATAAATTGACCAATAGTGTACAAAGTTCTCCAGACACAATCTCACAAAACAATGCCTTATAAAACTGAAGCAAAACTTCCATCAATACCCTAGCAATAAACAGTAACATTCTCTTAACTTTACTAATTCCTTGCAATACCACCATACCAGCCTTTTGGAAGTCATGCACCAAAACACCAAGATTCCTTTCCATCTCAGAAATCTGAAATTTCCAAATATTTAATGTGATTTTTTTATCTGCCCAAATAGAGATATATACACATTTTCCAGACCTTTAATCACTGACTCAAATCTTCTATAACCCAGCCTGGCTTTTTTACGGCCTATTCACAAAGTCACCAAGTAGATATCATCAGTGCACTGTTGATTGTGATATGTCCTCCAAATGCTTGGTCATTATCTACTTCTCAATCAGCTGATTGGACATCATTTCAGAAACTCAATTGGGACGTGGGGAAGAAATCTCATTGCTGATTGGCTATGTAGCAAACTTCATGCATTGTGGTCAGCAATTTTGCCCACATTGACTCACAAATAGGATCGAGGTCTATGTGCTTGTTTATAAAATTCTTTGTGAAAAGCCACACTTCTAGGAACTCTCTTGCATATCGCATGTTCGCTTGCACCATGTTTTTCATTGATGCCCAGTCAAACTTACGCCCCTCTTGATCTTCATGGGTAGGAACTAGGGAGAGATGGTCATGCTTCTTTACAGCCAGTTGATGTTCATTAATCCTTGTAGATCCCGGTTTGGCCAATATAGCATGTGCTGCGGTCCCCGCATTTGATTTTGTGACTACATTGGTCTTGTCTAATAGTTTGGTTTGTTTTTTTGGTTTGCAAAGTACTCTTAATGGTGCTGTTGGCTTACGCATGACTAGTCTCAATTTATGAGTCGATGCGGGCAAAATTCCTGACCGCAAAGCACAAAGTTCACCACACAGCCAATCAGTGATGAAATTTCCTCCCCATATCACAAATTAATTTCCGAAATGATGCCCAATCAGCTGATTGAAAAGTCTATAAAGGCCGAACATTTAGAGAACACATTACAGTCAACAGCACATTGATGATGTCACCTTACATGGTGATGAAACATTTGCAAGTAAATTGCCAAGATCAGAGAACAACTTAACCAAACTATCAACCACCTGAGCTACACATCTTCTCTACCTTGGTGTCATCAGAAAACTTAGTGACCACACAATTCGTGCCTTTATCCAAATCCTTTGTGTAAAGTTGAGCCCTAGCACTGTTCCCTTGGTACACCATTCGTTACATCTCGCCAACAAGAGAGAAACCCATTATGTCTACACTCAGTTAGCCAGCTAATCTACTATTCATTTCATTAAGTTATACCCCTCCACAAGCTTTTATTTTTTGTATTAACTTTTGATGTAGCAGCTTATGAAATACTTTCTAGAAGTCTAAAAATAGAGCAATGCCATTTCCATTTTATTCATGGCACATTGTCTTCTTCAATAAACTCTGAGTAAAGGGAAAGATGGCACCAGCAACCAACGAGATGAACCACAGTGACATCCTTCAGACAGTTCACAAAGCTATTTCTTTTACTACTTCTTCTTTCTTATGCAATTCTACTACTAAGTTGTGTGTGATTGGAACCTGTGAGTATATTTTGATGGTGTGTAATCAGGCAGATTGTGCAATCTGACACTTTGTTTTCACCAAGTGTGTTTGGTGAAATTTGGAGCTAAGTGAGCAGCCTAGAGGCCCAAGCCTGGAGACGGGGCATGAACCCATGATCGACTTATTTCTTGCTAATTAAAGCATCAAAGAAAATTGATATCACTGAGGATGAGAGTAGAAGGGTGTTCAGCACTGTCTGCCTGTGTTTGACAGGTCTAGCTCTCACTCCCTGCAGCTAGAGGAAGGTGCTGGAGTCTTGGGTTTTGGACAAGGTTTAATCGGAGCAGTTTGTGGACTGGTCTATGCAGTTCACGTTATATGTGTTTCTTGTTTCTGGTTACTCCTTTTTTTATTGCTATTTTGATCAGGGCGGACCAGCTCTGCGGCATGCAGTCAGTGAACGACACAACGCTAAATTGAAATGAACTGAATTAAATTGAACATTCCTAAACAGATTGAAGGACTCTGTGGTTGGATGTTTTGTACTTTGTTCTTTTTCACTCATTTTTTTGCCATTTGTGTGATTCGTTCTTTTTTTGAGCACTGGGTGTTTGATATTTTCTTTGAATGGGTCCCATGGTATTTCTTTGTTTCATGACAGTCTGTGGGAAGACATATCTCAGGGTTGTATAGTGTGTGTGTGTGTGTGTGTGTGTATATATATATATATATACACACACACATACATTGATAATAAATGTACTTTGACTTTGATAAATGGGTTGAAAAATGTCAAAAATCACGTCGACATTGATAGATTATCTCGAATTTTTTCTATGTGCCCTTCTATAATGTGTTTAATAAAAGTTTCAAACTCTTACATCTGCCAATACATCAACCCACTTTATCCTTTTGTTTGTGTGGCTAAGTACAGCTCCAATGCTGATTCTGTGTTTGCTGACAACACTAAAGTAATTAGCCAAATAAAAGATGGTGACAAATCGGCATACAAGAGGGATATTGAAAATATAGTTAAGTGGTATCACAGGAACAACTTCTCAATCAACAAGAGCAAAACCAAGGAGTTGATTATTGACTACAGGAGGAACAAGCCAAAGGTCCACGAGCAGGCCTCTGTTTCTATTGCGTACACTTCCATGGAGTGCTGCCACAAAAAAGCAACACCCATCATCAAAGACCTTCATTATCCAGTCTATGCCCTCTTCTCACTACTATTATCAGGTAAGAAGTACAGAAGACTTGGGTTCCACGAGGAACAGTTATTACCCTACAACCATCAGGCTCCTGAACCAACGCGGATAAATGTATTCACCACTACACTGAACTGATTCTATGATCTGAAGACTCACTTTCAAGATCTCTTTACAATTCTTATTCTCAGTATTCTTTTTATTTGCACAGTTTGTCTTGCACACATTGGTGTTTGTCAGTCTTTGACTGTTTATGTACAGTTTTTCATAAAATTCTATGGTATTTATTTTGCTCCTGTAAATGCCTGAAAGAAAATGAATCTCAAGGTAGTGTGTGATAACATACATGTATTTTGATAGTAAATTTACTTTGAACTTTGAACTATTTCGCTGCTTTTAAGATTCTAATTGTAGTCCAGCATGGCCTGAAGACGAGGTAAGCTTGCAGCTCCGAAAATTAGCCTGGTACCATTTAGAATGCTGATTTTAATTTCAATGAGATTCTCTCTTTCTTCCAATTCTCAAATTAAAGAAATTGTATTTGATATTCCTTTACCGTAGTAAAATTTCAAATCAGAGATGCTCACGATTTTTTTCTTGATTGGCAATGCTAGGTGTGCTTTTTAACAGTACCAGAGAACTGCAATTACTTTTATTGAGGTAAATGGAATGAATTTCAGGGGAAAGATTTCAGAATAATATTTTTTAATGCAATCAGTGATGAAATTCTGGTTGAAAAAAGATGCAACAGTAGCCCTGAATTTAGACTCATCAATCAATTGGGAATTGATTTTACAGTGCTTAACCTGCAAATTCTATTTTTCAACAATTTCTGTGTTTAATTTCAGGTTTTAATATTTTACTGTCTTTCAGGCTGCTTTATGTTGTGTCTGTGCAGAACTACATACATATTAAATAAAAGCATGTACGCAGGAGATGGATTTTACTAGTGTATTCACATTGCTGGGAGAGCAAAGAACAATGTGCATATGTAGACAACAGATCAATAGGTAGTGCTAAGGAGAGGATCTTTATTCTGAAAGAAATAGATCCACAAATTATAGTTTTGTTTTTAAAATACTCACAAAAGAATCAGCCTCTCACATTCCAAATATGTTTCAAAGGTACTTACCAAAAGGCAACTCAAAACGAGTATCTAATAGGATTTTATGCGGTGTTGGACATCTGGTTCCACATATCTCATCTTCCTTCATTAAAACTTCAGCATCCAGAGTCGACCAATCTCCTGGCCCTTCCTGTTATAATATAAATACCAGCAAGTATAATGAAGAACCAAACATTAATAATAAACTTGCAGGCTAACATACATGGCTGGTCATGTTGGAAAATACTCAAGTAGTGACAAGGATTCAGATGCCTAGACTTGTCTGTTTAACACTGGCACCAATGAAAAGTAAACAGTAGGTGACCTGCTGCTCATTGAACATCTGGCATGATTTTATAACCAGTTGATTTGATGGAATAGAAGGTCCTGAGCAGCAGGCAGATAATCCACTTAACTTTAAAGTTATGTCCCGTGAAAACCTATTTACAGCACAGAAAATGCATAATGACACTACCAACATCATCCCATTATTTTATAATGTAAAATACATGACTTCCATTGTGTATAAACCCGTTAAAATGTCTTACTTAGTTCTTTAGTGATTACTGGACGACAGCACTGCCTCAATCTGTGATTCTCCGCATCAATATTGATGGATATCTCTCCTTTCCCAAGACAAAAGGCCTCATTCTCAGCCTTAGCATGCCATTTCCTTTGGCACCAATGTGAGAATGATTAGAAAATGGAAACAATTCTGATGGTTGCCCAGTTGTAACTGATAATGCTGTTATGAGTATGACACATCTAAAGGATACATGTTCCAAAATTTCATACAGCAACCCTACAAAAGTGGAAATATGTACTAGGTACCATCTGCAAGTGAATCACAAACTTCCTCTCTGACAAGGAGCAGCATGTGAGACTAGGCAAGCATGTCTCCACATTCTGCTTACTCAGCAGTGGTACGCCACAGGAGTGTGCTCTCTCCCCTCTCCTATTTCCCTTCTACATCAGTTGCTGTCATCCAGTAATACATCAGTTAAACTGTCATAGTACTAATCCGCAGAGGCAACAAATCCAAATAGCACCAGGAAGTAAACATGCTACCCTCCTGGTGCAATCACAACTTGGAAATGAATGCTATCAAAACCCTTGGAGATGCACATCGACTTCATGAGAAATATGTCTCTTCTATATCTGATCGTCATCAGCAACTCTACAGTTAGCACCAATTCAACATTTAGGCTCCTGGGCATCATGATTTGCAGGAACTCATCTGGGAGAACCATATCTCTTTTATTAACATAAAGACCTGGCAGATAATGTACTACTTGCAGTTGGTAAAATTTCATCTTTCCCAGAACATGCTGATGCAATTCTACACTGCCATCATAGAAAGTATCTTCACATCAGCCATTACTGTCTGGTTTGGAGCAACATCCTCTTAGGACATACAAAAACAACAGTGAACTGTCAGGACAGCAGATAAAGTCATTGGCTGCAGTTTACCATCACTGCAGGGCTTGGATATGTCCAGGACAAAGAAGCAGACAAGAAAATTTCATTGCAGACATTACCCTCCTAACAAACCGCCTTTACCAAAAGCTCACTTCTCCCCTCTGGAAAGGGCTATTTTTTTTAAATTACACCATCTTAAAAGTTCCTTCACCCAGTCTGTTAATCTGATCAAGCATTCAGTTTGCCCTCCCCCCCACCACCTCCCTCTACCTACTACCTCAGTTACTCAACTGCACTGTAAGCACTTTAAGCTATTGTTTATAATGCTATTTAAGTTGTAAATCCATACTGACAGTTATATATTTATGCATATTTTATTCCAAATCCATGCTTTTAATCACTTTTAATTCTTTATTATCAGTGTTACGTACCCCGTAACTGGGTTGCCAAACCAGCAGAAATGGACCACTTAGTTGGAGTCTGGATTACTGGAACTAGGAAAGTTTTATTAAAGAAATAAGTAACACAGTACTCTAATAGTAAGGATATAAATGCAACAGGTTAACAATGAATAGACACACATGTACACAGAACTAGGATAATAGGATCAATCAAGCTCTATCGCAGTCTAGGGGTAAGATGATCAGTCTCAAGTGACACAGAGTTCAGTTCAGTTTCAGTTCGCAGTAATTGCTGTAGTGCCGTTGGGAGAGAGAGAGAGAGAGAGAGAGAGAGAGAGAGCGAATCCTGATATTCAAATCGGATTCAACAGACCTTTGATATTCCTCGCAGTTAGCTTTCGGCGCGAGCCCTTTTTAATGTCTTCTGAGGTCACCGACTGTGACCCCTGCGTTCCGGATACAATCGTTCTTCTGCGGTGAACCCGGCACCCAGGCAAGGGTGGACACACACACCAGGTTCCCACCGATCGTACCGGCTCACCCTGTGTGTCTATGGTTGGTCCCGCAACCAGACCTCCAAAACTCCACCAACTTGTGGGGGCACACCGCACTTCCAGGGTCTCGTTGTCTCGTGGTGTGTCTTGCCATAGCGAACCTGTTCCTTTTATCCCCCTGCTGGGGCATCGCCTGTCCATCAAACTTCAAACAGTTCAGGTTCAAAGCAACCGGTCTCTGACAATACTCGGAACTGTGTCTCCTTTTCGTTAATCTCTCTCATCTCTCTCTTATTAGCATTTTGAATGTTTCCCCCATTTGTCTCTCGCTTATCTCTCTTATCGGCATCTTCTGATAACTTGGTCACACCCCTACCCTTCAAAGGATTTTTACCGGGGTAAAAATTATAGGCATGAATACATTATTAGATACACACAAACATACATGTTCATCAGCTATTTGGCTAATACAGAGAACTTTAAGTTGCCAACACCTTGACAGACAGTCAGCAATCACATTTTCTGTTCCTTTTATATGTGTTATTTTAATAATCCTCTAAAAGCAGGCTCCAACTTAGCAAACTTCATAGTGGTCAAAAACACTAATGAGTTGTGATCAGTGTAACTTCTCAGTGGTTTTCGTCCCGGACCAAGATAACAAGGGTCGTCCCATACCAACTTAGCATTCTTTGGCAAGAGCTTAGTAAGAGGGTGGGTAATATCCGCAAAGTTTTTTTTTGCAAAACTTCCGATAGTACCCCACCATCTCCAAGAACCTTCTCAGGGTTCTCTTGTCTGTCAGAGTTGGGACGTCGGAGATAGCCCGCACCTTAACTTGCATCGGTGCCAGCTGCCCCGTCTTACCACAAATCCCAGATAAGTGATTTTTCCGTGGCCGAATTCACTTTTTGCGAGGTTCAATGTCAGGCTGGCTTTAGACAGCCATTTAAACAGTGCCACAATGTGCTCTTCCCACGTGTCACTCCAGACCACTACATCGCCAATATACACTTCTGTGTTCTTTAGCCCTTTTGTCACTGAATTAATCATTCTATAAGAGTGTTGCTCACTAGGCTGACCTGAAGTGACAACAACTCCATGTCCCAGCTCTTTGCATTGCCTCGGGACATCTGGACTTTTGTGTGCGTGCCATTTAATTAGCTCTCTTAATGGGCCGCTTTGTTCGGGGATTAAGGAAAAGACCTTATCAGCAAAACTGGTCAAAACAATAGACATCTCCCATCTGGTCGGCCCCATACTTATCTTTTCAAAATGGGTTTTCCCCTTATCAGGTGGCACCCTAGCCTCATTAATTTTCGTGATAACACCGACTAAGTTTGTTCGCCTATCGTGGCAAGCTGTTAGCATATCAAAAGCCTGTAACTGTGTCAGCTCACGTCTGCAATAGTCAATATCATCCTTCTTCCTGTGCAGCCAGTAAAACTCTTTCATGATTCTGCCGACTGTTTTCCTCCCCCCAAAATGTCCACCGAGGGGTATCTTGTGGGCCAGGTTAAGAATCTCATCCCCATAAATTTTTGGCACCATCCCCCCTTCCTCATCTGCGGGCACGGTACTTGGTCTCCCTTTCTTCCTTAGTACTCCCTCCTCTACACAATAGCCTACTGGCTCCCTTTTTAATTCTGCTTCAGAGAGAGCTGTCTCCACCAAAACCATCAGCTCCTCATCTCGCTCCTGTGTCTGTACAAAGTCCTTCCTTGCTAATGCTAAGTCTGCCTCAACTCCCTCACTTCCTCCTGTTTCACTCTGCTCCTTCTTTTCACTTTCTAACCCCCCCCCCCCCCCCCGGTACAAGGCTGGTAAAAACGTCTCAGCCAATTCTATAGTTACTTCGGCAGCCTTTCTGGACACACGCCGAGTCACAGCGCAAACAGGATAAACCTGTGAGTCCATGGGCAGGGCCTCAATGCTGGCAGGCTGGCTTGTCAGTTTTACTGCTGAGAACACGTTTCCACCGGCAAGGTCATTACCGAGTAAGACCTCCACGTCTTTCATCGGTAGTTCGGGCCTCACCCCGATCGTGACCGGTCCAGAGACCAAGTCACTTTTTAGGTGTACCTGGTGCAAAGGTACTGCCTCAGTCCCTTTCCCAATGCCTTTTATGACCCTGACCTCCCCAGTCTGGGTCTCTGAACTAAAGTCCAACACACTCTTTAATATCAATGACTGACACGCTCCCGTGTCTCTCCAGATCCGTACTGGAACTGGGTTTAACCCCTCCTTCACCGACACCCATCCAGCCAAGATAAACCTCTCGCGCCCTTCCTGAACTTTATCAGACCCCTTCTCTCCTAGCAGTTTGCTTACCAGCTCAATACAGCCAGTCGGAACCACCGTTTTCCCTTTTTCCGTCTCCTTCTTTGGGGCAAAGCACCTGGACACAAAGTGTCCGACTTTCCCACAATTATAACATACGACCCCAGGAGACTTCCTACCAAACTGCTCCTGGTCTACCTTATCCTTCTCACTAGTTCCCGGCTTACTTTCTGACTTTTCTGGCGGACTCTCCCCGCCATCCTGACTACCCTTCTAGTAGCCTTTACTCGGGGCAAACTTCGTCTTATGTGTCAACGCGTACTCATCCGCTAACTTAGCAGTTGCGGCTAAAGTGTCTGCCTCTTTCTCATCTAGGTAGGGTCTCATACCTTCAGGGACACAACCTTTAAACTGCTCAATCAGGATTAGCTGTAGCAATCTGTCATAATCCCCATTGACCCCTTCCGAGGCGCACCAACACTCACAGTGTGTCTGCAGCTCACGGGCAAACTCTAAATACATGCGGTCCCACTGCTTCCTCGCATTCCGGAATCTCTGCCAGTATGCCTCCGTGACCAATTCATAAATCCTGAGGATGGCCTCTTTCACCACCTCATACCTCCAGGCATCTTCTGCGGACAATGCCGAGTAAGCTTGTTGGGCTTTTCCTTTAAGTACACTCTGAAGCATTACAGCCCACTTATCCCTCGGCCAGTCCTGACTTACAGCAACTTTTTCAAAATGGAGAAAGTACCGATCAACATCGGTCTCGTCAAATGGGGGAACCAGCCTAACCTCTTGGGTCACCCTGAACCCTCCACCTTGGTTCGGCATGGGCCCCTGCGCTGCCATCATCTTTATCCTCTCCAGCTCGAATTCCCTTTCCCTCTGTTTCTCTTCTCGCTCTAACTGTTTGTCCCCCTCTTCTCGCTCCAACTGCCTCTCTCTCTCTTGCTGTTCTAACTGTCTCTCCCTCTCCTGCCGTTCTAACTGTCTCTCTCTCTCTTGCCGTTCTAACTGCTTCTCTTCATGTTCTAGCTGCCATACCCAGAACTCATGCTTGAGTCTCAATTTTTCAAGCTGCACCTGTACTGCGTCTCCATCAGGTTTTCCCATAGACACCACCTCCAGCTCCCCTCGGGGAACCTCATCTTTAGATACATAATGCTCTATGATAGCTCTGTGCATCTCCTCTCTCCTCATTGTCGACTTCCCCTTAAAAAGATTCAACCGTTTGGCCACAGCTGCCAATTCTACTTTCCTGGCATCCTCTAATGCCTCCAAGGTCGGCGCCTTTAGAAATTCCTCAATCTCCATTTCTGCTGTTTGCCTTTTCTTTCTTTCGGGAATCTTAACCCAATCAATTTACCCAGTCCCAAATTTAGCATTCAAAATCGCGGACAAGAACCCCACTTATGTTACGTACCCCGTAACTGGGTTGCCAAACCAGCAGAAATGGACCACTTAGTTGGAGTCTGGATTACTGGAACTAAGAAAGTTTTATTAAAGAAATAAGTAACACAGTACTCTAATAGTAAGGATATAAGTGCAACAGGTTAGCAATGAATAGACACACATGTACACAGAACTAGGATAATAGGATCAATCAAGCTCTATCGCAGTCTAGGGGTAAAATGATCAGTCTCAAGTGACGCAGAGTTCAGTTCAGTTTCAGTTCGCAGTAATTGCCGTCGTGTCGTTGGGGAGAGAGAGAGAGCGAATGCTGATATTCAAATTGGATTCAACAGACCTTTGATATTCTTCGCAGTTAGCTTTCGGCGCGAGCCCTTTTTAATGTCTTCTGAGGTCACCGACTGTGACCCCTCCGTTCCGGATACAATCGTTCTTCTGCGGTGAACCCGGCACCCAGGTAAGGGTGGACACACACATCAGGTTCCCGCCGATCGTACCGTCTCACCCTGTGCGTCTATGGTTGGTGCCGCGACCAGACCTCCAAAACTCCACCAGCTTGTGGGGGCACACCGCACTTCCAGGGTCTCGTTGTCTCGTGGTGTCGTGGTATGTCTTGCCTTTACGAACCTGTTCCTTTTATCCCCCTGCTGGGGTATCGCCTGTCCATCAAACTTCAAACAATTCAGGTTCAAAGCAACCGGTCTCTGACAATACTCGGAACTGTGTCTCCTTTTCGTTAATCTCTCTCATCTCTCTCTTATTAGCATTTTGAATGTTTCCCCCATTTGTCTCTAGCCTATCTCTCTTATCGGCATCTTCTGATAACTTGGTCACATCAATGAATGTTGCATTTTGTTCAATGTCATGTCAACATATCACAGCAAATTCCTCATACATGTACATGTATAAGGCAAATAAAGTTGACCCTTGACACTTTGTCAATTTGAGCTCAATTTCATTGACCATTCAAAGCGATTTCATGAAATGCCAGCTAGCTACAGAACACATATTCAACAAACCATGGGGCAAAGTAGTACTGACTCGACCGGGAAGTCAGACGCTAGCATATCTGACCACTTGCTTCATCAAATTCAAATGATTATCATGCATATTTAAAAACAGTGTCAGGTGCTATATCAGTATGACCCACCAACCATCAGAGCTGGTGCAGTGTGAGGCTTCAAGGTGCAAGCTCTAGAGGCCTGATCACCACTCTCAGCCTGCAAATGAACTGGGACAGTTGTGAAACCAAGGCTTCAGGTCAGGAACCTCTGCAGAAGGCCAACCTGGGGATGGACCACACTGGGGAAATTCTAGCCCAATATCTGGATTCAATCTTCATCACAGTAGCTTACTACTTGGGGCCTTGCTTCAAAAACCATAACTGAACCTAAAAGTCATGCCATTCTATTTTGAAATCGATAAAAATAATCAAACAAGAGCACGATTACATTTCTGGTAGAAAATCTTAGAAAATAGAAAATGGGAAGGTTTTACTATCTGTATCGTACAATAATTATTACAATTGCACATCATTGATTTTAAACCATAATTAATAAGGTTTACGTATTGAAAATATTGATCTGCTTCAAAACTAAGCAGCACTGATTGTTCAGCTGCATAACAATCAGCCAACATGCTACACAGATATCAGGCTACAAAATAAAGCAGCAACTGTGATATTGATTGCGATGTGCACTCTTGGCTCTTGGGCTTTACCAGATATTAAATGTTTTCTTCAGAGAAGATAAATGTAGAGTGCAGTAATTTTCCCCCAGGCAACCACATTAATAAAATTACATCTTTGCACGAGCGTATAATGTACTAAAACAATCAGGATGTAAACTCGACTCTCTCTTCATCTAATTTTGAAAAATAAAAATCAAATTAGACTGTTTTTTAAAATAAATCTCAAAGTTCTGAGATTTGAAAAAAACCTTAAAAGTCCAAAAAAATCAGCTTTAGATTAGTTCTAATCTGGCTACTGACAACCACAAACATATTTGTGCCATAACGCTGGGTAGCATTGCTTAAGGCATTAAGACATAAATACAAAGATGAAAAGTCATGATGCCAGTGTGCAATGTTGATCTAATCCAAGTGCTGCAGAGTTGGATGACAATTCACGTCTTAGCTAATACCCTCCTCGATCCTGGACAATTGAATATATGATCAGAATCCTGTAGCTCCAAGCCCTCCCTACAAATTCCAACAATTTTATTTCAAAGCAGTGACTTCCAGATTAGTTGAGTTAGTTACGTTGACTGTGGTGGCAAATTTACAAGGTTGTAGTCTTTTCTTTTGTTTTTTAAGGTTCGAATCTATAAGGTCTAATATGCCAACTCCAAAGGACTTTTATATCCAAGTCTTCTGCACATATCAGTTGTTCCCAGAAGTTCTGTATGAATGGGCATTCCTGTCAGATTTCGGTTTGACTAAAAAATGATGAACAAAGGACAAAAATGCTGGAGAGGAGGACAACAAAGGAAGATTATTTGGTATAGCAGAACCATTGAGTGAAAGTACTGTAAGAGCTTTGTAGAATACATGAGGTTTGATTTGATATTGTAGAATTGGCTAGCAACTTCTTCAGTAATCTCCCCAAATCAAAACTCAACTTTCCACAAGGACAGAGACCTTGGGTGATTGCACTGGTATTTGTACCGGTTTATTATTGTAACAAATACAAAGATACAGCAAGAAGGTTGTTTGTGTGCCGTCCACGCCAAATGTAAGTACAGCAAGGTAAGGAAACATAATGGAGAAACAGTGTCGCAGAAGCAGATAAAGTGCAGTGTATTTCAACAAATAAAGTGCAAAGCCCAATGACGAAGTGGAATGGGAGATCAAGAATTCCTCTTTGGAGGCTCATTCAAGAATCTGACAGATTGGTAAATTGGTAAATAAAAGATAGAGACACTGAAATGGAGAAGAGTCAGGCAATATTAAGAAGATAACAATAAATGGTTGTGGTTATGGTACTGGGATTGGAATTCTTCTTAGCCCTTGGGAAGTTAATTTCATAATCCATCAATTTGACTTTTGTTCTGTTGATGGTGCCCTCTCTGTAACTCCATCAGTTGCACTCCACGCAACAATGCATAAAAAAAGTACAGCGCTAAACATGTAAAAGCAACACACACAAAATTCTGATGGAACACAGCAGGTCAGGCAGCATCTATGGAAAGGAATAAAGAGTTAACGTTTCACACTGAGACTCTTCATCAGGCCATAAAAGAGAATGATGCTATGGAAATTTATTCTTAAAAAGGAACTTCGAGCCATTAATTGCAAGCATTATCAAAGAGCAAGTGTCAAGGCACGCTTCAATGGCTCTTGATCACATATTTTCAATTCAGAAATTAACCTTATGAAGCCTTATAGGTAAACAAAATATCACAACATGACTGAAAAATCTGGGAAATTAAAAGTCATATGTTCAAATAAGTACAAAAGAACAAAAGAGTTATTTACAATTAATCAAATTTTACAATGCTGAATTATTTATTGCAAATTATAGAGACAATGCAAAAAGTAAAGGAATAAATAATTTCATTAAGAAATGAGCTTCACTAGAGATGACAATTATATTTGGCTTTGAATCATTTCCATTCATGCCCAGATCATAAACAGAGTACAATTACACTTCATTGGCTATTAAGTGATTTGGGGAATCCTAAAGGTGTGAACAGTACAAGTTCTTACAATACAGAAATTAATACCATCCAAATCATTCAGTTAATGGGGTTTTGTGTATAATTGTAACAATGTACAATGTTTCTTGCCAAAAATATTTGTTCAGCTTTTCCCACCAGCTCTGAGGCCAAGCCAAAACAAAAACTAAACAGTCACAATTCCGAGAAATGAAGACGAGCAAATAGCCGTGTCAATAAGAACATGGTTGCAAAATAACAGTCACAAATAAAGTCACTGCAAGAAAAGAAAAAAGTAGAATCAAAGCTGAGAGTACTTTCATGGAAAAGTCAGGATGCAATGAGATAAATCGGCAGGAATCTTTTAGTAAGTCTGCAGTTATTAATTGAATAGCACAAAATAAATACTGAATACAATGAATACAATAAGGCTTATAGGTGAAATAAAATAAGAATTTTGTAATTGTGATGAATTAGAATTGAAAGTGAAACATATAACAAAATTAAAGCAATAGCTAAAAATTATGAGGAATGCAGCTGGAAGGTAAATGGAGTTAAAAATAAAATAGAAATACGATAAAGAAGAAAAAAATGAGAAAACATGGCATAGCATATTTTGGAAGCATGCAAACTAAAATAGTCAAAGATAGACTCTCTTTAGAAGGTCAAAATATGTCCATAATTGATTAAATTAATATATTGCATCTTTTTCACAAAAGAAAGCAATTTAAGTGTACTACAGGGAAATGTTAAAATAGTCATAAGGGTTAATTGAAATATTTCCAAATAAACAAGAAGTTAAGCTGATGAACATTAGTTGCATGCAGGCCACTGAAAGAAGAAACAGGTCAGGAAGAGAAGACTAGGCAAGACTTCCAGCGCAATTTAAAATCTGCCTTCAATTGAACTGGAGCAGGCTGAACAGGGTAATGATAAACCCATTACCATATTTCCCAGCATTACAAGAGAAAGAATATTATACAACATGCTTGTTGTGTCCTGTTGATGCCAACCTGACAGGCGAGTCATTTGCTGCAAAATAACCAGCCTCTGACCTGCTCTGGCAGTTCCTGTATTCATTTCCAATTAAGTTTTCGAGCAATGGTGACCCCACCAGGATGTGTTGATGGTGGCAGATTCATCCAATCACAGGTGATGGTGGATAATTAAACAGGCAGAATGGTCCACATTTGCTTGAAGGGGTGTAACCACAATAGTATTTAGGAACTTTGAACCTGAACAAAGCAAACCAATTATCTGCAGCCTTTGCAGGGGTTTATAGGTTCACTTCTTTCAGCACTAGCATGCAGTGGATGAAATATGTACTAATTACAGACCTGACTTTAATAATTATTTTTCAACAGCACATTGCACACATGCAACCTCAGCCACAGAGAATGACGAGGCCGATGAATAAGTGACACCACCACTGTCACCTTTAACTTCTTAAGCAATCCCTCATGTTAAAATGTATCACTATTCAGTTAAGCCCTGAAATCTTCGACTAATTTGATTCTCCCCTAGCCACAGAAGCATTAGTTCACATACAGCTCCATGCAGATACATTAAGTAATTAGGAAAGCTAACAGATTGTTATAATTTATTACACAGAGCATCAAATACCAGAATACATGTGTATATGGGATATGGCTGAAATCACACCTGAAGTACAGTTAGTAGTACTGTTCACCTTATTTAAAAAGTGTAAATGCACAGGAAGCCATTCATAAAATGTTTACTAAACTAACACTTGAAATCATTCATTGTCTTTGGAGGAAATATTGGACAGGCTGACCATAGGAAAATCAGATTGCAACACAAGTTCTTTATAGAATTATGACAGGATAGGTGTAGAGGGGATGTTTCCACTTGTGGAAGAGTCTACAACTTACGGCTATTATTTAAAGATAAGGGGTTGATCAGTTAAGACAGAGAAGATCAAGAGATTTCTCTCAGACGATTGTGAGTCTTTGGAACATTCTTTCTCAAAGATGATAGAAGCAAAGCCTTTAAATATTTTTCATGCAAAGATAAAATAGTACGAATAAGTTTCGTATGGCTGGAATGGAATGGAAAGTTGAAATTTCAATCAGCCAACTTTCTAAATTCAACCGAAAGGCAGAGCAGATTTAAGAGGTCAATAGGCCCAGTCCTAATTGTAACTTAGAATTTAGAATTTACTTAAATCTTACATCCATCCCACAATGTGAGGGAATAAAAGTCTGTGTTATGACTCCGTTACAATGTACAAACATGTGAATTTAAAAGTCTAATGGATTGTAGAAAGAAGCTATCCCATAGCTTATTGGTCCTGGCTTTAATGCTATGGTAGTATTTACCAGACGGAAGCAGCTGAAACAGTTTATGGTTGGAGTGACTGGTGTCCCCAGTGATCATCCAGGCCTTCTTTCTGTACCTACTGCTATAAATGTCCTCAATGGAGAGAAGTTCACATCCACAGATACACTGTGCTGTCCATACCACTCTCTGCAGCAATCAAGGTTGCTGCACTTCCCATACCAGGTGGTGATGCAGCCAGGCAGTATGCTCTCAATGGTGCCCCTGTAGAAGGTCTTGAGGATTTTGGGGCCCAGACCGAACTTCTTTAGTCGCCTGAGGTGGAAGAGAGGCTGTTGTGCTTTTTTTTTTTGCCGGTGTCATCGGTGATATGTATACTGTTCTGTGATCAGTTGGAATATTCCACGTACCTCAGCCTCAGAGATGACCAAGGTTCAGGTCTCATCAGTGGCTCTCCTCAGGGGTTCAGTCCTATCAACCTCGACTGGAACGTAAAAACATACAGCTCGTCCGGGAGTGAGGCAGCAACGTTGGCTGTACTGCTGCATTTCCTCTTGAAGTCCACGATGGTGCGCAGTGCTTGCCATATACTACATATGTCATTGCTGCAGAGTTGTGAGTGGGTTTTGTTCGTGTTGGTGTTTTGCCACCTTGATGGCTCTATATAAATCATAGTGGCATCTCTTGAGCTCCTGTTGGTCTCCGAAGGCAAAGGTTTTATCCTTTGTGCTGAGAGCAACGCTCACTGAACTACTTATCCAAGGCTTCTTACTTGGGTAACTCGGACAAAGTTTTGGGGACCATTGTCTTCAATGCACTTCCAAATAAAGCTTGTGACCACCTCCATGTATTCAGAGATGTTCTCAGCCGAAATGCCTCCCAGGTGATGCTGTCAAAGCAGTCTTATAACATTGAGTCTGACTGGTTGGACCAGCAGTGGATAGTTTTCAATATGGACACTTCCTGCTTCAATTTCTGCCTGCAGGCGGGCAAGAACAAGATGGAGGAATGATCAGAGTTTCCAAACAGAGGGCAGAGATGTGTTTTGTAGGCATTGTGGAAGGGAGAGTAGCAGTAGTCGAGTATGCATCTTCCCCGTCTGCTTACCTCGACGTGTTGGCAGAACGTCGGATAAGTTCTGGTCAGCGACGCTTGGTTAAAGTCTCCAGTGATGATGAAAGCAGCCTCTGGGTGTGTGGTTTCATTGATATTGATGGTTTCGCAAAGTTCATTAAGAGCCAGGTTAGCATCGGCCTGTGGTGGGATGTTCACAGCTGTCATAATAACAGACGTGAATTCTCTAGGCAGCCAGTAAGGTCAACATAGAGGTACTCCTATTCAGGGGAGCAAAATGATTTGAGGGTGTGCATGCTTCCTGGGTCACACCAACCATTGTTCACCATGAAACATACTCCCCCGCCTTTACTTTTCCTAGAGAGGTCTTTAGACCTGCCTGCTCGGAACACGGAGAACCTGATGGGTTTGATGGCTTGGTCTAGTACTTCCTCCAACAACCAGGTTTCGGTAAAGCACAAGATGTTACAGTGCTTTGTTTCCCGTTGATAAAATATTCTTGATGTTTATACAGGTATTTTCATTATTTAGTTCAGAAATATATTGTAGATTTGAATATAATCACAACCACAGTCAATAATTATAATCACCTTATTAGAACATAGAACAGTACAGTACAGCCTAAGCCCCAAGACCCATGACATTGTGCCAACCTTTTCATCTACTTTGAGATCAATCCAACCCTTCCCTCACACATAGTCTTCCATTTCTTTTCTATCCATATACCTATACAAGACTCTTAAATGTCCCTAATGTATCTGCCTCTATTACCACCCCTGGCGGTATGTTCCATGCAGACACCATTCTGGCATTCCCTCTATAGTTTCATCCAATCACTTTAAAATTATGTCCTCTCATATTGGCTATTTCCACCCTGGGAGAAATGTCTCTGCCTATCCACTATCTATGACTCTTATCATATTATACAAATCTGTCAAATCACCTCTCATCCTCCTTCACTCCAAAAAGAAAAGCTCTAGCTCACTCAACCTATTGTCATAAGACATGTTCTCTAATCCAGGCAGCATCTTGGTACAAGGAAATCCCCTCTGCAATTTCTCGAAAGCTTCCGCATCCTTCCTATAAAGAGGCAACCAGAACCAAACACAATATTCCAAGAGTGGTCTAACCAGAGTTTTATAGATGTGGCTCTTGAACTCAATCCCCTGACTAATGAAAGCCAACATATCATACACTTTCCTAACAACCCTATCAACTTGCATGATAACTTTGAGGGATCTATGGATGTGGACACCAAGATTCCTCTGATCATCCACACCACTGAGACCCACCATTAGCCCTGTACTCTGCCTTCAAGTTTGGCTTACCAAAGTGTATCATTTCACACATTTCCAGATTGAACGCCATCTGACCCACCCAGCTCTGCTTCCTGTCACTGACCTGTTGTAGCCTATGACAAACTTCTATACTATCCACAACACCACCTATCTTAAGTGTCATCTGCAGACTTACTAACCCATCCTTCCAGTGCCTCATCCAAATCATTTCTAAAAATCACAAAGAGCAATGGTTCCAGAATAGATCCCTATGGAACTTGACAGGTCACTGACTTTCAGGCAGAACACTCTCCATCTACTACCACCATCTGCCTTTTGTGGGCAAGCCAAATCTGAATCCACGAAACTCCATTTGTTGTGCGGCTCATTTAAAGTCATAATGGGGTAAAGACGCACTCTATTCAATCCTCCTCCCAGGCATCATTGAACTTTGTGCTATGCTCCAGCACAAGTATATACTTTCTTAAGTATGAAACCAAACTTATACAGTACTCCAGATATGGTGTGACTCGAATCCTGTACAATTTTATCAAAACTACTCTACCTCCTTCTACCTGCCTTCAGAATCAGAATCAGGTTTATCATTTTTATCATTGACATATGTCATGAAAATTGGCCCAATGCAAGACATAAAAGTATAAGGTACGAAAATAGACAATGCAAAAGAGAATAACAAGATAGTTTTCATGGGTTCATGGATTGTTCAGAAATCTAATGGCAGAAGGAAGAAGCTGTTCCTAAAGTGTTGAAGTGTGAGTCAATGGACGACATTATCGAGTGCCAGCGTTCAAAAGTGCAAAAATACTTAAAGGATATACTGAAATAAAATGAAATAAAAGAAAATGCTCAACTGATCACAGAAAAGAAAATAACTGTCTATGAGAGCATGGATGAATGTTTATTAGCCATGATCTATTTGCAGGAAGGTTTATTGAAGAAGATGCATATGTCAAGAGTCCTAGAATAATACAGCATCATAAAAAGGCCATTCATCCCATTTCATCCACGAGCACCTTTCTGCATTAATCCCAGCTCCCAGCACTTGTTTCATAGTCCTCTGTGCCTTAGTGATTCAAGTGTATACATACACACTTCTTTAATGTTACCAGTTATCCAACTTCATCCACTCTCTCGAGTAGCACATTTCACATACGTACCATTCTCTGGGTGAAGAATCCCCGTAGATTTACTCTAAATCTCTTCCCCCTTACTGTAAATCTATGTCTTTTAACTTTATCTGCCTCTGACATCGGAAAAAGTTTTGTGCAGTCTTTCCCATCCATACCTTTTATAATTTTCTATACTTCAGTCATACATTCTCTTAATCTTCTCTACTCCATGGTGAACAGATCTAGCTTTTACAATCTCTCCTCCATAACTGAACAACTCTCTCTTTCAGGCAACATCTGGGAAAACCTCGTTTGCACCCTCGCTAAGGTTACCACATCCTTCCAATACCAATGTGACCGGTAAAGAAAAGCAACGTCATATACAGCATGTTCCAAGGAGATTTTCAAAACCAGTGCTTCTGACAGGAAACCTCTGCTCTTACAGTCGGCAGGGCTCTCAACTGCATCCATTCTATTTTGCACACTTCTACTCTTGTCCCCTTTTCCCCCATCAAGAGAAGATTGTGGTTCGCATTGTATTTATTTCCCACTTCACTAGCCTCCACATTCAAGATTTCCTGTCCAGCATTTGCACCACCTCTGCAGGAACATAAGGAAATAAGAGCAGGAGTGGGCCATTCAACCCATCAAATTTGCCCCAGCAAAATTATCATAGTTGATTACCTCCAGATCTCAACTGCTCTCTTGTGCCACTTCCCCATAGCTCTCAATGCTCTGAACTTCCAAAAATGCATTTATTTACACTTCAAATAACACGGTGGTCAAGCCTCCGCTTCTTGGATAGAGAATCCCAAAGGTCACAACTCTTTATAGAAGAATTTCCTTCTCATTTTCATTTTAGTGGGCAACCACTGGTCCCAAAACCATGCCTCTTTAATTTTGGATTTTATTACCATCCTCCGGGATATACTATGCCAACCTCCCTTTGAATATGACGTGTATCAACAATATTGTCCCCATTATACTAAATTTTATGAGTGGGGAACAAGGGCATGTGAAGATCAAACTTATTTGAACTATATCCCAAGATTCAATTTTGTGAAACTACCCTACTGTGTCTCCAATGGGATTTCCCTACGAAATATAACTTTCCACCCCTCCTCATAGAGCCTATCATAGGGACCATTCCCTTCCCAACTCTCTTGATCTATTTTTCCATCTCCATCAGTCTCTTATTTTCTGACAGCACCATCCCAATGCAACTACAGGAGTGCAACACCTAACTATTCACCTCTTCCCTTTCCCCCATCTAAGGACTCAAACACCCCCTTTCCAGATGTGGTAGTAGTTCATTGGCACATCTTCCAATATAACTCGCTGCATTTGCTGCTCATAACATTGGAGCAATGCTCAAGCTCAGACTTGTTTTCCATTTTGCAGGACATTCCTATTCAGTTGGAAGAACAATCCTGAACTTTCATTTTCCCATCATGTTTCTCTCTCGTCTCTCCTTGACGCTCAATAATGCCAAACATAAGTTCAAGCAACTCACATTACATCTGAGGTTTTTTCCCTCCACCCATAGTACCATACATGCTAACTATTTCCAACACTGTCGTCTGACTTCCTGTCAGATCACCAGCAGGTGGTAGGAGTGGGCTCCCTCACCTCTGCCCCTCTGATCCTCACACAGGTGGCCCTCAGGGCTGTGTACTAAACCCCCTCCTTTACATTCTGTATACCCATAACTGTGTCATCACCCACAGCTCCAATCTGCTAATTAAATTTGCTGACAACACTACACTGATTGGCCTAATCTCAAATAATAATGAGGGAGCCGACAGAGAAGAAGTCATCACCCTGACACAGTGGTGTCAAGAAAACAACCTCTCCCTCAATGTCACAAGAACAAAGGAGCTGGTTGTGGACTAGAGGAGGAATGAAGACAGGCTAACCCCTATTAATGTCAATGGATCTGGGGTTGAGGGGGTGAACAGTTTTAAGTTCCTCAGCATAAACATCACCGAGGATCTCACAACAGCACCTCATTCACCTCAGACGGTTGAAGAAGTTTGATATGAGCCCCCAAATCCTACAAAGTTTCTACAGGGGCACAATTGAGAGCATCCTGACTGGCTCCATCACTACCTGGTATGGGAACTGTACTTCCCTCAATCGCAGGACTCTGCAGAGAGTGGTGTGGACAGCCCAGCGCATCTGTAGATGTGAACTTCCCATGATTCAGGATATTTATAAAGACAGCTGTGTGAAAAGGGCCCGAAGGGTCACTGGGGACCTGAGTCACCCCAACCACAAACTGTTCCAGCTGCTACCATCCGGGAAATGGTACCACAGCATAAAAGCCAGGACCAACAGGCTCCAGGGCAGCTTCTTCCACCAGGCAATCAGACTGATTAATTTATGCTGATACAACTGTATTTTTATGTTATCTTGACTGTCCTGTTGTACACACTATTTATTATATATTACTATAAATTACACGT